>NC_141877.1:518383754-518696027 GCF_056163025.1 Triticum urartu
ACAAGAGTAGATCTACCACGAGATCAAGGAGGCTAAACCCTAGAAGCTAGCCTATGGTATGATTGTTGTATATGGAGTTGATGTCCTACGGACTACAACCCTCCGGTTTATATAGACACCGGATAGGGTTAGGGTTACATAGAGTCGGTTACAATGGTAGGAGATCTTGAATATCCGCACCGCCAAGCTTGCCTTCCACGCCAAGGAAAGTCGCATCCGGACACGGGACGAAGTCTTCAATCTTGTATCTTCATAGTCCAGGAGTCCGGCTGAAGGTATAGTCCGGCTACCCGAACACCCCCTAATGCAGGACTCCCTCAGGCGGTTACGTCACATTTGGGTGAAATTACAAACCTACCCCTATCGAAACCTATAGAAATCCAGCATATAGGCTTTGCGTGTCAGGGATAGGCAGTAGTGATTTCCATCTCGCAGATTTTGGTTTCGGGCGGTTACCGCGACTTTCCCCGCTTCGTTCAAATTTTGTAGAGTGCACGTTTACCGTGCCAACTCAATTCGAATCCCGTTTGTATTCTATTTTTTTCGGGCGGGATCCATTTTCAATTGGAATTACATTCTATATACATCATTTTTTATATATACTTTCAAAAGCACAACAAAGAATTCTGCTCCTTTATATGTATAATATGATCTACAAATACAACGATCTTGAAATCTTAAGGTTGAATTCGAAAAAATTTAACCAAATTATCTTCTACTAAAATGTATGGATCAGTAATATCTACATATTAAATAACATATATCTCGAAATCACGTCTCTACTGTTCTCTGGTATCACTCGGTACCTAAGCTGTCTTTTTCACCGCCAAACACACAGTCTCCACTCATCTTTCACTTTTTGTTTCTCTCTATGGGATTGTCTCACACACCCTATATGTCTCTACATATGACTCATACCACTAAAATTACTCTCTCTATCTCTCCTGTGGACACAACATTTGTTGCGGTCTCCTTTTCGTCTCCATCCCAGACTGACATTATTCATTTGTTTACCGATCAGACAACCCCGACTACCGTCTCCTCTCTCTCTCTCTCTCACAGACACACACGCACAACTCCTACCACTAAAATGTGAATGGAAAACGAGATTTTATTATACCCAAACAAAAAAGGACTGGAGGGAGTGATTGCTCTAACACGGACGCGACCTCTCATAGCGCAGGCATTGAACCGGCGCGCCGGCCAAGAGGGCCGCACTCGCTGCAGGCCCGGCTGGGCACGCCTCCTCGCCACGTGCAACCAGCTTAAGACTGCCCCGCCTGCCTTCATTGAATCCGTGCGTGTGCCGGCAACACGTCCTTCCGCGAGCCGGCAGGCATTTTAGAACACAAAAATGACTACAATATAATTAATTTATGCATGGTCTTGACTTGTTGTGCTCGCACTGGTAGCAGGAACTAGTAGAGGATTTTCTTTATTTATAACTCTCCTCACATTTTTTTGGCTTTGAAGTGAATCATGGTTGTGGACATTATGTATGAATGTGCAGATATCTGTGAACATGAGTTTGATGTGGAAGTTGAACTTGGAATGTTGGGCTTGCGCGTGAACTATACCATGTCCAATGCTTTGTCTGTTATTGTTTGGAAAGTAATTGCTGTTATTACATGACCCGAAAAAAACATTTTGTGCCACATCAGTAGATGCACAGACATCACAACAGGCATGCTGACTGGATAAACATTTGAACCTAGCTATTACGAAGGAAATTTTGTATTGACAACAGTTTTAGATAGCAGGAGACGCCTAGCCTGCTCTGCCTCTGCTAGCTTATTTCTGGCTTCTTCCATCTCTTCTTTGGCTTGGGTGAAGAGAGCATCTGATTGCTCTTTTCGCTTCTTCAGGAACTTAGCTACATTCTCAAGGGCTGCTGCACGCTTTCTTTCATCCTTTACTAATGCCACGAGGACACGAACAGCTGATGACTCCACCTGGCTTGTGTGTAATCCATCATCATCTGGGAATTTGCACCTTGTGTCTAATCTAGCATCATTAGGGAACTGGCACCTTGTGTGTAATCCAGCCTCATTTTGGAAACATGATCTCGAGGTTGACCATACTTCCCTCCTCGCAGGAACTGCATCCTGACATGAAGTTACTTCTTTTTTAGATCAATACTCAGAGCAACCTAGATCCATTTAGTAGAAGCCAGATAAACATAACTCGGAGAAGTGAATTCAAAAGGAATAAATAAATAAAAACAGACTACACGGTGAGAACACCCACTTCCTACATCAAGCTAAAAATGAAAGCATTAGGACGATTAAGACTCTTCTTATTACACATCGAAGAACACCACACTTAAGAGAAACAGAAACTACAACATATACACATCGAATAACACGAGGCTACACGGAAGTAATTGAAAGGGTGTTATTTACCAAAGCTCGTTTTACAGGTTCGGTGCAACTCCTCTTTAACTTGCCACGCTCCTTGAAGATGTCCCGAAAATCCCGTGTTTGATCTTCATTGCTCCTCTGCATGTTCACACTCGTGGTTTTAAAATCTCAACATGGCAAGAAAAATATACTACTAGTAATACTCGCGCATCTTGTGGGCAACATTAAAGCACTTGTTTGCCATGTTAGAGCATCTCCAACAAGATAAACTACTCATACAAATGCATCTTGATGCGTGCAACGCATGGGCATTTTTCTAGTTCTAAAAACCTCTCCATCATTTGCCACACTACTGATTGCAGATGAAAAACCTACCCAAGCACAACGCGATACAGGAGCGACACACAATTACAAGCTGATATTCTATTGGACAATGGAGGCTATAACCAATTACTTTTACGGGAACAATAGCACCCTGGAAATTTGAAGGGTAGGTATGAACAAAATTGGAACTGCACATGTACTGCTAAGTGATTCAATACACACATTACCAATCGAGGAGGAGAACGATGGTCGCGGCGGCCTCTGTGAGTCATGGTCGGCAATGGGAGTCAGTTCATTGTCCACGACGGTGGTACTTCTGCGCTTGGCGTCGGCTTCCGGGAAGCAGATACGAGACCGTGGAAGACGATGCCGGGGAAGAGGCTCCGTGTACGACGACGACGGTGGACCGGCTCCAGTGCGGCGTACGAGGTCGTCGATTAGGCAGATGCGCTGCGGTGGATGAGTGCGCCGATGTAAAGGGGAGGAGCACGAAGGCTGCGGTGCCGCGGAGAAGTCTATTTTGCAGTGGGGATAGAAATTGGGGAGTATTCAGGTGTACTACTCTGGGTGCCGGGGTGGGGTTGGCTGGGTAGGGTGAACCTGAAGTTACGAAAACAGCCCCCTACCAAGCGTCATCCGTAGGCCTGTTCCGAAGGCTATGATGGTAACTTCCCACTGCTCGAATCAGGGTCGCGGGAGATTTTCCCGCCGACCTCAAAATTTTGTGACACTGGACTCCCCGTGTGGCGTGTTGAGTGATTCGGCTAAGCAACTAGCGAGTAGTAGTAGTAAACTCTGCATATTTGGTTTGACCGAAGTCAAACTTCCTAAAGTTTGACCAAGTTTATAGAAAAATATAAACATTTACCATAACAAATATGTATGATGTGAAAGTACATTCAATAATGAATCTAATGGTATTTATTTGTTATTGTATATGTTAATATTTTTTTTGTTATAAGCTTTCTGAGAGTTTACAAAACTTGACTTTGACCAATGCTAATATGCGGACTTAAATAAAAACGGAGGGAGTACACATTTGTTTTCTTAGTTTGTAGTGAACTAATCATTTGTTGAAATTGTGAAATAAATATATTAGGCTATTGACTTCGAATGTAATGGTCTATACAATTCAATAGTTACAATCATTGTCGAATCCCAAGATGTATACAAGGTCTATAGTACTTCACAACATGCTCAAACTCACATAATCCCAGTCAAATGAGAATCTAAATGCATTTCATAGTTATTTCTTTGTAGGATGCAACAAGAACAACCATAACTCTACATCAGCCATTATAGAAGCAACATTTTGACATCTCCCAATGTGTGAATGAAACGTGCAGAGAGAGCTTTTGAAGATGGAGCAGATAGGGAGGGAAAGATTGTATGTATGTGGACGAGAGAGTAGGAGACAAACCTAATGAGACAGAGAGAGAGAGAGATATAGAGAGAGAAAGAGAGAGGAAGAAGTTAGGTCTGTGAGAAAGATGCATACATGTAATATACATGAGATGCGTGTGCATCTGGATTCTGTATACGTGGAAGGAGAAGAGACAACATGTTTGATGAGAGAGTAGGAAAAACATGGACGAGAGGGGAAGGATCTCATGGGTTGAGGGATTGACAATTTTGTGCGAGGGAGAGAGGGATTGGTAATTTTGTGCAAGAGAGAGAGAGAGGGTGGGGGAAGGAGTCAGTCAGCCATCGTCGCACCACCTTGCTTCCAAAAGACCCTTCATTCTCTAGCGCGGTGTGGTCGCCGTCTTCGATCTGCTCGTTGCCCTCTTCGAAGATTGAGGTGTTGTGCATGTTGGGGTGCAAAGAAGCACAAGCGAGAGTGGTTGCCATATAACCTTGGATGGGGATGAATTGTGTGCTCGGGGGAGTGTGTGTGTGTTGTGCTGCGTGTGTCTCTCTCTCTGTGTGCGTGCGTGTGTGTGTGTGTCAGATATTGAGAGAAAACAAACCTAAGGAGAGAAATGGGTATTCATGAAGAGATTGTGCGGGCCTTGAGGTGGGCAGGGGCCGGGTGAGGGTGTCAAAATGTGCGCGTTGATGCATGTGTTGCATGCGACCATGCGAGGGACGGACGAATCGAGAGAGATGGTTGTTGTGTTATGGATGCTCCTCTCTCTATCTCTCTCTCTCCCTATCTCTCTCACACACACACACATACACAAGTAAACTAGAAGACCATTCTCTCATGTATACACAACATATCGGCATCTGTCTATGTCTCACTCATGCACGATCATTTGCACATTCACACCTCTCTATGTCTGTATCACACGCACACTGTCTCCACATTGCCCTTCCGCCACAACACACATATGGACACATACACATGTTCTCTCTCAGTCACACACACAAAATCAGTATTAAAAAAACTAGGGCGCACCTAAAATGTCCAAATCCAAATAAACACGAACTGGAGCTAAATTCTAATATATATGGAAATATTGCAGCGTCAAGAACTTTCACAGGAAAAAAAAGTTGAGTAATATTCGAGGATTGTTTTCACACACACAAAAAGGTTCGGTGGATGTCCTTCGAGCGCGACACGGTGACGCACTGTTTGATCGACCGCGCGGCCGCGGTTCACGCGCTTGCATAGGATTCCGTATCGTGGCCGTGGTACTAAGGCTGGTCACAATGGGCAAGAACATAAGCTAGTAACTAATAAAAGCGCTGCCTAAGTCTAATGTTTACGTGTACTAGTACGGTTTTCTTTTAAGTTTGACCAACCTTATATATAAAACTAAAGTAAGCTCCCACACGCACACTCATCAATATGTCGCCGCCGCCGTTGCGCATGCCGGCGCCCGCCTGCTCCGGCCAACAATTTCTCACCCATCACCGCCGTGTCGCCGCCATCCCTGTGCCATAAAGCCGAAGGCTCGCCCGCTCACGTCGTCTGCAGTCCCTCCTCGCGATGCCGCCGCGCTGCCAAGCACGCGAGCAGCTGGTGGAGCCGCGTCTATGCACGTAGGAGGAGGACGAGCGCGTGCTCCAGCACGCCGGCGAGGAGGAACTAGCGTGTCATTGTCGTCTCCGCCCGCGCGTAGGAGGGACGCATGGTGGCTGTCGCGGCGGAATCCGGTCGCGCGCGTGTCGAGCCCGCAAACCGGGTGCGGACGCGGAATCTACCTTCGAGACCTTGAATGCCACGTGGATCCTGCAATCTGAAGGAGGAATTTGGGTCAGTCGACTCATGTGAGCCGTTTGATGCAACATGGATGGCTAGAAGGGCTTCTTCCACCTCTTCTGTCGTCTTCTTCCTTCACTCCGTCGAACTTCTTTCACAAATCGACTGACCCAAATTATACTACTAGTACGAACGTATTAAGTACAGTAGGAACACGAAGATATGAGCAGTAGTACCAACTGCAAGAAGAACAGTAGTAAGACATAGTACTAGTACTACTATACGTACTAAAGAGTTCAAATAACGAGAAAGAACATAAACATAGGGGATGTTTGGTTCCTAGCCACACATTGCTACACTTTGCCACACCTAACCTTAGGCAAGTTTGACCAAGTTAGGTAGGTGTTTGGTTCTAGCCACACTTGAGACAAGGAATTTTTTATGAGCAGTGAACCCCACATGTCATAGACACAAAAAGTGTGGCAAGATTCCCTTAGGCAAGCCAAAGTATGGCTAACAATTTGAGCAACTCAAGTAAGGCAAGTGTGACAAATGTGGCAAAAATCATGTGGCAACATATGGCAAAGATAGTCACAATCCAAACAGCCCCATAGTTCTGATGGGGCCTCAGGACAACACACCCTTGAAAATAAACTAATAAGCAACTAGTCCGCTTGACACTGCAGTAGAACCAACATGAGCGACGACACTGCCACCTACTTGGAGTCCGAGTCCACGTCCTCGACTTCGTCCTCGTCCCTCTTCCTCTTCCTCTTCGCCGACGCTTCTTTGCTTGAACCGGACACTGGGCTCTGCTTCTTCATCCAACCCTTGTAGATATTTAAACAAAGGTAGGCATCCACTGCTAATGTCTTCGACTCCCATGCATGATGAAACTCGTGATGAGGTTTCTTCAGTTTAGCGTACGAAGGATCAATCATGGCTGCTGCCAGGGTCAACGTTGAAGGTTGAGAGGAGGACACGAGGCTTGCCTTCTGGAGATCGAAGGGCTGGCCTACAACGAGACCTATCCGACGCAGGACGTCACTGTCGTTCTTAAAGCCTACAGTAACGAATTTCACTCTTTTGTCCTTGAGGAAGTTCTTAAAATCCTGGCGCTCAACGTCGACATGGCATATGTGGTAGACCAAGCAAACGTTATGTACGCAAACCTGGATCACGGCGGGCTTCTTCCTCTCTTCCTCCTTTAGATCCTTCTCTCGTCCTAGGACTGTGGTGTACTCAACATCTAGCCTAGCGACCCACTCATCCGTTGAACTGTTGAACATGCGTAGGAAGCGAGCAAGCCATGCTTTCACCATCTCGGATCCACGTGTGTAGATGACGATGAACTGATCGCTGGTGATGGCTCTAACCTGGTACTCAGCGGCGACCATGGATATTTGGGAGGCCATGGATTTTGGAGGAGGGTTAGGAGAAGTTGAGCTGTTGTACCCCGCAAAAAAAAACTGGGAGCGAACTAATATGAAAGGACGGGATGACTGGGAGCGAACTTTTGTAAGGTAGAAGACGGGGACGAGTAGGGCGTGCGAACGGCGTGGGGTTGCTGGCTTGCCCGGTGGATAAACGGCTGCAAGCCCCCAAAGAGTTCTCGAGAACTATGCGGGACCCACTAGATGTCATGTCTACTAGACCCATATCGTAGGCCTGACGGTATAGCTTCTGCCTGTTCGCACGCCATGCCGGCGCGTGGATGTAACTTCACTTAATTCTGTCAAACGTCACGCCTCCCACGACCTTCGCCTCCCTCGCGCAGTCGCGCCCTTTGAGACTTCGACCGACTATAAATGAGCAATTTTTTTGCCTTTTTTTAGACAAGCAATTTTTTTGCCTACTCCGCATGCATGATACTCCCTCTGGTCCTTTTTACTCCCATCAACCGTTTGCAAAGTGTTTGACCAAATTTATACTTCTTTTTGAACACCACCTTATATTAATTAACCAGCCACACCAGTACACTCATTCGATACAATATTCACCACACAGGGCGGTACATTATTTACAAGAATACCATCTAATCTATTGTCAAAGCTATACTTAGCGATTAAGTGTGCCACCTTATTGGCCGAACGGCTAATCTTTGACAATTGAAGATTGTTGATCAACTTCGAGATGCTCAACGCTTTCATCTTCAGATCACGCATAGCAGACCTGTCAACGCTTTGACAGGCATCAATGAAATCCCACGACCAAATTTATACTAAAAATATCAATATCTACAATACTCCCAAAACACTTAGACTAGCCACAGTGGGAGTAACTTCAGCGGTAACATCGAGTCCAACTCAGCAGATTTGCTTATGTGGCAATGAGTTAATGAAGAGAGAGGTAATTGTAGTAACTTAGCTAGTTACTGTAACATCGCATGTCCCAATGCAATATGAGTCTATAACCTAATAAATGAATCTTTGCATGTTACCACACTTAAATTACTACCCACTATGAAGGTAGTAACATAGTCTAGGGATATGTGTATGTTACTAGTGTATGTTACTATCCATTGTGGCTAGTCTTAGGCGTGGTGCATTAACTTCTACCTCGTTTCTTGTTTCTTGACATATCAACCAATAGGAGATGTGGGTGTGCATGCTTTTAATGACTTGAGACTACCAAACACGACATGCAGTGGTTAGTTCATTGCATGCAATGCTATTAATTAGCAAATAAACATTAAGATCTCTCGTTTTCCCCTCCTCCTTGGTCATAGTGCACAATCTAAGATGACTTGCTCACCTAGACGGAGGGAGTACTGATTATAAACATTAAGATCTCTCGTTTTCCCCTCCTCCTTGGTCACAGTGCACAATCTAAGATGACTTGCTCACCTAGACGGAGGGAGTACTGATTATAATGAGTACTCAACTAGTACTAGTATAAGAACTACGTTTTATAATGAGTGTAAAAATATTGATTTGACATTGTGAATGTTGACACATTGTGGAATAGTTTTTGAAGTTTGCAAAAGTACTCAACTAGTGCTGTCGTTCTCCACAAAAAATGTGTTTACCAATGCATGCATGAACTCTAGTTACTCTAACCCCCCTCCCTTCTTTAATTCTTTGCCACATCAGCATGTTTGCTATTCCCGTGTGCATGATACCAGCTAATATACCACCATTATGGCCAGCCTTAATCATTGCATGCAATAATTTAGTGCACCTTGAAATATGAACATGTGTGGGGCGTGTTTGTTTTTAATGACTTGAGACTATACCTAGCCCGGCATGCAAGATGACTTATTATGCACCGTTCCCCATACCTACAGGAAGCCTGTTCGTCTCCAAATTTTTTCCTCTCCATGTGTGAAACAATATGCCTGCCAAACTCTCCTTCTCCTTCCGGCGGTCCCACCACTCCACCCCGTGTGAAAAAATCTGCATGCATGACTCTCCTCCCCCCACGCTTGTCCAATCCGTTGCGACTAGCAATATTTCCACCCCTTCGCTCCCCCGTAATTTACTCCAACAAATATGCCCACATAGCTGTTACTTAACTGCAGGTGCATTCGGTCACTAACATATGGGCCCAACAGGGGTCTGTCCCACATGTCAGTGATGCAACTGGACCGGCAGTTAAGTCAGTGCAGCTTAGTCCATATCTTGCGTAGGCGTGCCATTGCTCGCTATAAATACTGCGTCTCCCACGACATCGCTATCTCCTCCCCCTCCCTCTCACGTCGACCACCATGGCATCGCCCCTCCCAAGCCCTAGGAGCCCCTCGTTGCACCGCGCGGACGGTCACACATCGTCGTTCCAGTCCTCGCCGCCACTAGTCGAGGAGGATGTCGGTGTTCCACTCCTCGCCGCTACGCGATGCGTCGCCATTCCGTTCCTCGCCGCCACTAGTCGAGGAGGACGCATCGGCGTTCCGCTCCTCGCCGCGACGCGTCGAGGTGGACGCGTCGGTGTTCCCAATCTCGCCAGCACGCGCGCCGGAGGACGCGTCGGCTCCCCGCTTCAAGGAGAATGCCGCGCCGCCTGCCGAGCCCCCCCAGCCTTGAGGAGCTTTGGAAAGAAATGGATGTCGCCTTGTGGGAGGCTTTGCCTCCAGCAGAGCGCGCCAAAATAGAGGCGGAGAAGAAGGTCGAGGAAGAGAAGCGCACCGCGGAACAAGCTGCCTGGGAGGCCTATGTCGCGTCCGAGAGAGTCAGGCAATTGGCTCTTTGGCAGAAGGCTCGTGTGAGGGCCGTGAGGGTGGCGGAGGACGCCCGTGCCGACGCCCTGAGTGCAGTCGGGCCCAAGCGCCTCATCTACGCTTGGCGGCACGTGGACCGGGTGCACGCTTCCAGCGAGGAGGAGTACCTGTTGGCGCCGGATCACCACACCGGTGAGATCGCGCTCGCCCGCCGGCAAGCCGCCAATCAGCACCTCACAAGTTGCGAGGCTGAGGAAGAGGCGTTGTGTCGGCACGCTGGGAAACGGCCGCGCACCAGGGCACTCGTGGCGCACCGCAAATGATAAATCCCGAACGTTCAGGAATTTTTAGCGTCCTTAATTAAGTATGTAAAAGGGAAAGTTTGGAAACCTTGTGTATTCGTACGCATTTTGCAAGTACATGCATATAGCACAAACTTTACTATGTACTATCGCAGGAAAAGAATTCTATGAGACCAGGTCTCACGCGAGACCCATCCTGATGGATGACACGTGGCATTCACAAATCACAAAGCATCCCCCACCCCCCACTTAAAAGCCACATGTCATCCATCAGGACGGGTCTCACCTGCTAACCGTGAGACCTGGTCTCATATCCGAGTAATATTTTTCCACTATCGCACTACATGTTGCTACGTCTTGAGCTTGCGTTGGTTTTCCCCGAAGAGGAAGGGATGATGCAGCAGAGTAGCGTAAGTATTTCCCTCGGTTTTTGAGAACCAAGGTATCAATCCAGAAGGAGCCCACGCTCAAGTCCCTCGTACCTGCACAAAGAGGTAGCTACTCGCAAGCAACGCGATTAGGGGTTGTCAAGCCCTTCACGGTCACTTACGAGAGTGAGATCTGATAGATATAATATTTTTGGTATTTTTGATATAAAGATGCAAAGTAAAAAGTAAAAGCAAAGTAAAAAACAAAACAATATTGAAGTAATGTAGATTGATATGATGAGAATAGACCCGGGGGCCATAGGTTTCACTAGTGGCTTCTCTCAAGAGCATAAGTATTCTACGGTGGGTGAACAAATTACTATTGAGCAATTGACAGAATTGAGCATAGTTATGAGAATATCTAGGCATGATCATGTATATAGGCATCATGTCCGTGACAAGTAGATCGAAACGATTCTGCATCTACTACTATTACTCCACTCATCGACCGCTATCCAGCATGCATCTAGAGTATTAAGTTAAAAACGGAGTAACGCCTTAAGCAAGATGACATGATGTAGACAGATAAATTCATGCAATATGAAATAAACCCCATCTTGTTATCCTCGATGGCAACGATACAATACGTGCCTTGCTGCCCCTTCTGTCACTGGGTAAGGACACCTCAAGATCGAACCCAAAGCTAAGCACTTCTCCCATGGCAAGAACTACCAATCTAGTTGGCCAAACCAAACAGATAATTCGAAGAGACTTGCAAAGATAACCAATCATACATAAAAGAATTCAGAGAAGATTCAAATATTATTCATAGATAGACTTGATCATAAACTCACAATTCATCGGTCTCAACAAATACACCGCAAAAAGAAGATTACATCGAATAGATCTCCACGAGAGAGGGGGAGAACTTTGTATTGGGATTCAAAGAGAGAGAAGAAGCCATCTAGCTACTAACTATGGACCCGAAGGTCTGAGGTAAACTACTCACACTTCATCGGAGAGGCTATGATGATGTAGAAGCCCTCCGTGATGACGGCCCTCTTCCGGCGGAGCTTCGGAACAGGCCCCAAGATGGGATCTCGTGGATACAGAAAGTTGCGGCGGTGGAATTAGGTTTTTGGCTCCTGTTCTGATCGTTTGGGGGTACGTGTGTATATATAGGAGGAAGGAGTACGTCGGTGGAGCACCATGGGGCCCACGAGGCAGGGGGGAGAGCCCTAGGGGGGCGCCCCCTACCCTCGTGACCTCCTCTTTGATCCCTTGCAGTAGGGTCCAAGTCTCCTGGATCACGTTCGGTGAGAAAATCACGTTCCCGAAGATTTTATTCCGTTTGGACTCCGTTTGATATTCCGTTTATCCGAAACACTGAAATAGGCAAAAAACAGCAATTCTGGGCTGGGCCTCCGGTTAATAGGTTAGTCCCAAAAATAATATAAAAGTGGAAAATAAAGCCCAATATAGTCCAAAACAGTAGATAATATAGCATGGAGCAATCAAAAATTATAGATACGTTGGAGACGTATCAGGTATCCCCAAGCTTAATTCCTGCTCGTCCTCGAGTAGGTAAATGATAAAAAGAGAATTTTTGATGCGGAGTGCTACTTGGCATAATTTCCATGCAAATCTTCTTAATTGTGGTATGAATATTCAGATTAGAAAGATTCAAGAAAAAAGTTTATATTGACATAAAAATAATAATACTTCAAGCATACTAACTAAGCAATTATGTCTTCTCAAAATAACATGGCCAAAGAAAGTTATCCCTACAAAATCATATAGTCTGGCTATGCTCCATCTTCCCCACACAAAGTATTTAAATCATGCACAACCCCGATGACAAGCCAAGCAATTGTTTCATACTCTAACTTTTTCAAAACTTTCAATCTTCACGCAATACATGAGCGTGAGCCATGGATATAGCACTATAGGTGGAATAGAATGGTGGTTGTGGAGAAGACAAAAAGGAGAAGATAGTCTCACATCAACTAGGCGTATCAACGGGCTATGGAGATGCCCATCAATAGATATCAATGTGAGTGAGTAGGGATTGCCATGCAACAGATGCACTAGAGCTATAAATGTATGAAAGCTCAACAAAAGAAACTAGTGGGTGTGCATCCAACTTGCTTGCTCACGAAGACCTAGGGCAATTTGAGGAAGCCCATCATTGGAATATACAAGCCAAGTTCTATAACATAAAATTCCCACTAGTATATGAAAGTGACAACATATGAGACTCTCTATATGAAGAACATGGTGCTAATTTGAAGCACAATATATGAGACTCGCTATATCATGGTGCTACTTTGAAGCACAAGTGTGGAAAAAAGGATAGTAGCATTGCCCCTTTTTTATTTTTATTTTTTTGGGCCTTGTTTTTTTTTCTTTGGCCATTCTCCCTTTTTTGGGACAATGCTCTATTGAATAATGATCATCACACTTCTATTTATTTACAACTCAATGATTACAACTCGATACTAAAACAAAGTATGACTCTATATGAATGCCTCCGGCGGTGTACCGGGATATGCAATGAATCAAGAGTGACAAGTATGAAAGAATTATGAATGGTGGCTTTGCCACAAATACTATGTCAACTACATGATCATGCTAAGCAATATGACAATGATGGATGTGTCATGATGAACTAGATGGTGGAAAGTTGTATGGCAATATATCTCGGAATGGCCATGGAAATGTCATAATAGGTAGGTATGGTGGCTGTTTTGAGGAAGGTATATTGTAGGTGTATGATACCGGCGAAAGTTGCGTGGTATTAGAGAGGCTAGCAAGGGTGGAAGGGTGAGAGTGCGTATAATCCATGGACTCAACATTAGTCATAAAGAACTCATATACTTATTGCAAAAATCTAGAAGTTATCAAAGCAAAGTATTACGCGCATGCCCCCAGGGGGATAGATTGGTAGGAATAGACCATCGCTCGTCCCCGACCGCCACTCATAAGGAAGACAATCAATAAATAAATCATGCTCCGACTTCATCACATCACAGTTCACCATACGTGCATGCTACGGGAATCACAAACTTCAACACAAGTATTCTTTAAATTCACAACTACTCAACTAGCATGACTTTAATATTATCACCTCCATATCTCAAAAAAATTATCATGCTTCAATCTTTTCTTAGTATTCAACACACTCAAAAGAAAGTTTCACAAATCTTGAATACCAAGCATATTATTATTAGGCAAATTACCATGCTATTAAGAGACTCTCAAATTAATTTAAGTGAAGCATGAGAGATCAATAGTTTCCTTAAAACGAATCCACCACCGTGCTCTAAAAGATCTAAGTGAAGCACATAGAGCAAAATTATATAGCTCAAAAGATATAAGTGAAGCACATAGAGCAAAACTATCTAGCTCAAAAGATATAAGTGAAGCACATAGAGCAAAACTATCTAGCTCAAAAGATATAAGTGAAGCACATAGAGCAAAACTACTTAGCTCAAAAGATATAAGTGAAGCACATAGAGTATTCTATCAAATTTTAATTCATGTATGGCTCTATCAAAAGGTGTGTACAGCAAGGATGATTGTGGCATACTAAGACACAAAGACACAAATAATACAAGACGCTCCAAGCAAAACACATATCATGTTGGTGAATAAAAATATAGCTCCAAGTAAATTACCGATGGAAGTGGACGAAAAGAGGGGATGCCTTTCGGGGCATCCCCAAGCTTTGACTTTTTGGTGTCCTTGGATTATCTTGGGGGTGCCATGGGCATCCCCAAGCTTAGGCTCTTGCCACTCCTTGTTCCATGATCCATCAAAAGAATTCACCCAAAACTTGAAAACTTCACAACACAAAACTCAAAATAGAAAACTCGTGAGCTCCGTTAGCAAAAGAAAACAAAAGACCACTTCAAGGTACTGTAATGAACTAATTATTTATTTATATTGGAGTTAAACCTACTGTATTCCAACTTCTCTATGGATTGTAAACTATTTTACTAGCCATAGATTCATCAAAATAAGCAAACAACACACGAAAAACAGAATCTGTCAAAAACAGAACAGTCTGTAGTAATCTGTAGCTAGAGCAAGATCTGGAACCCCAAAAATTCTAAAATAAATTTCTGGACGTGAGGAATTTATCTATTGATCATCTGCAAAAATAAATAACTAAATATCACTCTTCAAATAAAAATGACAGCAGTTCTCGTGAGCGCTAAAGTTTCTGTTTTTTACAGCAAGTTCAACAAGACTTTCCACAAGTCTTCCCAACGGTTCTACTTGGCACAAACACTAATTAAACACAAAAAAACACAACCAAAACAGAGGCTAAATAATTTATTTATTACTAAACAGGATCAAAAGGAAAGGAATAAAAATAAAATTGTGTTGCCTCCCAACAAGCGCTATCGTTTAACGCCCCTAGCTAGGCATAAAAGCGAGGATAGATCTAGGTATTGCCATCTTTGGTAGGCAATCCATAAGTGGCTCTCATGATAGTTTCATATGGTAATTTTATTTTATTCTTGGAAAGTGTTCCATGCCCTTTTTAATGGAAATTGAAATCTAATATTCCCTTCCTTCATATCAATAATCGCACCAACCATTCTAAGGAAAGGTCTACCAAGAATAATAGGGCAAGAAGGATTGCAATCTATATCAAGAACAATGAAATCTACGTGCACATAATTCCTATTTGCAACAATAAGAACATCATTAATTCTTCCCATAGGTTTATTAATAGTGGAATCCGTAAGATGCAAGTTTAGAGAGCAATCATCAAAATTACGGAAATCTAGTAAATCACACAAAGTCTTGGGAATAGTAGAGACACTAGAACCCAAATCACACAAAGCATAAAACTCATGATCTTTAATTTTAATTTTAATAGTTGGTTCCCACTCATCATAGAGTTTTCTAGGGATAGAAACTTTCAACTCAAGTTTTTCTTCATAAGGTTGCATCAAGGCATCAACAATATGTTCGGTGAAGGCTTTATTTTGACTATAAGCATGTGGAGAATTTAGCACGGATTGCAACAAGGAAATACAATCAATTAAAGAGCAACTTTCATAATTAAATTCCTTGAAATCCAATATAGTGGGTTTAGCAACATCTAGATTTTTATTTCTTTCAATCCCACGTTCATCAATTTCATCATTAAGATCTAAACACTCCGAATTTTTAGAACGCCTTCTAGGTAAAGGAAGATCAAATTCAGTTTCATCATGATTCATATTGCAAAATAAAGATTCAATAACTTTTAGATCTCCATCTTGATTTTCATAGGAATTGGAAGAACATGCTTTAATAAAGGCATCTTTGGAAGCACGCATCCTAGCGGTTCTTTCTTTACACTCATCAGTTGAAATTCTCATGGCTTTTAGAGACTCATTAATATCATGCTTAGGTGGAATAGATCTAAGTTTCAAAACATCAACATCAAGAGCAATTCTATCAACGTTCCTAGCCAAATCATCAGTCTTAAGCAATTTTTCTTCAATCATAGCATTAAAATTCTTTTGCGAAGAAATAAATTCTTTAATATTAGATTCAAAATCATAGGGCATCTTATTATAATTTCCATAAGAGTTGTTGTAGGAATTCTCATAATTATTAGAAGGATTACTAGGATATGGCCTAGGATTAAAATTCCCTCTATAAGCGTTGTTACCAAAATTATTCCTACCAACCAAATTCACATCCATAGATTCATTGTTATTCTCAATCAAGGTAGACAAAGGCATATCATTAGGATCAGAAGAAACACTCTTAGTAGCAAATAATTTCATAAGTTCATCCATCTTTCCACTCAACACATTAATTTCTTCTATCACATGCACTTTTTTATTAGAAGTTCTTTTAGTATGCCATTGAGAATAATTAACCATAATATTATCTAGGAGTTTAGTAGCATCTCCTAAAGTGATTTCCATAAAAGTGCCTCCCGCGGCCGAATCTGAAAGATTTCTAGAAGCAAAATTCAATCTGGCATAAATTTTTTGTATAATCATCCACAAATTCAAACCATGAGTAGGGCAATTATGTATCATTAATTTCATTATCTCCCAAGCTTGTGCAACATGTTCATGATCAAGTTGTTTAAAGTTCATTATATCGTTTCTAAGATAGATGATCTTAGCGGGAGGAAAATACTTAGAGATAAAAGCATCTTTGCACTTGTTCCATGAATCAATACTTAGGCAAAGACGAAAACCAAGCTTTAGCACGATCTCTAAGCGAAAAAGGAAATAGCTTCAATTTAATGACATCATTATTGACATCTATTTTCTTTTGCATATCACATAAATCAACGAAGCTATTCAGATGAGTAGCGGCATCTTCACTAGGAAGGCCGGCGAACTGATCTTTCATAACAAGATTCAACAAAGCAGTATTAATTTCACAAGATTCAGCATCGGTAAGAGGAGCAATCGGAGTGCTAAGGAAATCATTGTTGTTGGTATTGGTGAAGTCACACAATTTAGTAGTATCTTGAGCCATCGCGACAAATAAGCAATCTAACACGCGAGCAAACAAAAAGCAAACGGGCAAAAAGAGGCAAATAGAGAGGGAGGATAGGGAGAGAGAGGGCAAATAAAACGGCAAGGGTGAATTGGGGGGAGAGGAAAACGAGAGGCAAATGACAAATAATGTAATGCGAGAGATAGGGATTGTGATGGGTACTTGGTATATTGACTTTTTGCGTACACTCCCCGGCAACGGCGCCAGAAATCCTTCTTGCTACGTCTTGATCTTGCGTTGGTTTTCCCCAAAGAGGAAGAGATGATGCAGCAGAGTAGCCTAAGTATTTCGCTCAGTTTTTGAGAACCAAGGTATCAATCCAGTAGGAGCCCACGCTCAAGTCCCTCATACCTGCACAAAGTGATAGCTACTCGCAACCAACGCGATTAGGGGTTGTCAAGCCCTTCACGGTCACTTATGAGAGTGAGATCTGATATATATAATATTTTTGGTATTTTTGATATAAAGATGCAAAGTAAAAAGTAAAAGCAAAGTAAAAAAGCAAAACAATATTAAAGTAATGGAGATTGATATGATGAGAATAGACCCGGGGGCCATAGGTTTCACTAGTGGCTTCTCTCAAGAGCATAAGTATTCTACAGTGGGTGAATAAATTACTGTTGAGCAATTGACAGAATTGAGCATAGTTATGAGAATATCTAGGCATGATCATGTATATAGGCATCACGTCCGTGACAAGTAGATCGAAATGATTCTGCATCTACTACTATTACTCCACTCATCGACCGCTATCCAGCATGCATCTAGAGTATTAAGTTAAAAACAGAGTAACGCCTTAAGCAAGATGACATGATGTAGAGAGATAAATTCATGAAATATGAAATAAACCCCATCTTGTTATCCTCAATGGCAACGATACAATACGTGCCTTGCTGCCCCTTCTGTCATTGGGTAAGGACACCGCAAGATCGAACCCAAAGCTAAGCACTTCTCCCATGGCAAGAACTACCAATCTAGTTGGCCAAACCAAACGGATAATTCGAAGAGACTTGCAAAGATAACCAATCATACATAAAAGAATTCAGAGAAGATTCAAATATTATTCATAGATAGACTTGATCATAAACCCACAATTCATCGGTCTCAACAAACACACCCCAAAAAGAAGATTACATCGAATAGATCTCCATGAGAGAGGGGGAGAACTTTGTATTGAGATTCAAAGAGAGAGAAGAAGCCATCTAGATACTAACTATGGACCCGAAGGTCTGAGGTAAACTACTCACACTTCATCGGAGAGGCTATGATGATGTAGAAGCCCTCCGTGATGACGGCCCTCTTCCGGCGGAGCTCCGGAACAGGCCCCAAGATGGGATCTCATGGACACAGAAAGTTGCGGTGGTGGAATTAGGTTTTTGGCTCCTGTTTTGATCATTTGGGGGTATGTGTGTATATATAGGAGGAAGGATTACGTCGGTGGAGCACTGAGGGGCCCACGAGGCAGGGAGCGCGCCCTAGGGGGGCGTGCCCCCTACCCTCGTGACCTCCTCTTTGATCCCTTGCAGTAGGGTCCAAGTCTCCTGGACCACGTTCGGTGAGAAAATCACGTTCCCGAAGATTTTATTCCGTTTGGACTCCGTTTGATATTCCGTTTATCCGAAACACTGAAATAGGCAAAAAACAGCAATTCTGGGCTGGGCCTCCGGTTAATAGGTTAGTCCCAAAAATAATATAAAAGTGGAAAATAAAGCCCAATATAGTCCAAAGCAGTAGATAATATAGCATGGAGCAATCAAAAATTATAGATATGTTGGAGACGTATCACACGTCTCTCTCGATATATGGTTGCAGACTGTGCTACTCCCTCCGTCCAGGTCAATAAGTCATCTTCGATTGTGCACCGTGACCAAGAAGGAGGGAAGACTTATACACCTAGACGGAGGGAGTACTCCTATTACTTGTGTACGTGCAAATGCATGTTTTAACATTACGATGCGGTTTTTGTAAAAGTAGAAAAACAACACTAGTCAAGCTTGTGAAACGATTCAATGCAAAATAAATGCAAAAATGCTCGTTTGATTGTTTACTTTTAGCTTCCTTCTCTATGGTTATTTCTCTGTCGTACTTTGTACAGAATATCTCACTGGTTGGAAAGGCATGCAAATTCCCAAACCGCTTCCTACACCTTGTATCTCACTGGTTGCCGGCGTTGACGTTGTTGTCCATGTCGTCGAGGATGAGGTTGCCGAGGTCGGGGAAGAAGTCGTCGTTCGCAACTAATCATGTGGACT
Organism: Triticum urartu; assembly: GCF_056163025.1. Lineage (NCBI taxonomy): Eukaryota > Viridiplantae > Streptophyta > Magnoliopsida > Poales > Poaceae > Triticum > Triticum urartu. Next base: position 518,403,190 of record NC_141877.1, read on the forward strand.
AGCATAGTAGTAGGATACAGAGTAGAAACATGAATTTTACCATGATTTTGAACAGGAAGGACAGAAACACAAACGGTGCAACGGGAGCTGCACCGTTGGCGTTGAGGTTGTCGCCCATGTCCAAACACCACATAGACACGGTCTTTGAGCACGGTTCGTAGTCGTTCCACGCTCGGGCATTGAAGTTTGTAACTATTTTAGATTAGAATATACTACTCCTCCGGTGCTAGTAGTAGAGCAGAGTCCTACTCTACTACTCTACTCAAGCAAGTTAGGGCATAGCATTGTAGGGAGTACCAGTACTGTGATCACTCAAGCAAGTTGTCTGGCATCGACATGACCCTACGCTGCTGGTATGTGTCTCGTAAGTCAAGCGGCGTGCTGTAGTCATCATCACCTGTCCACTTCCCGCAGCACATATTCGCTTCTCCATCTTTGTCCGGACATAATCTCGTCCAAACTTCCATCCCTGCTAAGGCGCCTCCCCCCCTCGTCCGAAACCCAAGCACTAACAATGGCAGAACCGAGCAGCGTCCGCCGAAAGAGTGGCTGGAATTCGCTCCCCACAGAGGTAATCAAGCTCATTGTTTCGTGTGTGGACAATCTCAGTACCATGCCGCTCGCCGCGTGCTCGTCGGGGCTGTACCGTTTACTCAAAGCCCTCAGGCCGGAGCTTTTTAAGCCAGCTCCTTGCTTGCTGATGCTGCCTGATCTTCAGAAACGGCGTGTCACGCAGCATAACGATCGTAGGGTGGCGAGCATCAACCCCCTTTACTGTGATCCGATCCCCGTCAGCCTCAACTACATTAACGGTATGTACTAGGTCGGCATGAACACGTCTTGGATGGTGCTCGTCGACGGTCGTGGCAGCTGGATGCTCGTGGAGGTCTACACCCGGCGATTGATTCCCCTTCCTTCGATTAACACTGCACTGCTTTGGCACCGCGGCCCAGAATACTCGGAATCTTACAGTAGCCAACATGATACCAAGTTTGATTTGCTCAAGGTTGTAATCTGCCAAGTGCCCACAAGATCTGCGAATTATAAAGACTTCAGGCTAATTGCGTTGTTCAACCGCGGTCTCGCCTATCTGACAGGTCACTGCGGTAAGTGGATAAATCTGCACGTCCATCGCAGGATCATACATCCTCCATGGTTCTCTGATGCCATTGAACACAAGGGCTTCATTTACGCTGTCGACTCATTCTATGGCTGGACGTATTGCTGGCCTACTCCAGTCATCGCTACAAACGGCTGTTACAGCAGTATGTTACTTTCCTATGATATCATGATGGCTTGCTTATATTACTGTCAACATTTGCTGAAAAAATATTCATGCTCATAACATGTTGTTCTTAAGATTGACTAAACCAAGAGCCCTTTTTTATTTGACTCCAACTTGATATGATGTTGTAGGCCGCCTGGTGTCCCTACCCTTCCTAATCCCAGAACCTTTCAAAGAAAAGCGGCATGACAGTTGCAGGTGGTTCCTGGCTCGATCAGATGACGGCGAAAGATTGATGATCGTTCGCACGTACCAGACGTGTTGTTTCACGGAATACAATCACAGTCACTGCAAGGTCTTTGAGCAGGATCCCAGCCTCTCTGGGCCTTCAGGAATTTTTGACTGGAGGCTGTTAAGTAGCCTTGGTACACGCTCTCTGTTTGTCGGACTGAATTATCCGATTAACCAGGAGATAACCGACGGCAAGGATCATGATGGCAGCGCGGTTTCATTCATCAGGCAAAACTGTGTGTACACAGCGTACCATGTGTCTCTGCATGCACCATACCCTGATAGGTGCCGCCACGCTCTACAGCCCAAAGTAGGAGAGAGGGTCGCAAGTATCAGACTTCGACCTGCTGGCTGGAGTTTCCCCCATCAGGCACCCATCTGGTTCAAGCCGTTAGCCAATCTCCACAGCTTAATAAATAGTAACGTCTAACTGAGCCAGTTAGTTAGATGCGTACACTTGGTGTAGTAGGATCTTTATTTAGTTTGATGCATACACTTGTTCTTTTTTGGTAGCCCTTTTCTAATGATGGCTGATGTTTGGTTTGGAAGGGAGAGCTGCGTCTTCACTCTTCTGGCCTGCTTACTGCTTCTGTTGCACCCCCAGCCCTGGTTGTTGCTGCTGCTGTTTTCAATGTACAATCAGTAGTATATTTCGTCTGTTGGTTGAATAAATGTGTTGTTAGAACGACAAACACAATGTTTTGGAAGTCGTTGCACGGTTCAATCCTTTAGTGCCCCGTACCGTACGTAGCGCATACTTTTTATCGTACGGAACACATTTTTTTTGAAACTCGGAACACATTTTCCACTTGTTGATAACATGCAGCCCAATGATGAAGGCCCAATAGAGAAGCCCATAATTAACTGGAAGGGAGGCTCTCACATGAATCCAGCCCAGGTACATGCTCATGGTCCCCTAAACATAAATAAGTAAATAAATAAAGCTAAATGCTCATGCACCAGTTCTTTGGGAAAATAGGTAGCCCAGTATTTGTTTTTGAAGAATACCCAAGCTAGGCCAATTTGTTTTCTCCGAATTACTGGGCTGCAAATCTTTCAACACGAGGAGGGATGCATTCCGGCGTGGCTTAAGAGTATGGTCAATGTCTGTTAAAAGTATTATCAAAAGGGGTTGAAAATTCCAAAAAAAATATAGCAAATGGGATATAAGTTTCTTTTTTTTGTTTTTGTTCTTCACTGATATCTTATATGTATTTCATTGGATTTAACATGCCATAGTACTAATTTATTTTTAAATTTGTTTTAGTATGGCTATTAATTTTTGGATTAAGAATATTTCGTTCCCTAGCAAAAATTTGTGAATTTTCAAAATTTCCCACATATTTAGTTAATTTTTTACCCTGGTACTGGCCAAAAAATGGCCAGCAATTCTAAAAATGGAAAACGGGCTGCAATAAATTCCATATGAATTAGAAAATGAGTAAAAATTATAAAAATAATAGCAAATGGGCTGTACACGCCACATATTTCGAGACTGACTTGTTTACGCAAGGCTTTGTCAGTGAACACACGATTCTAGCAGCAGTTAGTTTTGGATGTCCATCTAACGGCCGACATGCTTCTTCAATCTCCGATCTTCCTGCTCCAGCCGCCTAAACTAGCGCTGGCGGGACTGCCTGCTCCCTCCTCTTGTGGCCCGCTGTGATGCCGTGCAGGCTTCCCCGGCCCACCCTACTCCCTCCGCTGGCCTGGCCGCACGCAATCAACTGCCTTCTTATTATGCGAAAAAAATGATTCCTCCCACTGACATCTGGGGCGCACCGGTTGGGAGGCTGACCTGTGGGCCTACTAAGTTGACGCGTACGCAGGGCTTGTCAACTTAGTCAACAAACGATTCTAGCAGCAGTAACCGTTGGATTTGAATCGAACGGTCCTGCTGCTTCTTCAATCGTCGCTCTTCTTGCACCAGCCGCCCAAACCAGCATCGGGGAGACCGCCTGCTCCTGCCTCCAGTGGCTGGTTGTGCTGCCGATGAGGCCTCATCGCCCCCTACTACTCCCACCGCTAGCCAGGCCCTGCGGCGACGGCAGCCTCACACCACATCCGAACCAGTGAACCCTCGTACTCCTCTCCGCGTGGGCATCCACTGCCGCGTCTTCCCCGGCTCCGTGTCGTCCCCTTCTTAGGCCTCGCCTTCGTCCACAGCCTTGGTGCTCTCGGCGCGGTGTGGTCAACGTGGTCAACGACATTCCATCGGAAGAGTAGTGTACGTGGAGAGGCTGACAGCTGGGTCCACGGCCACAGCCCAGTTTTTTTGTGATTTGCCAAGTAAGTCGCTTTGTCAGGCCTGTTGGGCTGCAAATCTTTCAAGACGAGGAGAGCTTTCATTCGGCTGGCCGAGAAAATGGCCCATCAGGAATGAGAAATGGGCAGTACATTTTTAAAACACATCAAACCGGCAATTAGTTTCAAATATCTTTTCTTCATTTCGAGATTTGAAATTACATTAATTTTTATGCGTGGAGAATTTGTTGGATTTTATATTGATATACATTTATTTTTAAAATCAGTTTGAATGTGAGTCGAAATTTCGGGATTAAAAACAGTTCGGACCGCACCGAAATATGCAAAATTTCGTATAATTTTTTAACCGTGGCCACAATATGGGCTATAATGCTAACAAAAAGAATATGGGCTCCAAAAAACATTAACAATTAGCAAATGGGCTGTAAATTATTAGAAATAATGGCACATGGGTTGTATGCTGTTTTCCACAGATTTGAGGCTTTCCTAAAAAAAGGTTGACGCACAACAAGTGACTGTTGGATGGCCATCCAACGGCCGTCGTGCTTCTTCAATCTCTGCTCTTCCTGCTCCAACCGCTCAAACAGGCACCGGCGGGACTGCCTGCTCCCTCCTCCCCGCGGCCGGCTCTGCTGCCGCGCAGGCCTCACCGCCCCACCGTACTCCCATTGCTGGCCTAGCCATCCCTCTACTCACCCACACCTGCTGTTATTCTCCGGCGCCGGCAGACGAACCACTAAACCCTCGTACAGTCGTACTCCCCTCCGCGTGGGAAACAACTGCCGAGTCTTCCCTGCCTCCGTATTGTTCCCTTGCTAGGCCTCGCCGTCGTCCACCGCCCTGGTGCTCTCGGCGCGGCCTAGTCAACGTGGTCAACGACCAACATGCATCTGAAGTGGACTGTACGTGGAGACGCCGACAGCTGGGTCCACGGCCGCACGCAAGGAAATGCCTCCTTATTATGCGCAAAATAATGATTCCTCCGCCTGACATTAGGGACCCACCGAAAGGGCCTCTGTATTTCGCGAAAAAACGATACCACTGCTGACAGCTCGGACCCACTAGCTATATCTTCGCATGCAAGGAAGTGCCTCCTTATTACGCTCAAAAAAATGAATACCCCCTACTAGCTGGGACCCACCTTGGTGGGAGGCAAACTTGTGGGCCTACTAAGTTGACGGGGACGGAGGGCTTTGTCAACTTAGTCAATATGCACGATTCTAGCTCCAGTGACCGTACGATGTCCATCCAACGGCCGTAGTGCTTCTTCAACCTCTGGTCTTCTTGCTCCAGCCGCCCAAACCAGTGTCGGTCGTGCCTCGTGCTCCTGCCTCCCGTGTCCGGCTGCGATGCGGCGGAGGCCTCACCGCCCCCTACTACTCCCACCGTTGGCCAGGCCATCCCTCTACTCACCCACACACCCTGTTATTCTGCGGCGACGGCAGCCTCACACCGCAGCGAACCAGTGAACCCTCGTACTCCTCTACGCGTGGGCATCCACTGCCGCGTCTTCCCCGGCTCCGCGTCGTCCCCTTCCTAGGCCTCGCCGTCGTCCACCGCCCTGGTGCTCTCGGCGCGGCGTGGTCAACATGGTCAAGGAACGGCTTCCATCAGACGTGGACTGTACATGGAGAGGCTGACAGCTGGGTCCATGGCTGCAGTAAGGAAGTGCCTCCTTATTACGTGCAAAATAATTATTCCTCCACCTGACAGCGGGACCCACCAGACGGGCCACCATATATCGCGAAAAAACGATTCCCCTGACAGCTGGGACCCACCAGCTACATCTTGTCACGCAAGGAAGTGCGTCCGGGCAAAAAAAAACAAAATGATTCGCCCCCTGACTGCTGGGACCGACCAGCTACATCTTCGCAGGCAAGGAAGTGCCTGACAGTCGGGACCCACCTAATCGAAGCGTACGTAGCGTTGTCATTCTGGTCGCGAACGTGTACGTACATACTGGTCGATGTAGAGGCGTGCACATGTCGTAGTAGAGGCGCGCACATAACATTTACACGTACGTACAGCAGCCAGGGTGCAAGAAAGAAAATACGGCCACGTATGTGTACATACGGGCGGGGTCTCGAACGCCTACTCGCGCATACGTACGGCGACGGCTCTTGTACATGGCTGGGTCAGAACGGAGAAACAGCGTCGTCATCGTGTTCATGGGGAGGCAACGGAATGCATCGTGTTCATGGGGAGGCAACAGAATGCATCGTGTTCATCGGGAGGCTTGGACGGAACCGGCGATGGAAATGAGGCCTGGCGTACCACAGAACGGAGGAAACGGCCTTGTGTTCGACCGGCCACGTTCGAAACGGGATCCTGTTCATCGGGAGGGGTCTGGCGTACCGCAAAACGGAGGAAACGGACCTCCTACGGTCGAAACGGGGGTCCTGTTGATCGGGAGGGGTGTGGCGTACCGCAAAACGGAGGAAACGGACTTGTGTTGGAGCGCTACGGTCGAAACGGGGGTCATGTTCATCTCCACCGTCGACCTCCTCTAGCCTCCACGGGCTCCTGTTCATCCAGCCTCCACGGGCTCCTGTTCATCCAGCCTCCACCGCGCGCTACTCCACCGGCTACTGTTCAACCACCCTCCACTGTCTACTGTTCATCCAGCCCTCCACACCACGGGGTCCTGTTCAACCACCCCTCCATGGGCACCCCTCCATCTTCTACTGTTCATCCAGCCCTCCACACCACGGGGTCCTGTTCAACCACCCCTCCATGGTCTACTGTTCATCCAGCCCTCCACACCATGGGGTCCTGTTCATCCACCCCTCCACGGGCACCCCTCCACCGTCTACTGTCCATCCAGCCCTCCACCACACCACGGGGTCCTGTTCATCCAGAGGCAACGCCACCGCTCACTGTTCATCCAAACCCCCCCGCAACGCTCACTGTTCATCCCATCGATCGGCTTCAGTTAGCAGCAGTAGCGAAGGAATCGCTCGATCGGGTTCAGTTAACAGCCATCGATCGATCGCTCGGGTTCAGTAACACGTAGCCTGCAGTGCAATCGCTCGGGTTCAGTTAGAGCCCAACGCCTCGCTCGGGTTCAGTTAGAGCCAACGCCTCGCGCACACGCGCGTACGTGTACGAGAGAAGCGCGCATCGCTCGGCCCCTGACCTCCCACCGTAACCGGGAACTCCCCGAAATTTTCCTCCCCCTCGCTTCTACCATGATTTTTTCCGTCATGGACGGCCCAAAGAATGTCATGCAGCTGCGTCTTCGACCCGCCCAGGACGAAAAGCCCATTTTCTGTCATGATTTTTTGTCATAGAAGTAGGAGCCCACCACATCTATGATGATACCGGGTTTTGTCACAATTATCGTCATAGAAGTGTCATATGTATGACAGAAAAAAATTTCGTTCGGCCCAAAATGTCACGGATGTGTCTTTTTTTTGTAGTGAAGCATCGCATCCCCAAACTTCCAGAAACGACAGCTTAGGTTTCTTACCAAACCACAATTCATATGGTGTCGTCTCAACGGATTTCAACGGAGCCCTATTTAAAGTGAATGCGGCAGTCTCTATAGCATAACCCCAAAATGATAGCAGTAGATCGGTAAGAGACATCATAGATCGCACCATATCCAATAGAGTGCGATTATGACGTTCGGATACACCATTACGCTGAGGTGTTCTAGGCGGCGTGAGTTGTGAAACTATTCCACATTTCCTTAAGTGCGTGCCAAATTCGTGACTCAAATATTCTCCCCCACGATCTGATCGTAAGAACTTGATTTTCCTGTCATGTTGATTCTCAACCTCACTCTGAAATTCCTTGAACTTTTCAAAGGTCTCAGACTTGTGTTTCATTAAGTAGACATACCCATATCTACTCAAGTCATCGGTGAGGGTGAGAACATAACGATAGCCACCGCGAGCCTCTACACTCATTGGACCGCACACATCAGTATGTATGATTTCCAATAAGTTGGTTGCTCGCTCCATTGTTTCGGAGAACGGAGTCTTGGTCATTTTGCCCATGAGGCATGGTTCGCACGTGTCAAATGATTCATAATCAAGAGACTCCAAAAGTCCATCTGCATGGAGTTTCTTCATGCGTTTGACACCAATGTGACCAAGGCGGCAGTGCCACAAGTATGTGGGACTATCATTATCAACCTTACATCTTTTGGCATTCACACTATGAATATGTGTAACATCATGTTCAAGATTAAATAAGAATAAACCATTGACCAGCGGGGCATGACCATAAAACATGTCTCTCATATAAATAGAACAACCATTATTCTCAGATTTAAATGAGTAGCCATCTCATATTAAACGAGATCCAGATACAATGTTCATGCTCAAAGCTGGTACTAAATAACAATTATTGAGGTTTAAAACTAATCCCGTAGGTAAATGTAGAGGTAGCGTGCCGACGGCGATCACATTGACCTTGGAACCATTCCCGACGCGCATCGTCACCTCGTCCTTCGCCAGTCTCCGTTTATTCTGCAGTTCCTGTTTTGAGTTACAAATATGAGCAACTGCACCGGTATCAAATACCCATGAGCTACTACGAGCGCTGGTTAGGTACACATCAATAACATGTATATCACATATACCTTTGGCATTGCCGGCCTTCTTATCCACTAAGTACTTGGGGCAGTTCCGCTTCCAGTGACCATTTCCCTTGCAATAAAAGCACTCAGTCTCAGGCTTGGGTCCATTCTTTGGCTTCTTCTCGGCAGCTTGCTTACCGGGCGCGGCAACTCCCTTGCCGTCCTTCTTGAAGTTCTTTTTACCCTTGCCTTTCTTGAACTTAGTGGTTTTATGCACCATCAACACTTGATGTTCCCTTTTGATTTCCACCTCCGCTGATTTCAGCATTGAATATACTTCAGGAATGGTCTTTTCCATCCCCTGCATATTGAAGTTCATCACAAAGCTCTTGTAGCTAGGTGGAAGCGACTGAAGGATTCTGTCAACGACCGCATCATCCGGGAGATTAACTCCCAGCTGAGACAAGCAGTTGTGCAACCCAGACATTTTGAGTATGTGCTCGCTGACAGAACTATTCTCCTCCATCTTACAACTGTAGAACTTGTCGGAGACTTCATATCTCTCGACCCGGGCATGAGCTTGAAAAACCATTTTCAGCTCTTGGAACATCTCATATGCTCCGTGTTGCTCAAAACGCTTTTGGAGCCCCGGTTCTAAGCTGTAAAGCATGCCGCACTGAACCAGGGAGTAATCATCACTACGCGTCTGCCAAGTGTTCATAACGTCTTGTTCTGCAGGGAAAACAGGTGCTTCACCTAGCGGTGCATCAAGGACATATGCTTTCCTGGCAGCTATGAGGATAATCCTCAGGTTACGGACCCAGTCCGTGTAGTTGCTGCCATCGTCTTTCAGCCACTATGCATAGACCTAGCTCATGATGCCACTGTTGGAGATCATAGCAGAAATTTAAAATTTTCTACGCATCACCAAGATCAATCTATGGAGTCATCTAGCAACGAGAGGGAGAGGAGTGCATCTACATACCCTTGTAGATCGCGAGCGGAAGCGTTCAAGAGAACGGGGTTGATGGAGTCGTACTCGTCGTGATCCAAATCACCGATGATCCTAGCGCCGAACGAACGGCACCTCCGCGTTCAACACACGTACGGAGCGAAGACGTCTCCCGCACCTTGATCCAGCAAGGAGGAAGGAGAGGTTGAGGAAGAGAGCTCCAACAGCAGCACGACGGCGTGGTGGTGGTGGAGCAGCAGTACTCCGGCAGGGCTTCGCCAAGCTCTTAACGGAGGAGGAGAGGTGTTGGGGAGGGGAGGGGTTGCGCCTTTGATGTGGTGTGCAGCCCTCCCCTTGCCCCTCTATTTATAGGGGAAGGGGGAAGGGGGGCCGGCCCCCTCTAGATGAGATCTAGAGGGGGGCGGCGGCCAAGGGGAGGGGCTTGCCCCCCAAGCGAGGGGGGCGCCCCCTCTAGGGTTTCCCCCCCAACCCTAGGTGCATGGGCCCAAGGGGGGGATGCACCCAGCCCTCCAAGGGCTGGTTCCCTTTCCTCTACGGCCCATGAGGCCCTCCGAGAGAGGTGGCTGATACGTCTCCAACGTATCTATAATTTTTGATTGCTCCATGCTATATTATCTACTGTTTTGGACTATATTGGGCTTTATTTTCCACTTTTATATTATTTTTGGAACTAACCTATTAACTGGAGGCCTAGCCCAGAATTGCTGCTTTTGCCTATTTCAGTGTTTCGGAGAAACAGAATATCAAACGGAGTCCAAACGGAATAAAATCTTCTGGAACGTGATTTTCTCACTGTCAGTGTCAAAACCGGCGGATCTCGGGTAGGGGGTCCCGAACTGTGCGTCTAGGCCGAATGGTAACAGGAGGCAAGGAACATGATGTTTTACCCAGGTTCGGGCCCTCTTGATGGAGGTAAAACCCTACGTCCTGCTTGATTAATATTGATGATATGGGTAGTACAAGAGTAGATCTACCACGAGATCAACGAGGCTAAACCCTAGAAGCTAGCCTATGGTATGATTGTTGTATGATGAAGTTGTCCTACGGACTAAAACCCTCCGATTTATATAGACACCGGAGATGGTTAGGGTTACACAAAGTCGGTTACGATGGTAGGAGATCTTGAATATCCGCATCGCCAAGCTTACCTTCCACACCAAGGAAAGTCCCATCCGGACACGGGACGAAGTCTTCAATCTTGTATCTTCATAGTCCTGGAGTCCGGCTGAAGGTATAGTCCGGCTACCCGGACACCCCCTAATCCAGGACTCCCTCAGTAGCCCCCGAACCAGGCTTCAATGACGGCGAGTCCGGTGCGCAGATTGTCTTCGGCATTGCAAGGCGGGTTCTTCTCCAAATTCCGTGTACCTGCTGAATAATGTCCGATTTTCGTAATGTAGCGCACCTTGGCTTCCACGCCCAATAATGGCCGTCTTCCATGTGTCAAATGAATGCGAAAAGTCGGGGTGTTTTTACATTCACACCCCTAGCCGCATAAACGAGCCGCCTATTTAATGGGATGGGGATTCGGATCCAAACCACACCTTCTTCTCCCCGCGAGTAATCATCAGAGCGCCTCCAGCAAAGGTCCATTCCAACATGGCCAGCCGCCGTAGCTCCTCCTCTCGCCCTTCCAGTCCTAAACCTGGAGACTGGGAGAGGTGCTCCTTCCCGCACAGCGAGCTAGTGTCGCTTCAGGCCAAGGGATTTCTCCCTCAGGCCTATATGGTCCCGGTCCGAGCCGGACTCGCCACCTATAATGGTGGAGAGCAAGCAGAGAGCACCCCCAATCCCTCCAAAGGAGAGCGGGTGTGCCTCGTCCCTTATCTAATAAGAGGACTTGGATTTCCAATTCATCCATTTCTCCGTGGGCTTCTAGAGTTCTACGGCCTCCAGCTGCACAATCTCACGCCCGCCTCTATATTGCATATCGCGGGCTTCGTCGCCCTTTGCGAGCTATTCTTGGGTGTTGAGGCTCATTTCGCGCTGTGGAAGAGGTTATTCCGCTTGGTGCCCCGCTCTCAAGAGGGGTCTATATATCAAGTGGGCGGAGCCGAAGTGTGGCGTATCGCCGGGACCGGATATCTATCCGGAACCCCAAAGAAGGCGTCCGAGGACTAGCCTTCCGAATGGTTTTATATAGATGATGTCCCGCTGCCGGATCCTATCCGGGTCGGTCTCCCCGAATTCAACAGTGCTCCCTTAAAGAAACGCCTAAGCTGGCGTCCGCGGAGCTCTCAGAGAGAAGGCGACAGGGATGTCCTTCACCTGATGGGTCGGATAAGACTATTGGCTCATTCCAGACTAACCATGATTGGAGTCATGGCTGCATGCATTATGCGGGGGGTGCAGCCGCTTCAATATAGAGGCCACCCCATGTGGGATTTTAACGGGGAGGATGACGCCACCCGTTACGGTCGTAAGGGGCCAGCCTCAGCTGCCGCTCTAGTAAAGATCTTATCCTCTTTGTACAAGGGAGAAGAGGAGGAATTCCTCCGCATCAACCCGCAGGGCGGATTTACTATGTACAACCCTCCGAGTTGGGTAAGTGGACAATTGTGCTTACCCATCCGTTTTATATTCCCATGATTAAATATGTAGTCTAACGATTTCAACGTAGGAACTGCGTCAGGAAGTAAAGGATATAAACAGCCGTCCCCCACAGCCCGAGGATCCAGAACGGTGCCTCGATCCAGACTCCGAAGAGGATCCGGACATATCGGTGGAGCTGATTGACGGGGTGTTTCATCAGCTAAGCAAGGACAATACCTTGGTGGCCATTACGGCTGATTACCCAGGGTTAATCCTGGCCTCCCAGGTAACAGAGAGCGGAGTCTCATCCCCTTGAGAAGGAATCCATTCTCACGCATTTTAGTTTTCCTGACAATGACCGTGTTTTGCAGGGGAGGTTTCCGAGGCGGGAGGCCGAACCTGCGGCGGCTAGCCAACGAGGGGCCGCAGGGCCCCACGGGGTAAAAAGGAATGTAGTCCGGACTGAGACACCAGCGCAAAGGTATAGCGCACCCTCTTTTTCCCTGGTGTTATTCCTTCAGGGCATATTAACGTTCGTGCTACCTTCAGGACGAAGAGACCTTGCCGGACTATATCCGGAGAGGTTGCCAATCGTGCCTCCACCAGCCAGGCTCCAACGCCTGGCCCGGAAGCAGAAGCGAACACAAGGCGCGCACCGGATGCTCCTCCGACAGAGGATGCGGACAGGCTGTCTGCCACCAATTCCGAGGTGGAGAGTGCCATGAACCACAGGCATCACCGGACAGTTCTTCGCGATGCTTGTTTCTCCCAAGAGGCATTAGGTGCCTTCAATTCGGGAGATGCGTACCTCCGTGCCGCTCAAAATGGTTTAGCCAGAGCCACGGAGCAATATGTAAAAGACATACGGGTAAGAAAATTTTGGTAAATATATATATACCAGTAGCCCCGAGACTTAAAACAGTTAGAGTAACTGATTTAAGGATCATTTGTTATGCAGGTTCTTACAGAGAAGAATACCGTACTGTCCCAGGAGCTGGAAGAGTGCAAAGCCCAACTGGAGGCCGCACTAGCCGCGGCAGGGGAGCCCAAAGAGACCCCCTCTGGTAAGATACACTTTGAAAGATTAGTATTTTGCGAAGTGCGGCGTGGGTGTAAATCTGACAAATCATATTGCAGATGGCGCCGGACTGGATCCGGAGAGGCAACAACTCTTACGCCGGCTAAAGGCCGGTGAGAGTATGCTGACAGGGGTGAGGCAGGAGAAGAATGATCTTCAGGATGCCAACACCAAGCTGGACGTTGAGCTTAAAGATGTTTGTGGCTAGCTTTCGGACTCTACTAAGGAGAATCAGCGGCTTCGACGCGGCATATTTAGTAAGTGCTTAAGCGAAGCTTTGAAAGAGAAGAGTTCGGCGAGGAAGTTGACTAACAGAGTAATGTCTGGAGGTATGCTAACGGGTTGTCCTGCGGAGGAGATGCTCGGTTCTACGGGTGACCTTCTTCCCGAGCTCTCGCAACTGCACGAGCGAGTTCGGCAGGCGATGCGAGGCGTTGCCCAAGCCTTATGGCCTTCCCACTCCATGCCCGAGGGCCTTGGAGATCTTTCGGAGAAGCTTAAGGGAGCTCGGCGGCGCTTCCGTTTGTGGAAGATATCGGCCTGCCGACAAGGCGCTAGGGAGGCCTGGGCCATGGTGAAGACGCGGTACACGAAGTCTGACCCAAACCACATGGCCGAGGTCGGACCTGTGGGGCCTGACGGGAAGGAGATCCCTGTAAGCTTAGTGTACGACCAAGTAGAATTGGCTGCAAAGTATTCCCAGCAGGACTGTAAGTTAGACAGCCTGTTAGATGGTATTGAAGAGGAATACAATCAGTCAGAGTGACTATGTAATTTTTAATTGACATGTGTAATGCCTTCTAGCTGGATTGTAGATCGTTTGTCGTTGCCGACCTTTTCGCTTCAACCTCAGGACCTGACGGTCCGGAGTGTGTCCGAATACCCTACCGGTTATGTAAGAACCGGGGTATGCATGGAGACCAGGCGTAGGGGTCATTAGTGCTTTATCAGACAAGTGCCCAACTAGTTATGTTATATTACATGCTCAGTAAGAAACATCTTCCAGAGAGAATAGTTCCGTTAGGGGTTCCTTTCTCTGGGAGGCATGCCCTAAAGTGCATGTGCGGACTGCAAACGCAGGAAAATCATCTGGGGGCATATATATAAATAAGTAAAAAAAGGTCATCTTTTAGTTCACCGACCGAATATTCCCTTAAGAACGCTAGCTTTCGGCTTCACCCAGTCTGAGGTACACATCCGGCTGATCCGGCAGTAACAATCGCAGAGGTGCTCCCTTTACCACCTAGCCGAACAATCAGGAACGTAGGGGTAAGCACAGGAGCCAGGCAACCCAGCTTGGCCAAAACTTAAGTCATATCGATGCATATAATGGTGAAGAAAAGGTACATGCAGAAGTTTGACACATGTGGTGGGCGTGAAGCCCATATAAATAAGCTTCTGTTAAAGAAGCCCCCAGGTTTAATGAGCGCGAGTAGCACGTCACTTGAGGAGCCTTTAAGGGCTATAAAAGAAAAGGGGGAAAGGAGAGAAATGTAAGACAGAAAATGTAAAAAATGGACAGAGGAAGGAGACAAACACAGAGTCCGGCGCTAGGCATAGAATCTTCGGAGACGGGCTGCGTTCCATGGGTTCGGCTCGAGTCGGTTATCCGACGCATCTCGCAGGCGGTATGCTCCACCAGTCAGGACATGGTCGATTATGAAGGGACCTTCCCAGTTGGGCTTCAGCTTGTCCTTTTTCTTGTCCGGCAGGCGTAGAACTAATTCGCCAACGTTGTAGTTTTTGGCCCGCACTTCTCTGCTTTGATATCTTCGAGCCTGCTGTTGATAGAATGCGGAACGGGCTTTTGCCACGTCGCGCTCCTCCTCTAAGGCGTCCAAACTGTCCTGCCAATCGAGCTCGGCTTCCCTTTCTTCGTACATGCGCACTCGAGGTGAGTCATGAATTATGTCGCAGGGCAAGACTGCCTCTGCGCCGCACACCATAAAAAATGGTGTGTATCCGGTGGTGCGATTCGGCGTGGTCCGCAGCCCCCAGAGTACGGAGTCGAGCTCCTCTACCCAGTGCGTGTTAGATTCCTTGAGGGACCGCACTAATCTGGGTTTGATGCCGCTCATGATGAGACCATTTGCACGTTCGACCTGACCGTTAGTTTGTGGGTGATAGACGGAAGCATAATCGAGCTTGATGCCCATGTTTTTGCACCAGAGTTTTACCTCATCGGCCGTAAAGTTCGTGCCGTCATCGGTGATGATGCTGTGGGGGATGCCATAACGGTGTACGACCCCGGATATAAAGTCTATCACAGGTCCGGATTCGGCCGTCTTAACAGGCTTGGCTTCTATCCATTTGGTGAACTTATCCACCATGACCAGTAAGTATTTTTTCTTATGGGTTCCGCCTTTAAGGGGTCCCACCATGTCAAGCCCCCAGACCACAAAAGGCCAAGAGATGGGGATAGTTTGGAGGGCGGTGGGTGGCATATGGCTTTGGTTTGCAAAAAGCTGGCAACCGACGCATCGTTGGACCAAGTCCTGAGCGTCCGCCCGGGCCGTCGGCCAATAAAAGCCTGTACGGAAAGCCTTGCTTACAAGGGACCGGGCTGCGGCGTGATGGCCACCGAGTCCGGCATGAATTTCAGCCAGCAGGTTCCGCCCTTCCTCTTCAGAGATGCACCTTTGAAGGACTCCGGTAGTGCTTTTCTTATAAAGTTCTCCCTCATGGACTTTATAGGCTTTAGATCGCCGCACTATACAGCGTGCCTCGTTTTGGTCCTCTGGGAGTTCCTGCCTAGTAAGGTAGGCTAGGAATGGTTCTGTCCACGGGGCAATAACGGCCATTAATACGTGGGCTGAGGTTGTGATTTCATTGGCAGAGCCTCCGATGATGTTAGATTGTTCGGCGTCGGACAGTGCGGTTGGGTCCGGGCTAATATTGCCATGTTCCCCTTCCCATACTACGGATGGCTTGAACAGCCTTTCCAGGAAGATGTTGGGGGGACCGCATCGCGTTTTGCGCCGATGCGTGCCAGGACTCTGCCGCCTGATTGTTTTCTCGGGCTATATGGTGAAATTCGAGCCCCTCAAACCGAGCTGACATTTTGAGGATGGCATTGCGGTAAGCTGCCATTTTTGGATCCTTGGCATCGAAGTCTCCATTTATTTGGGATATCGCGAGGTTCGAATCCCCGCGCACCTCTAGTCGTTGAATGCCCATGGATACTGCTATCCGGAGACCATGTAAAAGGGCCTCATATTCGGCTGCATTGTTGGAGTCCGTGTACATAATCTGGAGTACATATTGAACTGTGTCTCCTGTGGGGGACGTCAAAACGACGCCGGCCCCTAGTCCGGCCAACATTTTGGAACCGTCGAAGTGCATGATCCAGTTTGAATATGTGCCGTACTCTTTAGGGAGTTCGGCCTTCGTCCATTCTGCGACGAAGTCGGCCAAAACTTGCGACTTGATAGCTCGCCGTGGCCTATAAGTTATGTCGAATGGGAGGAGCTCGATGGCCCATTTTGCAATCCGGCCCGTTGCGTCACGGTTATTTATAATATCGTTGAGTGGTACTTCCGATGCTACTGTGATTGAACACTCTTGAAAGTAGTGATTTGCATGGGGTGAGGACAGTGGACACATAGTAAACCGGCTTTTGAAGGGGGAATTTGTGTCCGTCCATTTCCCGCTCGACGACGAGTACTGCGCTGACAACTTGATGGGTTGGTGCAATGTACAATAGCATTGGTTCGCCGATGTTTGGCGCGGCCAGGACAGGGTTTGTTGCCCATATGGCTTTTATTTCCTCGAGTCCGGCCGTGGCGGCATCCGTCCACTCGAAGTGTTCGGTGCGCCGAAGGAGGCGGTAGAGGGGTAGCGCCTTTTCTCCCAAACGGGAGATAAAGCGGCTTAGAGCCGCCACGCATCCGGTTAATTTTTGTATTTGTTTGAGGTTCTTTGGGATATCCAATTGTGACAAAGCTCGGATCTTGGCTGGATTTGCTTCGATTCCTCTACCGGATACGATGAAGCCCAAGAGCTTTCCGGCTGGAACGCCGAAAACGCATTTTTCCGGATTTAGATTGATGTCATATGCTCGGAGGTTGTCAAATGTAAGCCTCAAGTCGTCTACTAGAGATTCGACATGTCTTGTTTTTACGACCACATCATCCACGTATGCCTCTACTGTTTTGCCGATCTGGTTTGCCAGACATGTCTGAATCATGCGCTGATATGTTGCGCCGGCGTTTTTGAGCCCGAAAGGCATTGTGTTGAAGCAGAATGGGCCGTATGGGGTGATGAATGCCGTTGCGGCTTGGTCTGACTCGGCCATCTTGATTTGATGGTAACCGGAGTATGCGTCGAGGAAGCACAACGAATCGTGTCCTACAGTGGCGTCGATAATTTGATCGATGCGGGGGAGGGGGAAGGGATCCTTTGGGCAAGCCTTGTTACGGTCTTTGAAGTCAACGCACAGGCGCCAGGATTTGTCCTTCTTTGGTACCATCACCAAGTTTGCTAGCCAGTCCGGATGTTTTATATCTCTGATGAATCCGGCCTCCAATAGTTTGGCTAGCTCGTCTCCCATTGCCTGTCTCTTGGGCTCAGAGAAACGCCGAAGGGCTTGTTTGACAGGTTTGAATCCTTTTAGGATATTTAAGCTGTGTTCGGCCAGCCTGCGTGGGATTCCTGGCATGTCTGAAGGGTGCCAGGAAAAAATGTCCCAGTTCTCCTGTAGGAATTCTAGCAGTGCGGCGTCTACATCAGGGTTTAATTGTGCCCCGATGGAAGCTGTTTTATTGGGGTCCATTGGATGGACCTGTAATTTGACTATTTCATCCGCTAGTTTAAAGGAGGTGGACTTGGATCTTTTGTCGAGTATCACGTCGTCCCTGTTTACCATGGAGCGCAGCGTAGTCAGTTCCTCAGCCACTAGGGCTTCGGACAGTGCCTCAAGGGCCAATGCGGCTGTCTTGTTTTCGGCGCGGAGTGCTATGTCCGGATCACTAGCGAGAGTGATGATTCCGTTCGGCCCGGGCATCTTGAGCTTCATGTACCCGTAATGGGGTATTGCTTGGAAGATTGTAAATGCTTCCCGCCCCAGCAGAGCGTGGTATCCGCTACTGAACGGGGCCACTTGGAATGTGACCTCTTCGGACCTATAATTATCCGGCGTGCCGAACACCACATCTAGTCTGATTTTTCCTGCATAGCGCGCTTCCCGACTGGGGATTATTCCTCTAAAGGTTGTGCTGCTTCGCTCAATGCGGTTCCAGTCTATTCCCATTTTTTGAAGGGTTTCCTCATAAATGAGGTTCAATCCGCTGCCTCCGTCCATCGGTACCTTGGTGAGGCGAAAGCCGTCCACTATAGGACTGAGTACCAATGCGGCTGGTGCTCGAGCTGTTCGGAATTTAGGTTCATCACTGGCATTAAAAGTAATAGCCGTGTCACTCCATGGGTTTATTTTTGCTACTTGATAGACTTCGGCGAGGCTGCGGAGTGTTCTTTTTCGCATATTATTTGATGCGAAAGTCTCGAAGACTGTTAAGACTGTACTGGAGTCCCTGAGGTGGCTTTCTGTGGCCTCCGGAATTAGGAGATCTTCGCCCCTTTTGGCCACCTGCCAGAGTATCCAACAAGCTCTAAGGCTATGAGTTGGTGTGGCGTCCTCTGTACTATGAATTTTACAGGGTCCATTAAGCCATCCCTCCAGTACGGTTCCATGCCCTGTACAGGGTTTTGGTTTTTTGGTTTTTAACCCGGGTGTCTGATGATGATGCAACCTTTTATTTCGGACGAGGTTTCTATTCAGGGCCGGATTGTCCCAAAATTTAGTTTTGGTTTTCCGGGCGCTTTCCATCGCACAGTACTTTTGTACTACGGACGCCAAGTCAGCGAAGCGTGTAAGATCACGATGACCTGTGGCGTTGAGGATTCCCTTGTCCGTGCAATTATTGCAGAAGATTGAGATTGCGTCTTCCTCGCAGCAGTCCTTTATCCTGTTCATAACCAGGAGGAACCTTGCCCAGTAATGATGTACTGTTTCTTCGGGCTTTTGCCAGATTTGGGATAGATCGCTTATGTTCGGGTGGGTGGGTGGAATTAAATCCGGAACTTCACCCAATCTAAGACTCAGAGGCCAAGGAGTTTCCGAACTCTGAAGTTTGGATTCTTGGATGTTGTCCAGTGAATCTAGCCCGTTGCCTGATTCTAAGTTCAGGTCTTGAGTTACATCCTCCCCTCCGCGGGTGTCCGGCTTGGAGGGATCGGGAATCCGAACGTAGCTAGTCCTTAAGATAGATGAAGAGTCGCCGCACTGTGCCTCTACCACGGCAACATGTTGGGTGACTTGGGGAGAATTAATTTCTCTTAGATCGGGTTTAAGCCCAACCTGGTCATAATCCGTAGTGACCCCCAAGGCGGCGATGCGATCCAAGAGCTCGTTTACGGAAGAGAGCTCCATTGGATCTAACTGCTCGACGAGTTCCGAGCTGACGTGAAAATTGCTTTTGATGACCTGAGAGGTCACTGTCGGCGCAACGGCCGAACAGGCGGTCATGAGAAACCGCCTAGCCGGAGAGTTTGGCCGGCAGCCAGGGCTCCCTTAGTAACGGCGCCGTCTTTAAAGACGGGAAGAGGCATCCTTCCTGATTGCGATGGCACAGAGGAACTCTCAATGAAAGCACCAATGTCGATGTCAAAACCGGCGGATCTCGGGTAGGGGGTCCCGAACTGTGCGTCTAGGCCGAATGGTAACAGGAGGCAAGGAACACGATGTTTTACCCAGGTTCGGGCCCTCTTGATGGAGGTAAAACCCTACGTCCTGCTTGATTAATATTGATGATATGGGTAGTACAAGAGTAGATCTACCACGAGATCAAGGAGGCTAAACCCTAGAAGCTAGCCTATGGTATGATTGTTGTATGATGAAGTTGTCCTACGGACTAAAACCCTCCGGTTTATATAGACACCGAAGAGGGTTAGTGTCGGTGTCAAAACCAGCAGATCTCGGGTAGGGGGTCCCGAACTGTGCGTCTAGGCCGGATGGTAACAGGAGGCAGGGAACACGATGTTTTACCCAGGTTCGGGCCCTCTTGATGGAGGTAAAACCCTATGTCCTGCTTGATTAATATTGATGATATGGGTAGTACAAGAGTAGATCTACCACGAGATCAAGGAGGCTAAACCCTAGAAGCTAGCCTATGGTATGATTGTTATCTATGGAGTTGATGTCCTACGGACTACAACACTCCGGTTTATATAGACACCGGATAGGGTTAGGGTTACATAGAGTCGGTTACAATGGTAGGAGATCTTGAATATCCGCATCGCCAAGCTTGCCTTCCACGCCAAGGAAAGTCCCATCCGGACACGGGACGAAGTCTTCAATCTTGTATCTTCATAGTCCAGGAGTCCGGCTGAAGGTATAGTCCGGCTACCCGAACACCCCCTAATCCAGGACTCCCTCAGTAGCCCCTGAACCAGGCTTCAATGACGACGAGTCCGGCGTGCAAATTGTCTTCGGCATTGCAAGGCGGGTTCCCCCTCCAAGTCCTTCGTAGAAGATTGTAAACACCAAGAGTAGTGTCCGGCTCTGCAAAATAAGCTTCCACATGTTGCCATAGAGAGAATAATATTAACACAAATCAAATCTGCTGACGTATTCCGCAGTGCTCGTCACACTACGGCCAAATCCTTTACTCGAATCGTTTTTACTTTTCCACCTCAGCATGTTTTGCGAGGCGGTTTCCTTGGCGCGTCTTGTCAAAGCAGAGATCGTGCACCCCCCTTTTACGGGATTCTCATCAATACGGACGTGGGTAACCCAACCGCGCCACTTATCACGGCGCTTGGGAGGCAAGCGAGTTTTACTAGGCAGGTGGGGACGCACAACCGCATCCGCCCATATTAGGGGATAAGGATCCACCTTTTTACCTACGCCTTCTTCCTCCTTTGCCTATCCATCTCCTGCGCACTCGAGCTCCAGCACCCAAGCCCGCACTTCCCACCTCAACCTTCTCCAGCAATGTCCGGAGCGGGAGGCAAGTGGATGGTCTCCTCCGCCACGGAGGGCCAAGTCAAGAAGCTAAGGAAGGCCGGATACCTGTCCAAGGACATCGTGCACCGGCTTCCCGAAAAGGGGCAGCTTCTCCCCACCCCAAGGCCCCATGAGAGGGTAGTATTTCTTCCCCACTTCCTCCGCGGACTGGGTTTTCCACTTCATCCATTTGTCCGGGGGCTCATGTTCTACTACGGCCTGGATTTCCACGATCTGGCCCCGAACTTCATCCTCAACATCTCGGCGTTTATCGTCGTGTGCGAGGCTTTTCTCCGCGTCCGCCCTCATTTCGGCCTCTGGCTCAAGACCTTCAACGTCAAGCCCAAGGTGGTGCGCGGCAGCCAGGCGGAGTGCGGAGGCGCCATGGCAGGCAAGATGGCCAACGTCCTATGGTTCGAGGGCTCTTTTGTGGAGACCCTAAAGGGATGGCAATCCGGGTGGTTTTATATCACCGAGCCGCGCGATCCGAAATGGACCGCAGCCCCCGAGTTCCGATCCGGACCCCCTACGCGGCTTATGTCCTGGAAAGAGACGGGCATGTCGTGGGGTGATGAAAAAGAGGTGACCGGATTGCAAACATGCATCCAGTCCCTGGTGAACAAGCCAGTCCGGCTTGTTAATGTAATCCAGGTTATGCTCGTCCGCCGGATCCTCCCGTGCCAACAACGGGATTTTAATCTGTGGGAGTTCGACCCGGCGCAGCATCAAACCCTCAGCAGGCTCTTCGACACGACATACGAAGACACCTGGAAGATGCTATTCAAGGGCGCCGAGGCTCCCGCATTCGCTTCCGAGGACCGCGGATACAGCTCGCAGCGTCACGCTAGCGAGGTAAGCCATCTACACCTTTTACAGGATGTTAAGCTTTTTTCATAGTTTGACTCTATGCGGGATCTAAACTCCCTTACCTTTGACAGGCTTGGCGGGCGATATCCAGACCGATTAACTGTCCAGCTCCGCTGCCCGAAGATCCAGCCCCAGCTCTACTAGTGAAGCTGCTGGTTCCGGTGCCTTATGTGGTGCCGGAGAAGAAGGCCAAGAAGAAGAAGACCACGGGGACTCGAAAGAGTGCCCGCAACGTGGTGGTGTCAGACTCGTCATCCGACGAGTCTGAGACGCCCTCCTCCCGTGAAAACGAGGAGGAGGAAGAAGAAAACTCTCCCCCCCAGCGGAGGGAGGAGAGAAGAGGAAGGCCGCCCCGACGGGGGAGGCCGAGGGGTCTAGGAAAAGGAAGACCCCTCCGCCGGACTACGCCCCCGACGCCGAAGAGGGCAAAGAGGAGTGGCCAAACAGGGCCAAGCATCCAACGAAATCATAAGTTCGGATATCAGAGTAACTCATGATGTTCCTTTGTTGCACAGCTTTCCCTAATGTCGAATGTAATTATGCAGTCCGCCCTAGGCCGAATTCGGCGAATCGTCGGGCGGCTCCCTGGACTCATCGGACGTGAACTCAGTACCTCCCGCTGTCTCCCCCCGCACTGCAGATGACGCCGAAGTGGCGTCGCGACAAGCTCCGGGGCGGGAGGAGGTGGTCCCGGAGGAGCCGCAAGGCAACCTCCCGGACTCCAGGAGTGAAGGGGATAAGGCTCCCCAGGGCTCCCAGTCCGGCTTTGTGCCGGACACCGTGCCGGAATCTGCCACAGTTCCGGACCGCGGTAGGCGAACTCCTTCCAAGAGGAGCAAGCCTTCTGAGCCGGCGGCCTCCGTCCAACCGGAGGGGCCGGACAATCTGCTGGAGGTGCTTGACGACGCCTCCATCGACGAGGGGCACCGTACTATTATGAGTACGGTGATCCAGAAGGTTCAGTCCACCAAGAGCGGACTGACTGAAGCTTGCGCTGGCCTTCTAACAGGCTTCGAGGTAAGTAAAAATATGTAAAAATATTACCACATAGACAGTAGCCCCTGATGCTCTGTTTGGCGTTCGGGAAGAAAAGCCGAATAGAGGATCTATTAAATTTCGCAGGAGTCTAAAAAAAAGTCAATATGCGTATGCAGGCTTCGCTGCTATCCACCGCCACACTGAATGCGGAGGTGGGTGTCCTGAAGCAGGACCTCGAGCAGACCGAGCAAGAGCTCGGCCTTGCCAAGCGGTGGCTCGAGGAGAAAGAAGGTAAGAAATACCTTACAGAAAAAGTGCCTATAAAAAGGCTTGATTGCAAAAAGAATAACAGGATTGTACTGCTTATTGTAGGGGCCACGACTGAGGTGGCGACCCTTAAGCAGGCGCTGTCTGAGGCCGAAAAGAGAACAGCCACGGAGCGCACCGAGCGAGACAGACTTGGGGCTCAGGTCGGCGAGGTGCAGCAAGAGCTTCAGGCTCTCATGAAAAAACATGAGAGTTTGGAGCTTGAGTCGAAGGCGCAAGCATCCGAGCTTGCGACGGCCCTAGAGGCTGCCAAGTCTGCCAAGGCCGAAGCCCAAAAGGCCCTCCAAGAGTTGGAGGAGATGAGGAAGATAGCAGCGGGTAAGGCATTCTTTATGCAAAGCAGAAGTATAAAAGTGAACTACTTGTTACTTACCCGAATCCGGAGCTCTCCAGGGGCATTCGCAGATCTTCCCCGCAGCGTATCCGACGCCGCCGCATTCTACCGAGCTGAAGAGGGTAGCTCGACGGAGAAGGTGTTCTGGTCTCAGTATTCTGAGGCCGGACACCCTGTGCCCTTGAGCGACCAGCTGAAACAGCTGGTCGAGCTCCACAAGGCGGCCGAACAGGCCATGAAGGGCTTCATAGTTTGGCTGTGGCCCGGAGATGCCCTTCCTGGGAGCTATTTCGGGCTGGTGCGGCGGCTGGTGGAGGCCTGTCCGAGGCTCGAGGTCATCAAGTGCTCCGTCTGCATCGAAGGTGCCCGTCGGGCCCTTGCCCGTGCAAAGGTGCACTGGGGTAAGCTGGACGGTGAGAAGCTTGTGAAGGACAGGCCGCCGCCGGGGAAGGAGCATCGCAAGCCCGAGAACTACTACAAGGATGTTCTTGCAGGTGCCCGCCTTGTGGCGGATGAATCTACCAAGGATGTGATTTTTGAATGAACTCGCTCATGTTTATCCTGTGCGCTGAAAACTTGTTCATATGCGTTAAGCAATGCTTATTGAATTTAAAATATTACTTTCTGTGCGGCCGTTTATCAAAAATTGAGAGATGGCCAGTCGTCGGCTTCTGCCCCCATGCCACTAGTGCTGGGGTGTTCGGGATAAACCTGAGCGCTCTTTTTCCCATAGTTGGGTCCTTCGAGGGAGGCTCTCAGCACAACGAACCAGGCAATCGGACTATAATGCTTGAACACTCTCACTTAGCCATAGAACTCTATAATTTTCAATTTTGGCGAAGCCCCTAGTTCGGAAGACCGAGTTCAGGGCACTATCCACGCCTTGGCCGGACAAAGCCAGCTCCTCGCTCGAAGCGGCATAAGCCTTTAGGGACTCAAAAAACCTCTCGAACAGCGACCGTTCTCTCGCCACATCATGACAGTCAGTTTTAGCTTTCTCCACTGAGGTGCTTAACCCAGCTGAACCGGGGCACAATCGCAGTGGTTCTCCTAGTGCTACCTTAGCCGATATAGCGGAATGTAAGGCACCAAAACATAGGAGCCGGGCAAACGCAACTATTGACCCAAATCATGATTCAGAGCTGATGCATATAGTGCTATAAGTTCGGGGTGCCGCACTTGTGAAAGTGTGCGGACTTCTCACACCATTATAAGGGGTACTGGAGCCCCTGGCGTGTTTGCCGTACCATGGTGTACGGGTGCAATCATGTCATTTAATAAACATATATGTGAAAAGAAAATAATGCAAAAAATAGACAGAAAGCTATGCATTGTTTATAGAGAGGCTATTTATCAAAGCCGAACGATACAAATAGTGCGGTAAGCAAAAGATAGTGGACTATTTAGTATGTCCTGACCAGGGGCAGGCCGCGGAATTGTATTTAAAACAGGTATACCGCTCGTAACAAAGACCACCTGGGAGTTCCATAATGCGGCATGGCTTGTCTGCCTCCCTGGATCTTGCATCGTTTGTGCGGCAGTCGAATTGCCGAACAGGTCGTCCGAAGTATGGAGTCCTGAAAGTAAGATAAAATTAAAAAAAGAATCCGGCAGCCCCTAGTACGTTTTAAGCCGTATTTTGGGTGTGCCGTTATTGTGCCCCTTCCCCTGTGCCCATGGTATTTCAAGGGCGTAGTTATGTACGCGAGGTACTGGTTTCGCTATGTCGCGAGAGCTGGGGTTGGGGCCGCATTGCTACGCTTGCTCAGAGTGTGCCAGGCGGTCCTGCTGTGGGTTACTCCGGGCGCGCTTCGCAGTGTCTGGCTTTTTAACGGACGGACTGGAGAATTGCCTAAGAAGGCTACTTTGTACTTCCGCTGCGAGAGCTGCCGTGTGCTCCTCCGTACGGAGGGAGTGTTCGGTGTTTCCGTTGACCGTGATTACTCCTCGAGGGCCTGGCATCTTGAGCTTGAGATATGCGTAGTGCGGCACCGCATTGAACTTTGCAAATGCGGTTCGTCCGAGCAAGGCGTGATAGCCACTGCGAAACGGGACTATATCAAAGATTAACTCTTCGCTTCGGAAATTGTCCGGGGATCTGAAGACCACGTCAAGTGTTACTGAGCCTGTACAGTTGGCTTCTACACCTAGTGTAACGCCTTTAAAGGTCGATTTTGTGGGCTTAATCCTTGAGGGATCTATGCCCATTTTCCGCACTATATCCTGATAAAGCAGGTTTAGGCTACTGCCGCCGTCCATGAGGACTCTTGTGAGATGAAATCCGTCGATGATTGGGTCGAGAACCAATGCGGCGAAGCCACCATGACGGATGCTAGTGGGATGGTCCCTTCGATCAAAAGTGATCGGGCAGGAGGACCATGGGTTGAACTTTGGAGCGACTGGCTCCATCGCGTATACGTCCCGTAGCGCACGCTTCCGCTCCCTCCTGGGAATGTGGGTTGCGTATATCATGTTCACCGTCCGCACATGTGGGGGAAAGCCCTTCTGTTCATTGTTGTTCGGCGGCTTGGGCTCCTCCTCGTCGTCGCTGTGCATCCCCTTGTCTTTGTTTTCGGCCCTTAACTTGCCTTCCTGCTTGAACACCCAACAATCCCTATTAGTGTGATTGGCTGGCCTTTCGGGGGTGCCATGTATCTGGCACAAGCGATCAAGTATTCGCTCCAAACTGGACGGGCCCTGAGTATTCTTTTTGAATGGCTTTTTCTGCTGACCGGATTTATAGCCTTTGAATCCGGCATTGACTACCGTATCTTCATTGCTGTCGCTGCTAACGCGGCGTTTTTGCTTATTCCGACGTGTCCTGCCACTTTTGTCCTTGGTATCCGAATTAGCAGGGTTCTTTGATAAGTTGTTACTACGAGCTAGCCAGCTGTCTTCTCCCGCGCAAAAGCGGGTCATGAGTGTCGTAAGGGCTGCCATAGCTTTTGGCTTTTCCTATCCCAGGTGCCGGGCAAGCCATTCGTCGCGGATGTTATGCTTGAAGGCTGCTAGGGCCTCTGCGTCCGGACAGTCGACTATCTGGTTTTTCTTTGTTAGGAACCGTGTCCAGAATTGTCTGGCCGATTCCTCTGGCTGCTGAATTATGTGGCTTAAGTCGTCGGCATCTGGTGGTCGCACGTAAGTGCCCTGGAAGTTGTCGAGGAATGCGGCTTCCAGGTCCTCCCAAGAACCGATTGAGTCTGCTGGCAAGCTGTTAAGCCAATGCCGGGCCGGTCCTTTAAGTTTGAGCGGGAGGTATTTGATGGCGTGTAGATCATCGCCACGTGCCATGTGGATGTGAAGGAGATAATCCTCGATCCATACTGCCGGATCTGTTGTGCCATCGTATGATTCGATGTTTACGGGTTTGAAACCCTCTGGGATTTTATGATCCATTACTTCATTCGTGAAGCATAGCGGGTGTGCGGCGCCTCTGTACTGGGCTACATCACGACGCAGCTCGGAAGAGCTATGTCTGTTGTGTTCGGCCCGGCCGGATTTGTTGTATCCGGAGTGAAGATCATTGTCACGTGCCGTAGGGCGCCTGCGCGATCCGTAGATCGATCTTGTTTGTCTTGCCTTATCCTCCAGTACGTCTCGCAGGTCTGGCGCATTTTCCCGTGCCTTAGTTGAGCGGCGTCGGGGCATGGCTTGGGTGGAGGACCGAGAGGCCTCTCTATCGCGGCCGCGAGGTGGCCGGTCTGCCATGTCATGCGCTGGTGATGTAGGTGCTTCCTCCTCTGATCGGGGTAGCGGCCTATGCTTTGGGTAACTCTTGGAGGGGCGTTCGAGTTCATACTCTTCGGCCGCAAGGACTTTAGTCCATCTGTCAGCTAGCAAATCTTGGGCAGCTCTAAGCTGTTGCTGCTTTTTCTTGAGGCTGCTTGTCGTGGCTAAAAGCCTGCGTTTGAAACGCTCTTGCTCGGCGGGGTCTGATGGTATGACGAATTCGTCGTCATCGAGGCTTGCCTCGTCTTTGGAGGGAGGCATATAGTTATCATCATCGACCTCTCGGTCTGCCGCTCTCTCATGAGGGCTGGCTTCTCCATCTTCCTGTGCCGAATCTTGCTGAGGTGGGTGTTCTTCGGCGCTATCCGGGGTAGTATTATCTCCCGTGTCGGAATCACCGTTTTTGCTTTGGCGGGATTTAGAGCGGCGCCGCTGACGCCGGCGCTTTGGCTGTTTCTTGGGGGTGTCATCCCCCGCTGTTCCATCGCCATCTCCATCTTTTGGAGTATCCACCATATATATGTCGTATGACGAGGTGGCCTTCCAGCGCCCTACAGGTGCTGGTTCCTGTTCATCTCCTACATCGTCGTCCATACCATCGATGTCTTCGGAGCCGAAGTCAAGCATGTCGGTTAAATCGTCGACAGTGGCTACAAAGTGGGCGGTGGGTGGGCTTTGAATTTCTTCATCGTCCGTATCCCATCCTCGCTGACCGTAATCCGACCAGGGCTCTCCTGATAAAGAGAGAGACTTAAGAGAATTCAGGATGACGCCAAAAGGCGAGTGCTGAAAGATGTCTGCGGCGGTGAACTCCATTATCGGCGCCCAATCGGATTCGATTGGCAGGGGCGCGGGGGGTTCGGAGTCCGGGGAGGAGTCCGGATCCTCGGAGTCACGGGTCATGCAGAGTGCGGGGCTAGCGTTCGGCTCGATCACCTTTGAGATCGCAGCCCCCGAGGTGACGTCCAACCGCTCGCCCTCGATTGGCGCAATAGGCTCCGAGTTAGGGGTCGGAACCGATGCATGTGCGGCCTCCAGGACACTGTCCGGAGGCAGAGCTAGATCATGCCCCTCGAGATAGTGCGGCGCGCTTGGCCGTGGCTCGAACCCGTCGAAGATCAAGTCTCCGCGGATGTCAGCCGTGTAGTTTAAGCTTCCAAACCTGACTTGATGGCCAGGGGCGTAGCTTTCGATCTACTCCAAGTGGCCAAGCGAATTGGCCCGCAGAGCGAAGCCGCGAAGATGAAGATCTGTCCGGGGAGAAAAGTCTCACCCTGGACCACATCGTTGTTGATGATCAAAGGAGCCATCGGGCCTAAAGACGACGACACAGAGGAACTCTCAATGAAAGCACCAATGTCGGCGTCAAAACCGGCGGATCTCGGGTAGGGGGTCCCGAACTGTGCATCTAGGCCGGATGGTAATAGGAGGCAGGGAACACGATGTTTTACCCAGGTTCGGGCCCTCTTGATGGAGGTAAAACCCTACGTCCTGCTTGATTAATATTGATGATATGGGTAGTACAAGAGTAGATCTACCACGAGATCAAGGAGGCTAAACCCTAGAAGCTAGCCTATGGTATGATCGTTATCTATGGAGTTGATGTCCTACGGACTACAACCCTCCGGTTTATATAGACACCGGATAGGGTTAGGGTTACATAGAGTCGGTTACAATGGTAGGAGATCTTGAATATCCGCATCGCCAAGCTTGCCTTCCACGCCAAGGAAAGTCCCATCCGGACACGGAACGAAGTCTTCAATCTTGTATCTTCATACTCCAGGAGTCCGGCTGAAGGTATAGTCCGGCTACCCGAACACCCCCTAATCCAGGACTCCCTCAGTTAGGGTTACACAAAGTCGGTTACAATGGTAGGAGATCTTGAATATCCGCATCACCAAGCTTGCCTTCCATGCCAAGGAAAGTCCCATCCGGACATGGGACGAAGTCTTCAATCTTCTATCTTCATAGTCCTGGAGTCCGGCTGAAGGTATAGTCCGGCTACCCGGACACCCCCTAATCCAGGACTCCCTCACTCACGGAACGTGATCCAGGAGACTTGGACCCTACTCGAGGGAGTCAAAGAGGAGGTCACGAGGGTGGGGGGCGCCCCCCCCTAGGGCGCGCCCCCTGCCTCGTGGGCCCCTCGGTGCTCCACCGACGTACTCCTTCCTCCTATATATACCTATGTACCCCCAAACGATCAGAACAGGAGCCAAAAACCTAATTCCACCACCGCAACTTTCTGTATCCACGAGATCCCATCTCGGGGCTTGTTCCGGAGCTCCGTCGGAAGAGGGCCGTCATCACGACTTCTACATCATCCTGGCCCCTCCGATGAAGTGTGAGTAGTTTACCTCAGACCTTCGGGTCCATAGTTAGTAGCTAGATGGCTTCTTCTCTCTTTGAATCTCAATACAAAGTTCTCCCTGTCGGTGTCAAAACCGGCGGATCTCGGGTAGGGGGTCCCGAACTGTGCTTCTAGGCCGGATGGTAACAGGAGGCAGGGAACACGATGTTTTACCCAGGTTCGGGCCCTCTTGATGGAGGTAAAACCCTACGTCCTGCTTGATTAATATTGATGATATGGGTAGTACAAGAGTAGATCTACCACGAGATCAAGGAGGCTAAACCCTAGAAGCTAGCCTATGGTATGATTGTTATCTATGTAGTTGATGTCCTACGGACTACAACCCTCCGGTTTATATAGACACCGGATAGGGTTAGGGTTACATAGAGTCGGTTACAATGGTAGGAGATCTTGAATATCCGCACCGCCAAGCTTGCCTTCCACGCCAGGGAAAGTCCCATCCGGACACGGGACGAAGTCTTCAATCTTGTATATTCATAGTCCAGGAGTCTGGCTGAAGGTATAGTCCGGCTACCCGAACACCCCCTAATCCAGGACTCCCTCAGTAGCCCCCGAACCAGGCTTCAATGATGATAAGTCCGGCGCGCAGATTGTTCGACATTGCAAGGCTGGTTCTTCTCCCAATCCTGTGTACCTATAGGAATAATGTCCGATTTTTGTAATGTAATGCTCCTTGGCTTCCACGCCCAATAATGGCCATCTTCCACGTGTTTTGCAGGGGAGATTTCCCAGGGTTAATCCCGGCCTCCCAGGTGACGGAAACCGGAGTCCCATTCCATTGAAAGAGATTCCACTCTCACGTATTCCGGTGTTTCTGATGACAATCGTGTTTTGCAGGGGAGATTTCCGAGGCAGGAGGCCGAACCTGCGGCGGCTAGCCAACGAGGGGCCGCAGGGCCCCGTGGGGCAAAAAGGAATGTAGTCCGGACTGAGATGCCGGCGCAAAGGTATAGCTCACCCTCTGTTTCCCTGGAGTTATTCTGTCAGGGCATATTAATGTTCATGCTATCTTCAGAACGAAGAGACCTCGCCGAACTACATCCGGAGAGGTTGCCAATCGCGCCTCCACCAGCCAGGCTCCAACGTAGGGCCAGGAAGCGGAGGCGAGCACAAGGCGCGCACCGGACGCTCCTCCGACAGAGGATGCGGACAGGCTGTCTGCCACAAATTCTGAAGTGGAGAGTGCCATGAATAACAGGCGTCGCCGGACAGTTCTACGCGACGCTTGTTTCTCCCAAGAGGCTTTAGATGCCTTTAATTCAGGAGATGCGTACCTCCGTGCCGCTCAAAATGGTTTAGCCAGAGCCACGGAGCAGTATGTAAAAGACATACGGGTAAGAAAATTTTGGTCAAATATATATATATGCCAGTAGCCCCCGAGACTTGAAGCAGTTAGAGCAACTGATTTAAGGATCATTTAATATGAAGGTTCTTACAGAGAAGAATACCGTACTATCCCAGGAGCTGGTAAAGTGCAAGGCCCAACTAGAGGCCGCACTAGCCGCAGCAAGGGAGCCCAAAGAGACCCCCTCAGGTAAGATACACTTTGAAAGATTAGTATTGTGCGGTGTGGGTGCAAATCTGACAGATCATATTGCAGATGGCGCCGGACTCGATCCGGACAAGCAACAACTCTCACGCCGGCTAAAGGCCGGTGAGAGTACGTTGACAAAGGTGAGGCGGGAGAAGAATGATCTTCAGGATGCCAACACCAAGCTGGACGTCGAACTTAAAGATGTTCGTGGCCAGCTGTCGGACTCCACGAAGGAGAATCAGCGGCTTCGACGCGGCATATTTAGTAAGTGTTTGAACGAACTTTGAAAAAAGAGATCGGCGAGGAAGTCAACTAACAGAGTAATGTCTGTAGGTATGCTCACAGGTCGTCCTGCAGAGGAGATGCCCGGTTCTACAGGTGACCTTCTTCCCGAACTCTTGCAACTGCACGAGCGAATTCGGCAGGCGATGCGAGGTATTGCCCAAGCCTTATGGCCTGCCCACTCCGTGCCCGAGGGCCTTGGAGAGCTTGCGGAGAAGCTGAAAGGAGCTCGGCGGCGCTTCCGGTTGTGGAAGATATCGGCCTGCCGACAAGGTGCTAGGGAGGCCTGGGCCATGGTGAAGACCCGTTTTACGAAGTCTGACCCAAACCACATGGCCGAGGTCGGACCAGTGGGGCCTGACGGGAAGGAGATCCCTGTAAGCTTAGTATACGGCCAAGTAGAGTTGGCCACGAAGTATTCCCAGCAGGACTGTAAATTAGACAGCCTGTTAGATGGTATAGAAGAGGAATACAATCAGTCAGAATGACTATGTAATTTTGAATTGACATGTGTAATGCCTTCTAGCCGGATTGTAGATCGTTTGTCGTTGCCGACCTTTTCGCTTCAACCTCGGGACCTGACGGTCCGGAGTGTGCCCGAATACCCTAGCGGTTATATAAGAACCGGGGTATGCGTGGAGACCAGGCGTAGGGGTCATCAGTGCTTTATCAGACAAGTGCCCAACTAGTTATGTTATATTACATGGTTAGTAAGAAACATCTTCCAGAGAGAATAGTTCCGTTAAGGGTTCCTTTCGCTGGGAGGCATGCCCTAAGGTGCATGTCCGGACTGCGTGAAGAGACGCAGAAAAAAAGCATCTGGGGGCGCATAAAATGAGTAAAAAGATCATCTTTTATTTCACCGACCGAATATTCCCTTAAGAACGCTAGATTTCGGCTTCACCCAGTCTGAGGTACACGTCCGGTGACCTGGCAGTAACAATCGCAGAGGTGCTCCCTTTACCGCCTAGCCGAACAATCGGGAACGTAGGGGTAAGCACAGGAGCCAGGCAACCCAGCTTGGCCAAAACTTAAGTCATATCAATGCATATAATGGTGAAGAAAAAGGTACATGCGGAAGTTTGACGCATGTGTTGGGCGTGAAGCCCGTATAAATAAGCTTTTGTGAAAGAAGCCCCCAGGTTTAATGAGCGCGAGTGGCGCGTCACTAGATGAGCCTTTAAGGGCTATAAAAGAAAAAATGGGAAGGAGAGAAATGTAAGACAGAAAAATTCAGAAAAGAATGGACAGAGGAAGGAGACGAACACAGAGTCCGGCGCTAGGCATAGAATCTTCGGAGACGGGTGGCGTTCCACGGGTTCGGCTCGAGTCGGTTGTTCGACGCATCTCGCAGGCGGTACACCCCACCAGTCAGGACTTGGTCGATTATGAATGGACCTTCCCACTTGGGCTTGAGTTTGTCCTTTTTCTTATCCGGCAGGCGTAGGACTAGTTTGCCAACATTGTAATTTTTGGCCCGTACTTCTCTGCTTTGATATCTTCGGGCCTGCTGTTGATAAAATGCGGAACGGGCTTTTGCCACGTCCCGCTCCTCCTCCAAGGCGTCCAAGTTGTCCTGCCGATCGAGCTCGGCTTCTCTTTCTTCGTACATGCGCACTCTAGGTGAGTCATGAATTATGTCGCAGGGCAGAACTGCTTCTGCGCCGTACACCATAAAAAATGGTGTGTATCCGGTGGTGCGATTTGGCGTGGTCCGCAACCCCCATAGCACGGAGTCGAGCTCCTCTACCCAGTGCGTGTTAGATTCCTTGAGGGACCGCACCAGTCTGGGTTTAATGCCGCTCATGATAAGACCATTTGCACGTTTGACCTGGCCGTTTGTTTGTGGGTGATAGTCGGAAGCATAATCGAGCTTGATGCCCATGTTTTTGCACCATAGTTTTACCTCGTCGGCGGTAAAGTTTGTACCGTTGTCAGTTATAATGCTGTGGGGGACGCCATAACGGTGTACAACCCTGGATATGAAGTCTATCACAGGTCCGGATTCGGCCGTTTTAACAGGCTTGGCTTCTATCCATTTGGTGAACTTATCCACCATGACCAGTAAGTATTTTTTCCTATGGGTCCCACCTTTAAGGGGTCCGACCATGTCAAGCCCCCAGACCGCAAAAGGCCAGGTGATGGGTATAGTTTGGAGTGCGGTGGGTGGCATATGGCTTTGGTTGGCAAAATGTTGGCAACCAGCGCATCGTTGGACTAGGTCCTGAGCGTCTGCCCGGGCCGTCGGCCAATAAAAACCAGTACGGAAAGCCTTGCTAACAAGGGACCGAGCAGCGGCGTGGTGACCACCGAGTCCGGCATGAATTTCGGCCAGAAGGTTCCGCCCTTCCTCTTCGGAGATGCACCTTTGAAGGACTCCGGTAGTGCTTTTCTTATAAAGCTCTCCCTCATGGACTCTATAGGCTTTAGATCGCCGCACTATGCAGCGGGCCTCGTTTTGGTCCTCCGGGAGTTCCTGCCTAGTAAGGTCGGCTAGGAATGGTTCTGTCCACGGGGCGATAACCGCCATTATTACATGGGCTGAAGGTGTAATTTCGTTGGCAGAGCCTCCAATTGTGTCAGATTGTTTGGCCTCGAGTGGTGCGGCTGGGTTCGGGCTGTTATTTGCGGGTTCCCCCTCCCACGCTACGGATGGCTTGAACAATCTTTCCAAAAAGATGTTGTGGGGGACTGTATCGCGTTTTGCTCCGATGCGTGCTAGGACGTCCGCCGCTTGATTGTTTTCTCGGGCTATATGGTGAAACTCCAGCCCTTCGAACCGAGCTGACATTTTTAGGACGGCATTGCGGTAAGCTGCCATTTTTGGGTCCTTGGCGTCGAAGTCTCCGTTTATTTGGGATATCGCGAGGTTTGAATCCCTGCGTACCTCTAGGCACTGGATACCCATGGATACTGCTATCCGGAGGCCATGTAGGAGGGCCTCATATTCGGCTGCATTGTTGGAATCCGTGTACATGATCTGGAGCACATATTGGACTATGTCTCCTATGGGGGACGTCAGGACGACGCCGGCCCCCAGTCCGGCCAACATTTTGGAGCCGTCGAAATGCATAATCCAGTTTGAATATGTGCCGTACTCTTTAGGGAGCTCGGCCTCCGTCCATTCTGCGACGAAGTCGGCCAAAACTTGCGATTTAATAGCTCGCCGTGGCTTATAGGTTATATCGAACAGGAGAAGCTCGATGGCCCATTTTGCAATCTGGCCCGTTGCATCGCGGTTGTTGATAATATCGTTTAGTGGCACTTCCGAGGCTACTGTTATGGAACACTCTTGAAAGTAGTGTCGTAGCTTCCGGGATGCCATGAATACCGCATATGCAATCTTTTGATAATGCGGGTACCGTGATTTGCATGGAGTGAGGACAGTGGACACGTAGTAGACCGGCCTTTGAAGGGGGAATTTGTGTCCGTCCGTTTCCCGCTCGACAACGAGCACTGCGCTGACAACTTGGTGTGTTGCTGCAATGTACAATAACATTGGTTCGCCGGTGTTTGGCGCGGCCAGGACTGGGTTTGTTGCCAATATGGCTTTTATTTCATCAAGTCTGGCCGTGGCGGCATCCGTCCACTCGAAGTGTTCGGTGCGCCGAAGGAGGCGATAAAGGGGTAGTGCCTTTTCTCCCAAGCGGGAGATGAAGCGGCTTAAAGCCGCTACGCATCCGGTTAATTTTTGTATTTGTTTAAGGTCCTTTGGGACATCCAATTGTGACAAAGCTCGGATCTTGGCTGGATTTGCTTCAATTCCTCTACCGGATACAATGAAGCCCAAGAGCTTTCCGGCTGGAACGTCGAAGACGCATTTTTCCGGGTTGAGCTTGATGTCATATTTTCGGAGGTTATCGAATGTAAGCCTCAAGTCGTCTACTAGGGATTCGACATGTCTTGATTTGACGACCACATCATCCACATACGCCTCCACTGTTTTGCGGATCTGGTGTGCCAGACATGTCTGGATCATGCGCTGATATGTTGCGCCGGCGTTTTTTAGCCCGAAGGGCATTGTGTTGAAGCAGAATGGGCCGTATGGTGTGATGAATGTTGTTGCAGCTTGGTCTGATTCTTCCATCTTGATTTGATGTTAACCGAAGTATGCGTCGAGGAAACACAACGAATCGTGTCCTGCGGTAGCATTGATAATTTGATCGATACGGGGGAGGGGGAAGGGATCCTTTGGGTAAGCCTTGTTAAGGTCTTTAAAATCGACACACAGGCGCCAGGATTTGTCCTTCTTTGGTACCATCACCAGGTTTGCTAGCCAGTCCGAATGTTTTATGTCTCTGATGAATCCGGCTTCCAATAGCTTGGCTAGCTCCTCTCCCATAGCCTGTCTGTTGGGTTCGGAAAAACGCCGAAGGGCTTGTTTGACAGGTTTAAATCCTTTTAGGATATTTAAGCTGTGTTCGGCCAGCCTGCGTGGGATCCCTGGCATGTCTGAAGGGTGCCAGGCGAAGATGTCCCAGTTCTCTCGTAGGAACTCTCGCAGTGCGGCGTCTGCATCAGGGTTCAGTCGTGCCCCGATGGAAGCTGTTTTATTGGGGTCCGTTGGATGGACCTGGAATTTGGCTATTTCGTCAGCTGGCTTGAAGGATGTGGATTTGGATCTCTTGTCGAGTATCACATCATCCCTGTTAACCGTGGAGCGCAGCGCAGTCAGTTCCTCGGCCGCTAAGGCTTCGGATAGCGCCTTAAGGGCTAATGCGGCCGTCTTGTTTTCGACGCGGAGTGCTATGTCCGGATCACTAGCTAGAGTGATAATTCCGTTCGGCCCGGGCATCTTAAGCTTCATGTACCCGTAATGGAGTATTGCTTGGAAGATTGTGAATGCTTCCCGCCCTAGTAAAGCGTGATATCCGCTCATAAACGGGGCCACCTGAAACGTGACTTCTTCGGACCTGTAATTATCCGGCGTGCCGAACACCACATCTAGTGTGATTTTTCCTGTGCAGCGCGCTTCCCGACTGGGGATTATTCCTCTAAAGGTTGTGCTGCTTCGCTCGACGTGGTTCCAGTCTATTTCCATTTTTTGAAGGGTTTCCTTATAAATGAGGTTCAGTCCGCTGCCTCCATCCATGAGCACCTTGGTGAGGCGAAAGCCGTCCACTATGGGACTGAGGACCAATGCGGCCGGTGCTCGGGCTGTTCG
Source organism: Triticum urartu (assembly GCF_056163025.1). Classification (NCBI taxonomy): domain Eukaryota; kingdom Viridiplantae; phylum Streptophyta; class Magnoliopsida; order Poales; family Poaceae; genus Triticum; species Triticum urartu. The sequence goes on from NC_141877.1 coordinate 518,439,667, forward strand.
GAATCTAGGTTCATCACTTGCGTTGAAGGTAATGGCAGTGTCGCTCCATGGATTTATTGTTGCAACTTGATAGACTTCGGCGAGGCTGCGGAGTGTTCTTTTTCGCACATTGTTTGATGCAAAAGTCTCGAATACTGTGAGAACGGTACTGGTGTCCTTGGGCTGGCTTTCTGCGGCCTCCGGAATTAAGAGGTCCTCGCCGATTTTGGCCACCTGCCGGAGTATCCAACATGCTCTAAGGCTGTGAGTTGGTGTGGCGTCCTCTGTACTGTGAATTCTACAGGGTCCATCAAGCCATCTTTCCAGTATGGTTCCATGCCCTGTAGAGGGTTTTGGCTTTTTGGTGTTTATCCCGGGTGTCCTATGATGATGCACCCTCTTAGTTCGGATGGGATTACTATTCAAGGCCGGATTATCCCAAAATTTTATTTCGGTTTTCCAGGCGCTTTCCATCGCACAGTATTTTTGTACTATGGACGTCAAGTCAGCGAAGCGTGTAATATCACGACGACTTACGGCGTTGAGGATTCCCTTGTCCGTGCAATTACTGCAGAAAATTGAGATTGCGTCTCCCTCGCGGCAATCCTTTATCCTGTTCATAACCAGGAGGAATCTGGCCCAGTAATGATGTACTGTTTCCTCGGGCCTCTGCCTGATTTGGGAGAGATCGCTTATGATCGGGTGGGCGGGTGTCGTTGAATCTGAAACCTCACCCAATCCAAGATTCGGAGGCCGAAGAGTTTCCGAACTCTGAAGTTCGGATTCTTGGGTGTTGTCCAATGAATCTGGCCCGTTGCCTGATCCTAAGCTCAGGTCTTGAGTTACATCCTCCCCTCCGCGGGTATCCGGCTTGGAGGGGTCGGGAATTCGGACGTAGCTAGTCCTTAAAATAGATGAAGGGTCGCCGCACTGCTCCTCTACCACGGCAACGTGGTGGGTGACTTGGGGAGAGTTAATTTCTCTTAGATCGGGTTTAAGCCCAACCTGGTCGTAATCCGTAGCGACCCCCAGGGCGGCGATGCGATCCAAGAGCTCGTTTACGGAAGAGAGCTCCATTGGATCTAGCTGCTCGACGAGCTCCGAGCTGACGTGTAGGTTTCTTTTGATGACCCGAGAGGTCACCGTCGGCGCAACAGCCGAACAGGCGGTCATGAGGAAACCACCTAACTGGAGAGTTTGGCCGACAGCCAAGGCTCCCTTAGCAACGGCGTCGTCTTTAAAGATAGGAGGAGGCATCCTTCCTGATTGTGACGGCACAGAGGAACTCTCAATGAAAGCACCAATGTCGGTGTCAAAACCGGCGGATCTCGGGTAGGGGGTCCCGAACTGTGCGTCTAGGCCGGATGGTAACAGGAGGCAGGGAACACGATGTTTTACCCAGGTTCGGACCCTCTTGATGGAGGTAAAACCCTACGTCCTGCTTGATTAATATTGATGATATGGGTAGTACAAGAGTAGATCTACCACGAGATCAAGGAGGCTAAACCCTAGAAGCTAGCCTATGGTATGATTGTTATCTATGGAGATGATGTCCTACGGACTACAACCCTCCGGTTTATATAGACACCGGATAGGGTTAGGGTTACATAGAGTCGGTTACAATGGTAGGAGATCTTGAATATCCGCACCGCCAAGCTTGCCTTCCACGCCAAGCAAAGTCCCATCCGGACACGGGACGAAGTCTTCAATCTTGTATCTTCATAGTCCAGGAGTCCGGCTGAAGGTATAGTCCGGCTACCCGAACACCCCCTAATCCAGGACTCCCTCACTCCCCCTCTCTTGTGGAGATCTATTCGATGTAATCTTCTTTTTCCGGTGTGTTTGTTGAGACCGATGAATTGTGGGTTTATGATCAAATCTATCTATGAATAATATTTGAATCTTCTCTGAATTCTTTTATGTATGATTGGTTATCTTTGCAAGTCTCTTCGAATTATCCGTTTGGTTTGGCCAACTAGATTCGTAGTTCTTGCCATGGGAGAAGTGCTTAGCTTTGGGTTCGATCTTGCGGTGTCCTTTCCCAGTGACAGAAGGGGCAGCAAGGCACGTATTGCATCGTTGCCATCGAGGATAACAAGATGGGGTTTATTTCATATTGCATGAATTTATCTCTCTACATCATGTCATCTTGCTTAAGGCGTTACTCTGTTTTCAACTTAATACTCTAGATGCATGCTGGATAGCGGTCGATGAGTGGAGTAATAGTAGTAGATGCAGAATCGTTTCGGTCTACCTGTCACGGACGTGATGCCTATATACATGATCATGCCTAGATATTCTCATAACTATGCTCAATTCTGTCAATTGCTCAACAGTAATTTGTTCACCCACTGTAGAATACTTATGCTCTTGAGAGAAGCCACTAGTGAAACCTATGGCCCCCGGGTCTATTCACATCATATCAATCTCCATCACTTCAATCTTGCTTTGCCTTTTACTTTGCTTTTACTTTTTACTTTGTATCTTTATACCAAAAATACCAAAAATATTATATCTATCAGATCTCACTCTCGTAAGTGACCGTGAAGGGATTGATAACCCCTAATCACGTTGGTTGCGAGTAGCTATCGTTTTGTGCAGGTACGAGGGACTTGAGCGTGGCCTCCTACTGTATTGATACCTTGGTTCTCAAAAACTGAGGGAAATACTTACGCTACTCTGCTGCATCATCCCTTCCTCTTCGGGGAAAACCAACGCAAGCTCAAGACGTAGCAAGAAGGATTTCTGGCGCCGTTGTCGGGGAGTCTACGCAAAAAGTCAACATACCAAGTACCCATCGCAATCCCTATCTCTCGCATTACATTATTTTCCATTTACCTCTCGTTTTCCTCTCCCCCTCTTCACCCTTGCCGTTTTATTCGCCCTCTCTCTATCTCTATCCTCCCTCTCTATTTGCCTCTTGTTTGCTCGCGTGCTAGTTTGTTTGCTTGTCGTCATGGCTAGTCCTCTTTCTGCTCCTATGTCTCCTGAGTTTGAAGTCCTTCACTTCAAACAAAAGCAAGGAGAAAACTTAAAGGATGGTTGGTTTAGAATGATGGAATCTTATCGTAGATGCACCCAAGAAGTAAATTTCAGAATTTTGCTTCGCAACTTTTATGTTGGGCTTAATATGTCTCATAGACCACTTTTGGATTGTGTTGCCAAAGGCAATTTTATTGAAATTGATCCCAGTATCGCGCATGAAATTATAGAAGGTATAGTAGGAACTTTACCTCAACAAAAGGGTCCCCATCATACCCAAGAGAAAACGCAAGTTTTTGAGAAAATTTGCGAAGTAACTAAGATTTTACAGAAATCTCTTGAACCTCTTAAGAGCGTTAGCGTAAATCTTCACCGCATGAATATGTTGATTACTCTTTGCAATAAGCGGTTGGATTCTTTAGATCTCAAGATCTCTGAATATGAAGGGAAACGTAAGGAACCTCCCGGATTCGAGCATAACATCGCTAAAAGAATTAAGAATCAAGATGACAATACTTAGATCTATCCTCGCTTTTATGCCTAGCTAGGGGCGTTAAACGATAGCGCTTGTTGGGAGGCAACCCAATTTTATTTTTATTCCTTGCTTTTTGCTCCTGTTTAGTAATAAATAAATTATTTAGCCTCTGTTTTGGTTGTGTTTTTTGTGTTTAATTAGTGTTTGTGCCAAGTAGAACCGTTGGGAAGACTTGGGGAAAGTCTTGTTGAATTTGCTGTAAAAAACAGAAACTTTAGTGCTCACGAGAACTGCTGTTATTTTTATTTGAAGAGTGATATTTAGTGAATTATTTTTGCAGATGATTAATAGATAAATTCCTCACGTCCAGCAATTTATTTTAGAATTTTTGGGGTTCCAGATCTTGCGCTAGCTACAGATTACTACAGACTGTTTTGTTTTCGACAGATTCTGTTTTTCGTGTGTTGTTTGCTTATTTTGATGAATCTATGGCTAGTAAAATAGTTTATAATCCATAGAGAAGTTGGAATACAGTAGGTTTAACACCAATATAAATAAATAATGAGTTCATTACAGTACCTTGAAGTGGTCTTTTGTTTTCTTTCGCTAACGGAGCTCACGAGTTTTCTATTTTGAGTTTTGTGTTGTGAAGTTTTCAAGCTTTGGGTGAATTCTTTTGATGGATCATGGAACAAGGAGTGGCAAGAGCCTAAGCTTGGGGATGCCCATGGCACCCCCAAGATAATCCAAGGACACCAAAAAGTCAAATCTTGGGGATGCCCTGGAAGGCATCCCCTCTTTCGTCCACTTCCATCGGTAATTTACTTGGAGCTATATTTTTATTCACCAACATGATATGTGTTTTGCTTGGAGCGTCTGGTATTATTTGTGTCTTTGTGTCTTAGTATGCCACAATCATCCTTGCGGTACACACCTTTTTAGAGAGCCATACATGAATTAAAATTTGATAGAATACTCTATGTGCTTCACTTATATCTTTTGAGCTATGTAGTTTTGCTCTATGTGCTTCACTTATATCTTTTGAGCTAGTTAATTTTGTTGGGGAACATTGCAGAAAACAAAAAATTTCCTACGGTTTCACCAAGATCCATCTATGAGTTCATCTAGCAACGAGTGATTGGATTGCATCTACATACCTTTGTAGATCACGCGCGGAAGCGTTCAAAGAACGGGGATGAGGAAGACGTACTCGACGTGATCCAAATCACCGGAGATTCTAGCGCCGAACGGACGGCACCTCCGTGTTCAACACACGTACGGTCAGCGTGACGTCTCCTCCTTCTTGATCCAGCAAGGGGGAGGAGAGGTTGATGAAGATCCAGCAGCATGACGGCGTGGTGGTGGATGCAGGGCATCACAGTCTTCGCCGTATACTGCGAGAGAGAGGTGTAGCAGGGGAGAGGGAGGCGCCAAGACTCAAGGTATGGCTGCCCCTTCCCTCCCCCCCCCCTTATATAGGCTCCCCTAGGGGGGGCGCCGGCCCTAGGAGATGGGATCTCCTAGGGGGGCGGCGGCCAAGGGTGGAGTAGCCCCCAAGGCAAGGTGGGGCGCCCCCCCCCACCCCTAGGGTTCCAACCCTAGGCGCATGGGGTGGGCCTAGGGGGCGCACCAGCCCACTATGGGCTGGTTCCCCTCCCCACTTTGGCCCATGGGGCCCTCCGGGATGGGTGGCCCCACCCGGTGGACCCCCGGGACCCTTCCGGTGGTCCCGGTGCAATACCGGTGACCCCGAAACTCTCCGGATGGCCGAAACTGCACTTCCTATATATAATTCTTCACCTCAGGACCATTCCGGAACTCCTCGTGACGTCCAGGATCTCATCCGGGACTCCGAACAACTTTTGGGTTACTACATATTCATATCTCTACAACCCTAGCGTCACCGAACCTTAAGTGTGTAGACCCTACGGGTTCGGGAGACATGTAGACATGACCGAGACGGCTCTCCGGTCAATAACCAACAGCGGGATCTGGATACCCATGTTGGCTCTCACATGCTCCTTGATGATCTCATCGGATGAACCACGATGTCGAGGATTCAAGCAACCCCGTATACAATTCCCTTTGTCAATCGGTACGTTACTTGCCCGAGATTCGATCGTCGGTATCCCAATACCTCGTTCAATCTCGTTACCGGCAAGTCACTTTACTCGTACCATAATGCATGATCCCGTGACCAGACACTTGGTCACTTTGAGCTCATTATGATGATGCATTACCGAGTGGGCCCAGAGATACCTCTCCGTCATACGGAGTGACAAATCCCAGTCTTGATCCGTGTCAACCCAACAGACACTTTCGGAGATACCCGTAGTATACCTTTATAGTCACCTAGTTATGTTGTGACGTTTGGTATACCCAGAGCACTCCTACGGTATCCGGGAGTTACACGATCTCATGGTCTAAGGAAAAGATACTTGACATTGGAAAAACTCTAGCAAACGAACTATACGATCTTGTGCTATGTTTAGGATTGGGTCTTGTCCATCACATCATTCTCCTAATGATGTGATCCCGTTATCAATGACATCCCCATGTCCATAGTCAGGAAACCATGACAATCTGTTGATCAACGACCTAGTCAACTAGAGGCTTACTAGGGACATGTTGGTGTCTGTGTATTCACACATGTATTACGATTTCCGGATAACACAATTATAGCATGAATAAAAGACAATTATCATGAACAAGGAAATATAATAATAATCCTTTTATTATTGTCTCTAGGGCATATTTCCAACAAATTTTGCTCTATGTGCTTCACTTATATCTTTTGAGCGTTATAATTTTTCTCTATGTGCTTCACTTAGATCTTTTAGAGCACGGTGGTGGATTTGTTTTAAAGAAACTATTGATCTCTCATGCTTCACTTAAATTATTTTGAGAGTCTCTTAATAGCATGGTAATTTGCTTAATAATAATATGCTTGGTATTCAAGATTTGTGAAACTTTCTTTTGAGTGTGTTGAATACTAAGAAAAGATTGAAGCATGATAATTGTTTTGAGATATGGAGGTGATAATATTAAAGTCATGCTAGTTGAGTAGTTGTGAATTTAAAGTATACTTGTGTTAAAGTTTGCGATTCCCGTAGCATGCACGTATGGTGAACCGTTATGTGATGAAGTCGGAGCATGATTTATTTATTGATTGTCTTCCTTATGAGTGGCGGTCGGGGACGAGCGATGGTCTTTTCCTACCAATCTATCCCCCTAGGAGCATGCGCGTAATACTTTGCTTTGATAACTTCTAGATTTTTGCAATAAGTATATGAGTTCTTTATGACTAATGTTGAGTCCATGGATTATATGCACTCTCACCCTTCCACCTTTGCTAGCCTCTCTAATACCGCGCACCTTTCGCCGGTATCATACACCTACCATATACCTTCCTCAAAACAGCCACCATACCTACCTATTATGCCATTTCCATAGCCATTCTGAGATATATTGCCATGCAACTTTCCACCATCTAGTTCATCATGACACATTCATCATTGTCATATTGCTTAGCATGATCATGTAGTTGACATAGTATTTCTGGCAAAGCCACCATTCATAATTTTTTCATATTTTTCACTCTTGATTCATTGCATATCCCGGTACACCGCCGGAGGCATCCATATAGAGTCATACTTTGTTTTAGAATCGAGTTGTAATCATTGAGTTGTAAATAAATAAAAGTGTGATGATCATCATTCAATAGAGCATTGTCCCAAAAAAAAGGCCAAAGAAAAAAAGAAAGCCCAAAAAAAGAAAATAAATAAAAAGGGGCAATGCTACTATCCTTTTTTCCCACACTTGTGCTTCAAAGTAGCACCATGATATAGCGAGTCTCATATATTGTGCTTCAAAGTAGCACCATGTTCTTCATATAGAGAGTCTCATATGTTGTCACTTTCATATACTAGTGGGAATTTTCCATTATAGAACTTGGCTTGTATATTCCAATGATGGGCCTCCTCAAGTGTCCTAGGTCTTCGTGAGCAAGCAAGTTGGATGCACACCCACTAGTTTCTTTTGTTGAGCTTTCATACATTTATAGCTCTAGTGCATCCATTGCATGGCAATCCCTACTCACTCACATTGATATCTATTGATGGGCATCTCCAGAGCCCGTTGATACGCCTAGTTGATGTGAGACTATCTTCCCCTCCTCTTTGTCTTCTCCACAACCACCATTCTATTCCACCTACAGTGCTATATCCATGGCTCACGCTCATGTATTGCGTGAAGATTGAAAAAGTTTTGAAAAAGTTAGAGTATGAAACAATTGCTTGGCTTGTCATAGGGGTTGTGCATGATTTAAATACTTTGTGTGGTGAAGATGGAGCATAGCCAGACTATATGATTTTGTAGGGATAACTTTCTTTGGCTATGTTATTTTGAGAAGACATAATTGCTTTATTAGTATGCTTGAAGTATTATTATTTTTATGTCAATATAAACTTTTGTCTTGAATCTTTCTAATCTGAATATTCATACCACAATTAAGAAGATTTGCATTGAAATTATGCCAAGTAGCACTCCGCATCAAAAATTCTCTTTTTATCATTTACCTACTCGAGGACGAGCAGGAATTAAGCTTGGGGATGCCTGATACGTCTCCAACGTATCTATAATTTTTGATTGCTCCATGCTATATTATCTACGGTTTTGGACTATATTGGGCTTTATTTTCCACTTTTATATTATTCTTGGGACTAAACTATTAACCGGAGGCCCAGCCCAGAATTGCTGTTTTTTTGCCTATTTCAGTGTTTCGGAGAAACATAATATCAAACGAAGTCCAAACGGAATAAAATCTTCGGGAACGTGATTTTCTCACCGAACGTGATCCAGGAGACTTGGACCCTACTCCAGGGAGTCAAAGAGGAGGTCACGAGGATGGGGGGCGCCCCCCCTAGGGCGCACCCCCTACCTCGTGGGCCCCTCGGTGCTCCACCGACGTACTCCTTCCTCCTGTATATACCTACGTACCCCCAAATGATCAGAACAGGAGCCAAAAACCTAATTCCACCGCCGCAACTTTCTGTATTCACGAGATCCCATTTTGGGGCCTGTTCCGGAGCTCCGCCGGAAGAGGGTCGTCATCACGGAGGGCTTCTACATCATCCTAGCCCCTCCGATGAAGTGTGAGTAGTTTACCTCAGACCTTCGGGTCCATAGTTAGTAGCTAGATGGCTTCTTCTCTCTCTTTGAATCTCAATACAAAGTTCTCCCCCTCTCTTGTGGAGATCTATTCAATGTAATCTTCTTTTTGCGGTGTGTTTGTTGAGACCGATGAATTGTGGGTTTATGATCAAGTCTATCTATGAATAATATTTAAATCTTCTCTGAAATCTTTTATGTATGATTGGTTATCTTTGAAAGTCTCTTCGAATTATCCGTCTAGTTTGGCCAACTAGATTGGTAGTTCTTGCCATGGGAGAAGTGCTTAGCTTTGGGTTCGATCTTGCGGTGTCCTTTCCCAGTGACAGAAGGGGCAGCAAGGCACGTATTGCATCGTTGCCATCGAGGATAACAAGATGGGGTTTATTTCATATTGCATGAATTTATCTCTCTACATCATGTCATTTTTCTTAAGGCGTTACTCTGTTTTTAACTTAATACTCTAGATGCATGCTGGATAGCGGTCGATGAGTGGAGTAATAGTAGTAGATGCAGAATCGCTTCGGTCTACTTGTCACGGACGTGATGCCTATATACAAGATCATGCCTAGATATTCTCGTAACTATGCTCAATTCTGTCAATTGCTCAACAGTAATTTGTTCACCCACCGTAGAATACTTATGCTCTTGAGAGAAGCCACTAGTGAAACCTATGGCCCCTGGGTCTATTCTCATCATATCAATCTCCATCACTTTAATCTTGCTTTGCCTTTTACTTTGCTTTTACTTTTTACTTTGTATCTTTATACCCAAAATACCAAAAATATTATATCTATCAGATCTCACTCTCGTAAGTGACCGTGAAGGGATTGACAACCCCTAATCGCGTTGGTTGCGAGTAGCTATCATTTTGTGCAGGTACGAGGGACTTGAGCGTGGCCTCCTACTGGAATTATACCTTGGTTCTCAAAAACTGAGGGAAATACTTACGCTACTCTGCTGCATCATCCCTTCCTCTTCGGGGAAAACCAACGCAAGCTCAAGACGTAGCAGTGGCTCCTCCCGGTGGACCCCTGGAACCCCTCCGGTGGCCCCGGTATAATACCGATATGCCCCCGAACTTTTCCGGTGACCGTATGACAACTTCCCACATATAAATCTTCACCACCGGACCATTCCGGAACTCCTCGTGACGTCCGGGATCTCATCCGGGACTCCGAACAACATTCGGTAATCACATACAAGTCTTCCTAATAACCCTAGCGTCATCGAACCTTAAGTGTGTAGACCCTACGGGTTCGGGAACCATGCAGACATGACCGAGACAACTCTCCGGCCAATAACCAACAACGGGATCTGGATACCCATGTTGGCTCCCACATGTTCCACGATGATCTCATCGGATGAACCACATTGTCGAGGATTCAAGCAATCTCGTATACAATTCCCTTTGTCAATCGGTACGTTACTTGCCCGAGATTCGTTCGTTGGTATCCCAACACCTCATTCAATCTCGTTACTGGCAAGTCACTTTACTCGTTCCGTAACACATCATCCCGTGACCAACCCTTAGTCACATTGAGCTCATGACGATGATGTCTTACCGAGTGGGCCCAGAGATACCTCTCCGTCATACGGAGTGACAAATCCCAGTCTCGATTCGTGCCAACCCAACAGACACTTTCGGAGATACCCGTAGTGCACCTTTATAGTCACCCAGTTACGTTGTGACATTTGGCACACCCAAAGTATTCCTACAGTATCCGGGAGTTGCACAATCTCATGGTCTAAGGAAAAGATACTTGACATTAGAAAAGCTTTAGCAGATGAACTACACGATCTTGCACTATGCTTAGGATTGGGTCTTGTCCATCACATCATTCTCCTAATGATGTGATACCGTTATCAATGACATCCAATGTCCATGGTCAGGAAACCGTAACCATCTATTGATCAATGAGCTAGTCAACTAGAGGCTCACTAGGGACATGTTGTGGTCTATGTATTCACACATGTATTGCGATTTCCGGATAACACAATTATAGCATGAACAATAGACAATTATCATGAACAAGGAAATATAATAATAACCATTTTATTATTGCCTTTAGGGCATATTTCCAACACATACGTGCATGCTACGGGAATCACAAACTTTAACACAAGTATTTCTCAAATTCACAACTACTCAACTAGCATGACTCAAATATCACCATCTCCATATCTCAAAACAATTATCAAGTATCAAACTTCTCATAGTATTCAACACACTCATAAGAGCATTTTATTATTAATCTTGTATACCTAGCATATTAGGATTATTTAAGCAATTTACCATGCTATTTAAGACTCTCAAAATAATCTTAGTGAAGCATGAGAGATCAATAGTTTCTATAAAACAAATCCACCACCGTGCTCTAAAAGATATAAGTGAAGCACTAGAGCAAAACTATATAACTCAAAAGATATAAGTGAAGCACACAGAGTATTCTAATAATTTCCGAATCATGTGTGTCTCTTTCAAAAGGTGTGTACAGCAAAGATGATTGTGGTAAACTAAAAAGCAAAGACTGAAATCATACAAGACGCTCCAAGCAAAACACATATCATGTGGTGAATAAAAATATAGCTCCAAGTAAAGTTACCGATAGAAGTAGACGAAAGAGGGGATGCCTTCCAGGGCATCCCCAAGCTTTGGCTTTTAGGTGTCCTTAGATTATCTTGGGGGTGCCGTGGGCATCCCCAAGCTTAGGCTCTTGCCACTCCTTGTTCCATAATCCATCAAATCTTTACCCAAATCTTGAAAACTTCACAACACAAAACTTAAAGTAGAAAATCTCGTGAGCTCCGTCAGCGAAAGAAAACAAACGACCACTTCAAGTTACTGTAATGAAATCATCCTTTATTTATATTGGTGTTAAACCTACTGTATTCCAACTTCTCTATGGTTTATAAACTATTTTACTAGCCATAGATTCATCAAAATAAGCAAACAACACAGGAAAAACAGAATCTGTCAGGAACCCCAAAAATTCTAAAATAAATTTCTGGAGGTGAGGAATTTATATATTAATCATCTTCAAAAAGAATTAACTAAATATCACTTTCCAAATAAAAATGGCAGCAGTTCTCGTGAGAGCTAAAGTTTCTGTTTTTTACAGCAAGATTAACAAGACTTTCCCCAAGTCTTCCCAACGGTTCTACTTGGCACAAACACTAATTAAACATAAAAAACACAACCAAAACAGAGGCTAGATAAATTATTTATTACTAAACAGGAGCAAAAAGCAAGGAATAAAAATAAAATTGGGTTGCCTCCCAACAAGCGCTATCGTTTAACGCCCTTAGCTAGGCATAAAAAGCAAGGATAGATCTAGGTATTGCCATCTTTGGTAGGTAATCCATAAGTGGCTCTCATAATAGATTCATAAGGTAATTTAATTTTATTTCTAGGAAAGTGTTCCATGCCTTTCCTTAACGGAAATTGGAATCTAATATTTCCTTCCTTCATATCAATAATTACACCAATAATTCTAAGGAAAGGCCTACCAAGAATAATAGGCCATGAAGGATTGCAATCTATGTCAAGAACAATAAAATCTACGGGCACATAATTCCTATTTGCGACAATAAGAACATCATTAATTCTTCCCATAGGTTTCTTAATAGTGGAATCCGCAAGGTGCAAGTTTAGAGAGCAATCATCAAAATCACGGAAACCTAAGAAATCACACAAAGTTTTTGGAATCATGGAAACACTACCACCCAAATCACACAAAGCATAGCATTCATGATTTTTAATTTTAATATTAATAGTAGGTTCCCACTCATCATAATGTTTTCTAGGGATAGAAACTTCCAACTCAAGTTTTTCTTCATAAGATTGCATCAAATCATCAACGATATGTTTGGTAAAAGCTTTATTTTGACTATAAGCATGAGGAGAATTTACACGGATTGCAACAAGGAAATAAAATATATCAAAGAGCAATTATCATAATTAAATTCCTTGAAATCCCAAATAGTGGGTTCATTAACATCTAGAGTTTTGATCTCTTCAATCCCACTTTTATCAAATTTAGCATCAAGATCTAAAAACTCCGAATTTTTGGAACACCTTCTAGGTAAAGGTGGATCATATTCAGTCCCATCATCATCAAGATTCATATTGCAAAACAAAGATTTAGTAGGGGACACATCAATAACTTTTAGATCTTCATCTTTATTATCATGGAAACTAGAAGAACATGCTCTTATAAAGGAATCTTTCTTAGCACGCATCCTAGCGGTTCTTTCTTTGCACTCATCAATGGAAATTCTCATGGATTTGAGAGACTCATTGATATCATGCTTAGGTGGAATAGATCTAAGTTTCAAAGAATCAACATCAAGAGAAATTCTATCAACGTTCCTAGCCAACTCATCAATCTTAATCAATTTTTCTTCAATCAAAGCATTGAAATTCTTTTGCGAATTAATAAATTATTTAATATTAGATTCAAAATAAGAGGGCATCTTATTAAAATTTCCATAAGAATTGTTGTGGGAATTACCATAATTATTAGAGGAATTACTAGGATAAGGCCTAGGATTAAAGTTTCCTCTATACGCGTTGTTACCAAAATTGTTCCTACCAACAAAATTCACATCCATAGATTCATTATTATTCTCAATCAAAGTAGACAAAGTCATATCATTAGGATCAGAAGAAACACTTTTATTAGCAAATAATTTCATAAGTTCATCCATCTTTCCACTCAAAACATTAATTTCTTCTATCGCATGCACTTTCTTATTAGTAGATCTTCCAGTGTGCCATTGAGAATAATTAACCATAATATTATATAGGAGTTTAGTAGCTTCTCCTAAAGTGATTTCCATAAAAGTGCCTCCCGCGGCCGAATCTAAAAGATTTCCAGAAGAAAAATTCAATCCGGCATAAAATTTTTGTATAATCATCCACAAATTTAAACCATGTGTTGGGCAATTACGTATCATTAATTCCATCCTCTCACAAGCTTGTGCAACATGTTCATGATCAAGTTGCTTAAAATTCATAATATCGTTTCTAAGAGAGATGATCTTAGCGGGAGGAAAATACTTAGAGATAAAAGCATCTTTGCACTTATTCCACAAATGAATACTGTTTTTAGGCAAAGACGAAAACCAAGCTTTAGCACGATCTCTAAGAGAAAAAGGAAATAGCTTCAATTTAGCAATATCATTATCCACATCTTTCTTCTTTTGCATATCACACAAATCAACGAAGCTATTTAGATGGGTAGCGGCATCTTCACTAGGAAGGCCGGAAAACGGATCTTTCATAACAAGATTCAGCAAGGCAGCATTAATTTCACAAGATTCAGCATCGGTAAGAGGAGCAATCGAAGTGCTAATAAAATCATTGTTGTTGGTATTGGTAAAGTCACACAATTTAGTGTTATCTTGAGCCATCGCGAAAAGCAAGCAATCCAACACACAAGCAAACAAGAAACGGGAAAAAAGAGGCAAATAGAGAAAGAGAGGGAGGATAGAGAGGGAGGGCGAATAAAACGGCAAGGGTGAAGTGGGGGAGAGGAAAACGAGAGCCAAATGGCAAATAATGTAATGCGGGAGATAAGGGTTTGTGATGGGTACTTGGTATGTTGACTTTTGCGTAGACCTCCCCGGCAACGGCGCCAAAAATCCTTCTTGCTACCTATTGAGAACTTGCGTTGGTTTTCCCTTGAAGAGGAAAGGGTGGTGCAGCAAAGTAGCGTAAGTATTTCCCTCAGCTTTTGAGAACCAAGGTATCAATCCAGTAGGAGGTTACGCGCCAGTCCCTCGCACCTACACAAAACAAATAAATCCTCGCAACCAACGCGATAAGGGGTTGTCAATCCCTACACGGTCACTTACGAGAGTGAGATCTGATAGATATGATAAGATAATATTTTTGGTATTTTTATGATAAAGATGCAAAGTAAAATAAAAGCAAAGGAAATAACTAAGTATTGGAAGATTAATATGATGAAGATAGACCCGGGGGCCATAGGTTTCACTAGTGGCTTCTCTCAAGAGCATAGGTATTTTACGGTGGGTGAACAAATTACTGTTGAGCAATTGACAGAATTGAGCATAGTTATGAGAATATCTAGGCATGATCATGTATATAGGCATCACGTCCGAGACAAGTAGACCGACTCCTGCCTGCATCTACTACTATTACTCCACACATCGACTACTATCCAACATGCATCTAGAGTATTAAGTTCATAAGAACAGAGTAATGCCTTAAGCAAGATGACATGATGTAGAGGGATAAACTCATGCAATATGATGAAAACCCCATCTTGTTATCCTCAATGGAAACAATACAATACGTGCCTTGCTACCCCTACTGTCACTGGGAAAGGACACCGCAAGATTGAACCCAAAGCTAAGCACTTCCCCCATTGCAAGAAAGATCAATCTAGTAGGCCAAACCAAACTGATAATTCGAAGAGACTTGCAAAGATAACCAATCATACATAAAAGAATTCAGAGAAGATTCAAATATTGTTCAGAGATAAACTTGATCATAAACCCACAATTCATCGGTCTCAACAAACACATCGCAAAAGAAGATTACATCGAATAGATCTCCACAAGAGAGGGGGAGAACTTTGTATTGAGATCCAAAAAGAGAGAAGAAGCCATCTAGCTAATAACTATGGACCCGAAGGTCTGAGGTAAACTACTCACACTTCATCGGAGAGGCTATGGTGTTGATGTAGAAGCCCTCCGTGATCGATGCCCCCTCCAGCGGAGCTCCGGAATAGGCCCCAAGATGGTATCTCGTGGATACAGAAAGTTATGGTGGTGGAATTAGGGTTTTGGCTCCGTATCTGATCGTTTGGGGGTATGTAGGTATATGTAGGAGGAAGAAGTACGTCGGTAGAGTAACAGGGGGCCCACGAAGGTGGAGGGCATGCCTGGGGGGGGGGCGCCCCCTACCTCGTGGCCTCCCTGTTGGTTGCTTGACGTAGGGTCCAAGTCTCCTGGATCTTGTTCGTTCCAAAAATCACCTTCCCGAAGGTTTCATTCCGTTTGGACTCCGTTTGATATTCCTTTTCTTCGAAACCCTAAAATAGGCAAAAAAAACAACAATTCTGGGTTGGGCCTCCGGTTAGTAGGTTAGTCCCAAAAATAATATAAAAGTGGATAATAAATCCCAATAATGTCCAAAACAGAAGATAATATAGCATGGAGCTATCAAAAATTATAGATACGTTCGAGACGTATCAAACGCCGCCAGACGTTAGTGCCAGCACTTGCGTACTGAGCCTGGTCCATACTTGGAGAAGGTGCCGTGAGCGAGAGCTAGCCATGAAGGCAAAATAAACGATCGGACACACAAGAAGCAAGCGAAAAGAGACGAACGAAAGAGGGGCACAGAAAAGGCAAAGGTTTTCGAAAATCGTTTTAGAAGTGGGGGAGAGGAAAACGAGAGGCGAATGGAAAATAATGTAATGCGAGGGAGAAGAGTTTATGATGGGTACTTGGTATGTCTTGACCTTGGCATAGATCTCCCCAGCAACGGCGCCAAAAATCCTTCTTGCTACCTCTTGAGCATGCGTTGGTTTTCCCTTGAAGAGGGAAGGGTGATGCAGCAAAGTAGCGTAAGTATTTCCCTTAGTTTTGAGAACCAAGGTATCAATCCAGTAGGAGACGACGCACAAGTCACCTAGTACCTGCACGAGCAAACAACAACCTTGCAACCAACGCGATAACGGGTTTGTCAATCCCTTCGCGCTCACTCGAAAAAATGAGATCTGATAAAGATAGTAAGATAAATATTTTTGGTATTTTTGTTGTATAGATTGGAAAGTAAAGATTGCAAAATAGTAAACGAGATGCGATGTAAATAAAAGAGATGCAATATGATAAGGAAGAGACCCGGGGGCCATATGTTTCACTAGTGGCTTCTCTCAAGATAGGAAGTATTATGATGGGTGAACAAATTACTTCTGAGCAATTGATAGAAAAGCGCATAGTTATGAGAATATCTAGACAATGATTATGAATATACGCATCACGTCCGTGTCAAGTAGATCGAAATGACTGTGCATCTACTACTATTACTCCACACATCGACCGCTATCCAGCATGCATCTAGAGTATTAAGTTCATAAGAACAGAGTAACGCATTAAGCAAGATGACATGATGTAGAGGGATAAACTCAAGCAATATGATATAAACCCCATCTTTTTATCCTCGATGGCAACAATACAATACGTGCCTTGCTGCCCCTACTGTCACAGGGAAAGGATACCGCTAGATTGAACCCAAAGATCAATCTAGTAGGCCAAACTAAACCGGTAATTCGAAGAGACTTGCAAAGATATCAAATCATGCCTATAAGAATTCAGAGAAGAACCAAATAATATTCATAGATAATCTTGTTCATAAACCCACAATTCATCAGATATCGGCAAACACACCGCAAAAGAGTATTACATCTAATAGATCTCCAAGAACATCGAGGAGAACTTTGTATTGAGAATCAAAGAGAGAGAAGAAGCCATCTAGCTAATAACTATGGACCCAAAGGTCTGTGGTAAACTACTCACGCTTCATCGAAGAGGCTATGGTGTTGATGTAGAAGCCCTCCGTGATTGATTCCCCCTCCGACAGATCGCCGGAAAAGGCCCCAAGATGGGATCTCATGGGTACAGAAGGTTGCGGCGGTGGAAAGTGGTTTCGTGGCTCCCTACAATTGATCTACGGTATAAGGGTATATATAGACGAAAGAAGTACGTCGGTGGAGCTTCATGGGGCCCACGAGGGTGGGGGCGCGCCCTCCTGCCTCGTGGCCGCCTCAGGAGTTCCATACTTCAACTCCAAGTCTTCTAGTTTGCTTCCGGTCCAAGAAAGATCATCGCAAAGGTTTCATTCCGTTTGGATTCCCTTTGGTATTCCTTTTCTGCGAAACTCTAAAATAGGCAAAAACAACAGAAACTGGCACCGGGCCTTCGGTTAATAGGTTAGTCCCAAAAATAATATAAAAGAGCATATTAAAGCCCATTAAACATCCAAAACAGATAATATAATAGCATGGAACAATAAAAAATTATAGATACATTGGAGACTATAATTTTTGGTTGCTCCATGCTATTATATTATCTGTTTTGGATGTTAATGGGCTTTATTTTACACTTCTATATCATTTTTCGGACTAACCTATTAACCGTAGGCCCAACCCAAATTGCTGTTTTTTGCCTATTTCAGTGTTTCGTAGAAAAGGAATATCAAATGAAGTCCAAACGGAATGAAACCTTCGGGAACGTGATTTTCTCAACAAACGTGATACAGGAGACTTGGAGTGGGCGTCAAGAAACAATCGAGGAGGCCACGAGGCAGGGGAGCGCTCCCTCCACCCTTGTGGTCCCCTCTTTGCTCGACCGACCTACTTCTTCCTCCTATATAAGTCCACGTACCCCGCAAACATCCAGGAGCACCACGAAAACCTAATTCCACCGCCGCAACCTTCTGTACCCAAGAGATCCCATCTTGGGGCCTTTTTCGGAGCTCCATCGGAGGGGCCATTGATCATAGAGGGCCTCTACATCAACTCCATGGCCTCTCCGGTGATGTGTGAGTAGTTTTACTTCAGACCTTCGGGTCCATAGCTAGTAGCTCGATGGTTTTCTCTCTCTCTCTTTGGATCTCAATACAAAGTTCTCCTTGATTGTCTTGGAGATCTATTCGTTGTAATCTTGTTTTGTGGTGTGTTTGTCGAGATCCGATGAATTGTGGGTTTATGATCCAAATTATCTATGAACAATATTTGATTCTTCTCTGAATTCTTTTATGTATCATTGGTTTATCTTTGCAAGTCTATTCGAATTATCAGTTTGGTTTGGCCTACTAGATTGATCATTCTTGCAATGGGAGAAGTGCTTAGCTTTGTGTTCAATCTTGCGGTGCTCGATCCCAGTGACAGTAGGGGAAACGACACGTATTGTATTGTTGCCATCGAGGATAAAAAGATGGGGTTTATATCATATTGCATGAGTTTATCCCTCTACATCATGTCATATTGCTTAAGGCGTTACTCCGTTCTTATGAACTTAATACTCTAGATGCATGCTGGATAGCGGTCGATGTGTGGAGTAATAGTAGTAGATGCAGAATCGTTTCGGTCTACTTATCGTGGACGTGATGCCTATATACATGATCATGCCTAGATATTCTCATAATTATTCACTTTTCTATCAATTGCTCGACAATAATTTGTTCACCCACCGTAATACTTATGCTATCTTGAGAGAAGCCACTAGTGAAACCTATGGCCCCCGGGTCTATTTCCATCATACAAGTTTCCAATCTATTTTATTTTGCAATCTTTACTTTCAATCTATATCATAAAAATACCAAAAGTATTTATCTTATTATTATTATCTCTATCAGATCTCATTCTTGCAAGTGGCTGTGAAGGGATCGACAACCCCTTTATCGCATTGGTTGCGAGGTTCTTATTTGTTTGTGTAGGTACGAGGTGACTCGCGCGTGGTCTCCTACTGGATTGATACCTTGGTTCTCAAAAACCGAGGGAAAAACTTACGCTGCTTTACGGCATCACCCTTTCCTTTTCAAGGGAAAACCAACGCAGTGCTCAAGAGGTAGCAAGAAGGATTTCTGGCGCCATTGCCGGGGAGATCTACGCCAAGTCAAGACATACCAAGTACCCATCACAACTCTTATCCTCCGCATTACATTATTTGCCATTTGCCTCTCGTTTTCCTCTCCCCACTTCACCCTTGCCATTTTATTCGCCCTCTTTTTCCGTTCCCCTTCTCTTTTTCTATTTGCTTTTTTTGCCCGTTTCTTGTTTGCTTGTGTGTTGGATTGCTTGCTTGTCACGATGGCTCAAGTCAATACTAAATTGTGTGACTTTGCCAATACCAACATTAATGATTTTATTAGCACTCCGATTGCTCCTCTTACCGATGTCGAATCTTGTGAAATTAATACTGCTTTGCTGAATCTTGTCATGAAAGATCCGCCTTCTGGCCTTCCTAGTGAAGATGCTGCTACCCATCTAAACAACTTTGTTGATTTGTGTGATATGCAAAAGAAGAAAGATGTGGATAATGATATTATTAAACTTAAGCTATTTCTGTTTTCGCTTAGAGATCGTGCTAAAGCTTGGTTTTCGGCTTTGCCTAAAAATAGTATTGATTCATGGAATAAGTGCAAAGATGCTTTTATCTCGAAGTATTTTCCTCCCGCTAAGATCATCTCTTATAGAAACGATATTATGAATTTTAAGCAACTTGATCATGAGCATGTTGCACAATCTTGGGAGAGGATGAAATTAATGATACGTAATTGCCCTACACATGGTTTGAATATTTGGATGATTATACAAAAAAATTATGCCGGATTGAACTTTGCTTCTAGAAATATTTTAGATTCGGCTGCGGGAGGCACTTTTATGGAAATCACTTTAGGAGAAGCTACCAAACTCCTAGATAATATTATGGTTAATTATTCTCAATGGCACACTGATACGTCTCCAACGTATCTATAATTTTTGATTGCTCCATGCTATATTATCTGCTGCTTTGGACTATATTGGGCTTTATTTTCCACTTTTATATTATTTTTGGGACTAACCTATTAACCGGAGGCCCAGCCCAGAATTGCTGTTTTTTTGCCTATTTCAGTGTTTCGGAGAAACAGAATATCAAACGGAGTCCACACGGAATAAAACCTTCGGGAACGTGAATTTCTCACCGAACGTGATCCAGGAGACTTGGACCCTACTCCAAGGAGTCAAAGAGGAGGTCACGAGGGTGGGGGGCGCCCCCCTGCCTCGTGGGCCCCTCGGTGCTCCACCGATGTACTCCTTCCTCCTATATATACATACGTACCCCCAAACGATCAGAAGAGGAGCCAAAAACCTAATTCCAGCGCCACAACTTTCTGTATCCACGAGATCCCATCTTGGGGCCTGTTCCGGAGCTCCGCCGGAAGAGGGCCGTCATCACGGAGGGCTTCTACATCATCATAGCCTCTCCGATGAAGTGTGAGTAGTTTACCTCAGACCTTCGGGTCCATAGTTAGTAGCTAGATGGCTTCTTCTCTCTCTTTGAATCTCAATACAAAGTTCTCCCCCTCTCTTTTGGAGCTCTATTCGATGTAATCTTCTTTTTGCGGTGTGTTTGTCGAGACCGATGAATTGTAGGTTTATGATCAAGTCTATCTATGAATAATATTTGAATCTTCTCTGAATTCTTTTATGTATGATTGTTTATCTTTGCAAGTCTCTTTGAATTATCCGTTTGGTTTGGCCAACTGGATTGGTAGTTCTTGCCATGGGAGAAGTGCTTAGCTTTGGGTTCGATCTTGCGGTGTCCTTTCCCAGTGACAGAAGGGGCAGCAAGGCACGTATTGCATCGTTGCCATCGAGGATAACAAGATGGGGTTTATTTCATATTGCATGAATTTATCTCTCTACATCATGTCATCTTGCTTAAGGCGTTACTCTGTTTTTAACTTAATACTCTAGATGCATGCTGGATAGCGGTCGATGAGTGGAGTAATAGTAGTAGATGCAGAATCATTTCGGTCTACTTGTCACGGACGTGATGCCTATATACATGATCATGCCTAGATATTCTCATAACTATGCTCAGTTCTGTCAATTGCTCAACAGTAATTTGTTCACCCACCGTATAATACTTATGCTCTTGAGAGAAGCCACTAGTGAAACCAATGGCCCCCAGGTCTATTCTCATCATATCAATCTCCATCACTTTAATCTTGCTTTGCTTTTTTACTTTGCTTTTACTTTTTACTTTGCATCTTTATACCAAAAATACCAAAAAATATTATATCTATCAGATCTCACTCTCGTAAGTGACCGTGAAGGGATTGACAACCCCTAATCGCGTTGGTTGCGAGTAGCTATCATTTTGTGCAGGTACGAGGGACTTGAGCGTGGCCTCCTACTGGATTGATACCTTGGTTCTCAAAAACTGAGGGAAATACTTATGATACTCTGCTGCATCATCCCTTCCTCTTCGGGGAAAACCAACACAAGCTCAAGACGTAGCACACACTGAAAGATCTACTAGTAAAAACATGCATGCAATTGAAGAGATTAATGTTTTGAGCGGAAAGATGGATGAACTTATGAAATTGTTTGCTAATAAGAGTGCTCCTACTTATTCTAATGATATGCCTTTGTCTACTTTGATTGTGAATAATAATGGATCTATGGATGTGAATTTTGTTGGTAGGAACAATTTTGGTAATAACGCGTATAGAGGTAATTTTAATTCTAGGCCCTTTCCTAGTAATTCCTCTAATAATTATGGTAATTCCTACAACAATACTTATGGAAATTATAATAAGATGCCCTCTGATTTTGAATCTAATATTAAAGAATTTTTTACTTCGCAAAAGAGTTTCACCGCTTTGATTGAAGAAAAAACGCTTAAGATTGATGAGTTGGCTAGGAACGTGGATATAATTTCTCTTGATGTTGATTCTTCAGAACTTAGATCTATTCCACCTAGGCATGATATCAATGAGTCTCTCAAGGCCATGAGAATTTCCATTGATGAGTGCAAAGAAAGAACCGCTAGGATGCGTGCTAAGAAAGATTGCTTTGTGAAAGTGTGGTCTTCTAGTTTTCATGATAATAAGGATGAAGATCTAAAAGTGATTGATGTGTCCCCTATTAAATCTTTGTTTTGCAATATGAATCTTAATAATGATGGGACTGGGGATGAGTCAACTTTAGTTAGAAGGCGTTCCAAAAATTCGGAGTTTTTAGATCTTGATGAAAAATTGTTAAAAGTGGGATGGAAGAGGTTAAAACTTTAAATATCAATGAACCCACTATCTTGGATTTCAAGTAATTTAATTATGATAATTGATTTTTGATAGATTGTATTTCCTTGTTGCAATCCGTGCTAAATTCTCCTCATGCTTATAGTCGAAATAAAGCTTTTACTAAACATATCGTTGATGCTTTGATGCAATCTTATGAAGAAAAACTTGAGTTGGAAGTTTCTATCCCTAGAAAACTTTATGATGTGTGGGAACCTACTATAAAAATAAAAATTAAAGATCATGAGTGTTATGCTTTGTGTGATTTGGGTGCTAGTGTTTCCACGATTCCAAAAACTTTGTGTGATTTCTTAGGTTTCCCTGATTTTGATTATTGTTCTTTAAACTTGCATCTTGCGGATTCCACCATTAAGAGACCTATGGGAAAGATTAATGATGTTCTTATTGTTGCAAATTGGAATTATGTTCCCGTAGATTTCATTGTTCTTGACATAGATTGCAATCCTTCATGTCCTATTATTCTTGGTAGACCTTTCCTTAGAACGATTGGTGCAATTATTGATATGAATGAAGGGAATATTAAATTCCAATTTCCATTAAGGAAAGGCATGGAACACTTCTCTAGAAATAAAGTTAAATTACCATATGAATCTATTATGAGAGCCACTTATGGATTGCCTACCAAAGATTGCAATACCTAGATCTATCCTTTCTTTTATGCCTAGCTAGGGGCGTTAAACCATAGCGCTTGTTGGGAGGCAACCCGATTTTATTGTTATTCCTTGCTTTTTGCCCCTGTTTAGTAATAAATAATTTATCTAGCCTCTGTTTTGGTTGTGTTTTTTGTGTTTAATTAGTGTTTGTGCCAAGTAGAACCGTTGGGAAGACTTGGGAAACGTCTTTTTCATCTTGCTGTAAAAAACAGAAACTTTAGCGCTCACGAGAATTGCTGCCATTTTTATTTGGAAAGTGTTATTTAGTTAATTCCTTTTGCATATGATTAATAGATAAATTCCGCACGTCCAACATTTTATTTTATAATTTTTGGGGTTCCAGAAGGTTGCGTTAGCTACAGATTACTACAAACTGTTCTGTTTTTGACAGATTCTGTTTTCCCTGTTGTTTGCTTATTTTGATGAATCTATGGCTAGTAAAAGAGTTTATAAACCATAGAGAAGTTGGAATACAGTAGGTTTAACACAAATATAAATCAAGAGTGAGTTCATTACGGTACCTTGAAGTGGTGTTTTGTTTTCTTTCGCCAACGGAGCTCACGAGATTTTCTATTTTGAGTTTTGTGTTGTGAAGTTCTCAAGTTTTGGGTAAAGATTCAATGGATCATGGAACAAGGAGTGGCAAGAGCCTAAGCTTGGGGATGCCCATGGCACCCCAAGGTAAAATTCAAGGACACCAAAAAGCCTAAGCTTGGGGATGCCCCGGAAGGCATCCCCTCTTTTGTCTTCTTCTATCGCTAACTTTACTTGGAGCTATATTTTTATTCACCACATGATATGTGTTTTGCTTGGAGCGTCTTGTATGATTTGAGTCTTTGCTTTTTAGTTTACCACAATCATCCTTGTTGTACACACCTGATACGTCTCCAACGTATCTTTAATTTATGAAGTATTCATGCTATTATATTATCAACCTTAGATGTTTTATATGCATTTATATGCTATTTTATATGATTTTTGGGACTAACCTATTAACCTAGAGCCCAGTGCCAGTTTCTATTTTTCCTTGTTTTTGAGTTTTACAGAAAATGAATATCAAACGGAGTCCGATTGACGTGCCAATTTTTGACGATTTTTATGGACCAAAAGAAGACCCCGGAGTAAAAGAGTTGGGCCAGGAGAGTCCCGGGGCGTCCACGAGGGTGCCCCCCCAGGCGCATGGGCCTGCCTCGTGGATGCCTCGGGCACCTCCTTGACGTGAGACCGATGCCAAAAATTCCTATAAATATAGAAACCTCGGAAAATTAACCTAGATCGGGAGTTCCGCCGCCAGAAGCCTCCGTAGCCATCGAAAACCAATCTAGGCCCTCTCTGGCACCCTGCCGGAGGGGGCCATCATCACCGGAGGGCATGGAGGAGGATCCCGGAGGGGCCATCATCACCATGAAGGCCAAGGACCAGAGGAGCAACCTCTCCCCATCCAGGGGGAGGCCATGGAGGAGGAAGCACAAGGTGGAGAACCTCTCCTCCTCTCTCTTGGTGGCACCGGAGTGCCATCGAGAGGGGAATCATCGCCGCGTGATCGTCTCCATCAACATCACCATCATCATCACCATCCTCATCTCTTTTACGCGGTCCACTCTCCCGCACCCTGCTGTAATCCCTACTTAAACATGGTGCTTTATGCCACATATTATGATTCAATGATGTGTTGCCATCCTATGATGTTTTGAGTAGATATCCTTTGTCTTTGGGTTGATTGATGATCTAGATTGGTATGAGTTGTATGTTTTACTTTGGTGCTGTCCTATGGTGCCCTCCGTGTCACGCAAGCGTGAGGGATTCCCGATGTAGGGTGTTGCAATACGTTTATGATTCGCTTATATTGGGTTGCGTGAGTGACTGGAACACAAACCTGAGTAAGGGGGTTGTTGCGTATGGGATAAAGAGGACTTGATGCTTTAATGCTATGGTTGGGTTTTACCTTAATGATCTTTAGTAGTTACATATGCTTGCTAGAGTTCCAATCATAAGTGCATATGATCCAAGTAGAGAAAGTATGTTAGCGTATGCCTCTCCCTCATATGAAACTGCAATAGTGATTACCAGTCTTGTTAACAATTTCCTAGGACAATTCCCCACACCGATCCACCATTATTCCAAACTCGCTATTTATAATATTTAGTAATATATTCTAACTTTATGATAACATCACCTACTTTCATATTTTAGCTCTCCGATATCATACAAAGTTATCCACTTCATACCCACAACATAGTTTTATTTCTCGTTTCTAGTTGGAAGCAAACGTTTGGTGTACGTAGAGTCGTATCAATGGTTGTCGATGTCAAAACCGGCGCATCTCGGGTAGGGGATCCCGAACTGTGCGTCTAGGCGGATGGTAACAGGAGACAGGGGACACGATGTTTTTACCCAGGTTCGGGCCCTCTCGATGGAGGTAAAACGCTACTCCTGCTTGATTGATCTTGATGATATGAGTATTACAAGAGTTGATCTACCACGAGATCGAAGAGGCTAAGCCCTAGAAGCTAGACTATGGTATGATTGTTGTTGTTGGTCCTACAGACTAAACCCTCCGGTTTATATAGACACCGGAGGGGGCTAGGGTTACACAGAGTCGGTTACAAGGAAGGAGATCTATATATCCGTATTGCCAAGCTTGCCTTCCATGCCAAGGAGAGTCCCATCCGGACACGGGACGAAGTCTTCAATCTTGTATCTTCATAGTCCAACAGTCCAGCCAAAGGATATAGTCTGGCTGTTCGGATACCCCCTAATCCAGGACCCCCTCAGTAGCCCCTGAACCAGGCTTCAATGACGATGAGTCCGGCGCGCAGATTGTCTTCGGCATTGCAAGGCAGGTTCCTCCTCCGAATACTTCATAGAAGATTTTGAACACGAGGATCATGTCCGGCTCTACAAAACAAGTTCCACATACCATCGTAGAGAGAATAATATTTCCACAAATCTAATCTGCTGACGTACCCCATAGTGTGACATCACACCACAGCCAGGTCTTTATTCGAATCGTTTTTCATAACCAATCTCAGCGTGTTTTGCGAGGTGGTTTCCTTGGCACGTCTTGTCGAAGCAGAGATCGGGTCCCCTTTATCACGAGATTCTCATCAATACGGACGTGGGTAACCCAACTGTGCCTATGGGTAGGACTCCTAGATGTTAGGCAAGTCCCAAACGGCCACAAAGAGGACGCTTGATATTCACCCTCTTTATAAAGGGGACAAGACTTTTTCCTCTCGATCTTAATCGAATCCGCCTCCTGCCTCGAGTTCCAACACCCAAAGCTCAGGTTTAGGCACTTCGGACCTTCAACTATGTCCGGATCCAACCTTCAAGGTCGGTGGATGCCTTCCTCCGTCACGGAGGAGGACATCAAGAGGTTGAGAGAGGCCAGATATCTGACCGCCGAAATTTCGCATCAGCTGCCCGCCCGAGGGCAGGTCGTCCCTACTCCCGAACCCAACGAGAGTGTCGTGTTCATCTCCCACTTCCTCTGAGGACTAGGCCTCGCTCTGGATCCCTTTGTTAGGGGTCTTATGTTCTATTACGGGTTAGATTTTCACGATCTGGCCCCGGATTCCCTTCTTCACATCTCGACATTTATTGTCGTATGTGAGGCCTTCCTCCGCATTACCCCTCACTTCGGCCTATGGCTCAAGACCTTCGATGTGAAGCCGAAGATGATCGAGGGGCAGCACGAAGCGTGCGGAGGCGCTTCAATAAGCAAAATCACTGACACTCCATGGCCTGAGGGTTGCTTCCCAGAGGTGTCCGGATTGTGGTAGCGGGAGTGGTTCTACATCACAGCTCCCCGAAGTGTAAGTGGGTAGCTGCCCCCACCTTTCGCTCAGGCCCCCCACCACAACTGATGTCATGGATCAGCAGGGGGCTGAGCTGGGGTCCAGCCAAGGACGTGCCAATACTACAAAGCCGTATCCGAGATCTCTTTGAGAGAGATTTCAGTTTGGTTATGGTAGTGCAAGTTATGCTAGTTCGTCAAGCCCAGCCTTGCAAACGCCGGCCCCTTTGCATGTGGGAATTCAACCCGGAAGGACCGCGAGCTATTCAACATTTCCTCGGCACGACGCACGAAGAGATGTACAAATTGTTCTTCGGACCACAAATAATGTGTCCGGATATCACTGAGGATGCAGGTCTGAGCTGCAATCACCCGGATACCCAAGTAAGTAGCCCTGCATCCGAACACACTGTCCATTTATTTATCGCAACATTGCCCTAAAAAAGCCGCTCTTTGACCAGGATTGGATAGCGAAGGCAAAGTTGATTAGGTGTCCGGCCCCCCTCCCTGAGACTTCACCAAATCCCGTGATAACCAGGATGCTGGAGATCGCGCCTTATCAAGCGCCCTCGGGAGAAGAAAAAGGGGGGAACAAGGAGGCTAGTGTTGGAAATATGCCCTAGAGGCAATAATAAAATGGTTATTATTATATTTCCTTGTTCATGATAATCGTTTATTATCCATGCTAGAATTGTATTGATAGGAAACTCAGATACATGTGTGGATACATAGACAACACAATGTCCCTAGTAAGCCTCTAGTTGACTAGCTCGTTGATCAATAGATGGTTACGGTTTCCTGACCATGGACATTGGATGTCATTGATAACGGGATCACATCATTAGGAGAATGATGTGATGGACAAGACGCAATCCTAAGCCTAGCACAAGATCGTGTAGTTCGTATGCTAAAGCTTTTCTAATGTCAAGTATCATTTCCTTAGACCATGAGATTGTGCAACTCCCGGATACCGTAGGAGTGCTTTGGGTGTGCCAAACGTCACAACGTAACTGGGTGGCTATAAAGGTGCACTACGGGTATCTCCAAAAGTGTCTGTTGGGTTGGCACGAACCGAGACTAGGATTTGTCACTCCGTGTAATGGAGAGGTATCTCTGGGCCCACTCGGTAGGACATCATCATAATGTGCACAATGTGACCAAGGAGTTGATCACAGGATGATGTGTTATGAAACGAGTAAAGAGACTTGCCGGTAACGAGATTGAACAAGGTATCGGGATACCGACGATCGAATCTCGGGAAAGTATCGTACCGATAGACAAAGGGAATTGTATACGGGATTGATTGAATCCTTGACATCGTGGTTCATCCGATGAGATCATCGTGGAGCATGTGGGAGCCAACATGGGTATCCAGATCCCGCTGTTGGTTATTGACCGGAGAGTTGTCTCGGCCATGTCTGCATGACACCCAAGCCCGTAGGGTCTACACACTTAAGGTTCGATGATGCTAGGGTTATAGGGAATAGATGTACGTGGTTACCGAATGTTGTTCGGAGTCCCGGATGATATCCCGGACGTCACGAGGAGTTCCGGAATGGTCCGGAGGTAAAGATTTATATATGGGAAGTCATCATACGGTCACCGGAATAATTCGGGGGGTTACCGGTATTGTACCGGGACCATCGAAGGGGTTCCGGGGGTCCACCGGGAGGGTCCACCTGCCCCGGAGGGCCCTATGGGATGTGTGTGGAGAGGGACCAGCCCCTTAGTGGGCTGGGCGCCTCCCCCCTAGGGCCCATGCGCCTAGGGTTTGGGGGAACCCTAAAGGGGGGCGCCCCCCTTGCCTTGGGGGGCAAGGCAACCCCCCTTGCCGCCGCCCCCTCCTCAGATTGGATCTGAGGGGGCCGGCCCCCCTCTCCCTTGCCCCTATATATATGTGGGGGTTGGGAGGGCAGCCGCAACCAAGTTCTGGCGCATCCCTCCCCCTCTCCCAAGTCCTCCTCCTCTCCCGCGGTGCTTGGCAAAGCCCTGCAGGATCTCCACGCTCCTCCTTCACCAGCACGCCGTCGTGCTACTGGACGGAGTCTTCCCCAACCTCTCCTTCCCCCCTTGCTGGATCAAGGCATGGGAGACGTCACCGGGCTGCACGTGTGTTGAACGTGGAGGCGCTGTTGTTCGGCACTTAGATCAGAATCAACCGCGATCTGAATCGCTGCGAGTATGACTCCTTCATCCGCGTTCTTGCAACGCTTCCGCTTAGCGATCTACAAGGGTATGTAGATGCACTCCCCTTCCCCTCGTTGCTAGATTACTCCATAGATTGATCTTGGTGATGCGTAGAAAATTTTAAATTTCTGCTACGATCCCCAACAGTGGCATCATGAGCTAGGTCTATGCGTAGTTTCTATGCATGAGTAGAACACAAGTTGTTGTGGGCGTCGA
The DNA here is from genome assembly GCF_056163025.1 of Triticum urartu. NCBI lineage: Eukaryota > Viridiplantae > Streptophyta > Magnoliopsida > Poales > Poaceae > Triticum > Triticum urartu. Next base: position 518,468,973 of record NC_141877.1, read on the forward strand.
TTTTGTCAATTTACTTGCCATTACTAGTCTTATCTTGATTCGGCGGCATCGTGGGATGAAGCGGCCCGGACCGACCTTACACGTACTCTTACGTGAGACAGGTTCCACCGACTGACATGCACTAGTTGCATAAGGTGGCTAGCGGGTGTCTGTCTCTCCCACTTTAGTCGGATCGGATTCGATGAAAAGGGTCCTTATGAAGGGTAAATAGAAATTGGCATATCACGTTGTGGTTTTGGCGTAGGTAAGAAACGTTCTTGCTAAGAAACCTATAGCAGACACGTAAAATTTGAAACAACAATTAGAGGACGTCTAACTTGTTGTTGCAGCATATGCCTTGTGATGTGATATGGCCAAAAGGATGTGATGAATGATATATGTGATGTATGAGATTGATCATGTTCTTGTAATAGGAATCACGACTTGCATGTCGATGAGTATGACAACCAGCAGGAGCCATAGGAGTTGTCTTAATTTATTTATGACCTGCGTGTCAACTTAAACGTCATGTAATTACTTTACTTTATTGCTAAACCGTTAGCCATAGTAGTAGAAGTAATAGTTGACGAGACAACTTCATGAAGACACGATGATGGAGATCATGGTGTCATGCCGGTGATGATGATGATCATGGCGCCCCGAAGATGGAGATCAAAAGGAGCAAAATGATATTGGCCATATCATGTCACTATTTGATTGCATGTGATGTTTATCATGTTTTACATAATTTGCTTAGAACGACGGTAGCTTAAATAAGATGATCCCTCGCAATAATTTCAATAAAGTGTTCCCCCCCTAACTGTGCACCGTTGCGAAGGTTCGTTGTTTCGAAGCACCAGGTGATGATCGGGTGTGATAGATTCTAACGTTCGAATACAACGGGTGTAAGCCAGATTTACACACGCAATACACTTAGGTTAACTTGACGAGCCTAGCATGTACAGACATGGCCTCGGAACACGGAAGACCGAAAGGTCGAACATGAGTCGTATAGAAGATACGATCAACATGAAGATGTTCATCGATGATGACTAGTCCGTCTCACGTGATGATCGGACACGGCCTAGTTGACTCAGATTATGTATCACTTAGATGACTAGAGGGATGTCTATCTGAGTGGGAGTTCATTAAATAATTTGATTAGATGAACTTAATTATCATGAACATAGTCTAAATTGTCTTTGCAAATATGTTGTGGATAAATAGCTCACGCTTTAGCTCCCTGTTTTAATACGTTCCAAGAGAAAAGACTAAGTTGAAAGATATTGTAAGCATTGATGCGGACTAGGTCCGTTGCCTGAGGAGTGTCCTCACTGCTACACAGAAGGCTTACATCTTTGATGCACCGCTCGGTGTGCCAACCCCTCCAGTGTCGTCTGTGGATGTTATGAACATCTGACAAATACGTCTTGATAACTACTTGATAGTTAAGTGCACCATACTTTACGGCTTAGAATCGGGATTCCAATGACGTTTTGAACGCCATAGAACATATGAGATGTTCCAAGAGCTGAAATTGGGATTTCAGGCTCATGCCCGTATTGAGAGGTATGAGACCTCTGACAAGTTCTTTGCCTACAAGATGGAGGAGAATAGCTCAGCTAGTGAGCATGTGCTCAGAATGTCTGGGTGCTACAATCACTTGAATCAAGTGGGAGTTAAACTTCCAGATAAGATAGTGATTGATAGAGTTCTCTAGTCACTATCACTAAGCTACTAGATCTTCATGATGAACTATGACATGCAAGGGATGGAGATGATCCCAGAGCTGTTCGCGGTGCTTAAGAGCACAAAAGGTAGAAATCAAGAAGGAGCATCAAGTGTTGATGGTTTAACAAGACCACTGGTTTCAAGAAGGGCAAGGGCTAGAAGGGAAATTTCATGGATGGCAAACCAGTTGCCGCTCCAATGAAGGAACCCAAGGTTGAACCCAAACCCGATACTAAGTGCTTATATTGTAAGGGGAACGGTCACTAGTAGCGGAACTACCCCAAATGCATGGTAGATAAGAAGGCTGGCAACTTCAACAAAGTATATACGTGTTATTAAAGTGTACCTCACTAGTACTCCTGGTAGCACCTGGGTATTAGATACCGGTTCAGTTGCTGTTATTGGTGACTTGAAGCAAAAGCTACGGACTAAACGAAGACTGGCTAAGGGCGAGGTGACAATGTGTGTTGGAAGTGTTTCCAAAGTTGATAAGATCACCATCGCACGCTCCATCTGCCTTCGGGATTAGTATTGAACGTAGATAAATGTTATCAGGTGTCTACGTTGAGCATGAATATGATTAGATCATGTTCATTGCAATATGATTATTCATTTAAGTTAGAGAATAATGGTTATTCTGTTTACATGAATAATACCTTTATGGTCATGCACCCTATGGTTTATTGAATCTCGATCATAATAATACACATGATAATAATATTAACGCCAAAAGATGAAGAGTTAATAATGATAGTACCACTTTCTTGTGGCACTGCCGCTTAGGTCATTTTGGCATAAAATGCATGAAGAAACTCCATGCTGATGGATGTTTAGAGTCACTCGATTTTGAATCGCTTGACACATGCAAGCCATGCCTCATGGGCAGGATGACTAAGATCCCGTTTTCAGGTACAATGAAATGGGCAAGTGACTTGTTGGAAATCATACATGACTGATGTGTGTAATCCAATGAGAATTAAGGTGTGTGGTGGATATCGTTATTTTCTCATCTTCACTGACGAATTGAGTCGATATGGGTATATTTACCTAATGAAGCAAAAGTCTGAAACGTTTGAAAAGTTCAAGCAATTTCAGAGTGAAGTTAAGAATCATCATAACAAGAAGATCATGTTCCTATGATCTGATCAAAGGGGGATTTTCTGAGTTATGAGTTTGGCAGTCACTTAAGACATTGTGGAATTGTTTCGCAGTTGAAGCCACCTGGAACACCACAGCGTAATGGTGTGTCCAGACGTCGTAATCGAACCTTATGAGATATGGTGCGATCTATGATGTCTCTTACCGATCTACCGCTATTATTTTGAGGTTATGCATTAGAGACAGCTCCATTCACTTTAGATAGGACACCATATAAGTCCGTTGAGACGATGTCATATGAACATTGGTTTGGCAAGAAACCGAAGTTGTCGTTTCTTAATGTTTGGGGCTGCGATACTTAAGGCTTCAGTCGGAAAAGCTCGAACCCAAAACGGACAAATACATCTTCATAGGATACCCAAAGGTGACAGTTGGGAATATCTTCTATCTCAGATCTGAGGGCAAATTGTTTGTCGCTAAGAACGGGTCCTTTCTCAAGAAGGAGTTTCTCTCGAAAGAATTGAGTGGGAGGAAGATAGAACTTGATGAGGTTGTCGAATCTTTACTTCAACCAGAGAGTGATGCAACACAGAAAGATGTTTTCTGTGGCGCCTACGTCTATTGAAGAGGAAGTTAATGATAGTGATCATGAAGCTTCAGATCAAGTTGCTATCGAACCTCGTAGGTCGACAAGGATATATAATACTCCTAAGTGGTAAGGTAATCCTGTCTTAGATATCATGTTGTTAGACAACAATGAACTTACGAGCTATGGAGAAGCGATGGTGGGCCCATATTCGGACAAATGGTTACAAGCCATGAAATCCGAGATAGGATCCATGTATCAGAACAAAGTATGGACTTTGGTGGACTTGCCCGATGATCAGCAAGCCATTCAGAATAAATGTATCTTTAAGAAGAAGATGGACGTGGACGGTAATGTTACCGTCTATGAAGCTCGACTTGTGGCAAAGAGTTTTTTTAGAAGTTCAAGGAGTTGACTACGATGATATTTTCTCACCCGTAGCGATGCTTAAGTCCGTCGGAATCATGTTAGCATTAGCTGTATTTTTCGATTATGAATCTGACAGATGGATGTAAAAACAAGTTTTCTTACCAGTTTTCATAAGAAAGAGGTGTATGTGATAAAATCGAAGTTTTTATTGATCCTAAGGATGCTAAAAGGTATGCTGGCTCCAGCAATCTTTCTATGGACTAGAGCAAGCATCTCGGAGTCGGAATATATGCTTTGATGGAGTGATCAAAGCTTTTAGGTTTATACAATGTTTGCTAGAAACTTGTATTTACAAGAAAGTGAGTGGGAGCACTACAACATCTTTGATAAGTATATGTGGATGACATATTGTTGATTCGAAATAATGTAGAATTTCTCGAAAGCATAAATGGTTGTTTGAAGAGTGTTTTTCAAAGGAAGAGCTGGATAAAGCTGCTTACATATTGGGCATCAAGATCTATAGAGATAGATCAAGACGCCTGATGATACTTTCAAAGAACGCACACCTTGACATGTTTTTGAAGGAGTTCAAAATAGATCAGTCAAAGAAGGGATTCTTACCTGAGTTGTAAGGTGTGAAGTTGAGTAAGACTCAAAGATTGACCACGGCAGAAGAAAGAGGAAGGACGAAGGTCGTCCCCAATGCTTTTGTCATAGGCTCTATACGGTATGCCATGCTGAGTACTGCACCAGATGTGTGCCTTGCCACATGTCTGGCAAGAGGGTACAAAGGTGATCTAGGAGTGGATCACCAGATAGCGGTCAAAATTATCCTTAGAGGAATAAGGAAATGTTTCTCGGTTATGAAGGTGATAAAGAGTTCGACGTAAAGAGTTACGTCGATGCAAGCTTAACAGCTATCCGGATAGCTCTGAGTAGAGATACCGGATACGTATAATGGAGCAACAATTTGGAATAGCTCCAAGTGGAACGTGGTAGCAGCATCTATGATATGACATAAAGTTTTGCGAAATACATAGGGACCTGAATATTGCAGATCCGTTGACTACAACCTCTCTCACAAGCATAACATGATCAAACCCAGAACTCATTGAGTGTTAATCACATAGTGATGTGAACTAGATTATTGACTCTAGTAAACTCTTTGGATGTTGGTCACATGGCGATGTGACCTGTGAGTGTTAATCACATGGCGATGTGAACTAGATTATTGACTCTAGTGCAAGTGGGAGACTGTTGGAAATATGCCCTAGAGGCAATAATAAAATGGTTATTATTATATTTCCTTATTCATGATAATCGTGTATTATCCATGCTAGAATTGTATTGATAGGACACTCAGATACATGTGTGGATACATAGACAACACCATGTCCCTAGTAAGCCTCTAGTTGACTAGCTCGTTGATCAATAGATGGTTACGGTTTCCTGACCATGGACATTGGATGTCGTTGATAACGGGATCACATCATTAGGAGAATGATGTGATGGACAAGACCCAATCCTAAGCCTAGCACAAGATCGTGTAGTTCGTATGCTAAAGCTTTTCTAATGTCAAGTATCATTTCCTTAGACCATGAGATTGTGCAACTCCCGGATACCGTAGGAGTGCTTTGGGTGTGCCAAACGTCACAACGTAACTGGGTGGCTATAAAGGTGCACTACGGGTATCTCCGAAAGTGTCTGTTGGGTTGGCACGAATCGAGACTAGGATTTGTCACTCCGTGTAACGGAGAGGTATCTCTGGGCCCACTCGGTAGGACATCATCATAATGTGCACAATGTGACCAAGTAGTTGATCACGGGATGATGTGTTACGGAACGAGTAAAGAGACTTGCCGGTAACGAGATTGAACAAGGTATCGGGATATCGACGATCGAATCTCGGGCAAGTATCGTACCGATAGACAAAGGGAATTGTATACGGGATTGATTGAATCCTTGACATCGTGGTTCATCCGATGAGATCATCATGGAGCATGTGGGAGCCAACATGGGTATCCAGATCCCACTGTTGGTTATTGACCGGAGAGTTGTCTCGGCCATGTCTGCATGACTCCCGAGCCCTTAGGGTCTACACACTTAAGGTTTGATGACGCTAGGGTTATAGGGAATAGATGTACGTGGTTACCGAATGTTGTTCGGAGTCCCAGATGAGATCCCGGATGTCACGAGGAGTTCCGGAATGGTCCGGAGGTAAAGATTTATATATGGGAAGTCATCATACGGTCACCGGAATAATTCGGGGGGTTACCGGTATTGTACCGGGACCATCGAAGGGGTTCCGGGGGTCCACCGGGAGGGTCCACCTGCCCCAGAGGGCCCTATGGGCTGTGTGTGGAGAGGGACCAGCCCCTTAGTGGGTTGGGCGCCTCCTCCCCTAGGGCCCATGCGCCTAGGGTTTGGGGGAACCCTAAAGGGGGCGCCCCCCTTGCCTTGGGGGGCAAGGCAACCCCCCTGGCCAATGCCCCCTCCTTCGATTGGATCTGAGGGGGCCAGCCCCCCTCTCCCTTTCCCCTATATATATGTGGGGGTTGGGAGGGCAGCCGCAACCAAGTTCTAGCGCAGCCCTCCCCCTCTCCCAGGTCCTCCTCCTCTCCCGCGGTGCTTGGCGAAGCCCTGCAGGATCTCCACGCTCCTCCTTCACCAGCACGCCGTCGGGCCGCTGGACGGAGTCTTCCCCAACCTCTCCTTCCCCCTTGCTGGATCAAGGCATGGGAGACGTCACCGGGCTGCATGTGTGTTGAACGTGGAGGCGCTGTTGTTCGGCGCTTAGATCGGAATCAACCGCGATCTCAATCGCTGCGAGTATGACTCCTTCATCCGCGTTCTTGCAACGCTTCCGCTTAGCGATCTACAAGGGTATGTAGATGCACTCCCCTTCCCCTCGTTGCTAGATTACTCCATAGATTGATCTTGGTGATGCGTAGAAAATTTTAAATTTCTGCTACGATCCCCAATAGTGGCATCATGAGCAAGGTCTATGCGTAGTTTCTATGCACGAGTAGAACACAAGTTGTTGTGGGTGTCGATTTTGTCAATTTACTTGCCATTACTAGTCTTATCTTGATTCAGCGGCATCATGGGATGAAGCGGCCCTAACCGACCTTACACGTACTCTTACGTGAGACAGGTTCCACCGACTGACATGCACCAGGATGGTGGAGATCGCGCCTTATCAAGCGCCCTCAGGAGAAGAAAACGGGGGGAACAAGGAGGCTAGTGTTGGAAATATACCCTAGAGGCAATAATAAAATGGTTATTATTATATTTCCTTGTTCATGATAATCGTTTAATATCCATGCTAGAATTGTATTGATAGGAAACTCAGATACATGTGTGGATACATAGACAACACAATGTCCCTAGTAAGCCTCTAGTTGACTAGCTCGTTGATCAATAGATGGTTACGGTTTCCTGACCATGGACATTGGATGTCGTTGATAACGGGATCACATCATTAGGAGAATGATGTGATGGACAAGACCCAATCCTAAGCCTAGCACAAGATCGTGTAGTTCGTATGCTAAAGCTTTTCTAATGTCAAGTATAATTTCCTTAGACCATGAGATTGTGCAACTCCCGGATACCGTAGGAGTGCTTTGGGTGTGCCAAACATCACAACGTAACTGGGTGGCTATAAAGGTGCACTACGGGTATCTCCGAAAGTGTCTGTTGGGTTGGCACGAATCGAGACTAGGATTTGTCACTCCGTGTAACGGAGAGGTACTCTGGGCCCACTCGGTAGGACATCATCATAATGTGCACAATGTGACCAAGTAGTTGATCATGGGATGATGTGTTACGGAACGAGTAAAGAGACTTGCCGGTAATGAGATTGAAGAAGGTATCGGGATACCGACTATCGAATCTCGGGCAAGTATCATACCGATAAACAAAGGGAATTGTATACGGGATTGATTGAATCCTTGACATCGTGGTTCATTCGATGAGATCATCATGGAGCATGTGGGAGCCAACATGGGTATCCAGATCCCACTGTTGGTTATTGACCGGAGAGTTGTCTCGGCCATGTCTGCATGACTCCCGAGCCCGTAGGGTCTACACACTTAAGGTTCAATGACGCTAGGGTTATAGGGAATAGATGTACGTGGTTGCCGAATGTTGTTCGGAGTCCCGGATGAGATCACGGACGTCACGAGGAGTTCCGGAATGGTCCGGAGGTAAAGATTTATATATGGGAAGTCATCATACGGTCACTGGAATAATTCGGGGGGTTACCGGTATTGTACTGGGACCACCGAAGGGGTTCCGAGGGTCCACCGGGAGGGTCCACCTGCCCCGGAGGGCCCTATGGGCTGTGTGTGGAGAGGGACCAGCCCCTTAGTGGGCTGTGCGCCTCCCCCCTAGGGCCCATGCGCCTACGGTTTGGGGGAACCCTAAAGGGGGGCGCCCCCCTTGCCTTGGGGGGCAAGGCAACCCCCCTGGCCGACGCCCCCTCCTCAGATTGGATCTGAGGGGGCCGGCCCCCCTCTCCCTTGCCCCTCTATATATGTGGGGGTTGGGAGGGCAGCCGCAACCAAGTTCTGGCGCAGCCCTCCCCCTCTCCCAAGTCCTCCTCCTCTCCCGCGGTGCTTGGCGAAGCCCTGCAGGATTCCCACGCTCCTCCTTCACCACCACGCCGTCGTGCTGCTGGACAGAGTCTTCCCCAACCTCTCCTTCCCCCCTTGCTGGATCAAGGCATGGGAGACGTCACCGGGCTGAACGTGGAGGCGCTGTTGTTCGGCGCTTAGATCAGAATCAACCGCGATCTGAATCGCTGCGAGTACAACTCCTTCATCCGCGTTCTTGCAACGCTTCCGCTTAGCGATCTACAAGGGTATGTAGATCCACTCCCCTTCCCCTCGTTGCTAGATTACACCATAGATTGATCTTGGTGATGAGTAGAAAATTTTAAATTTCTGCTACGATCCCCAACAACTAGCGCCTCCGCGAAGGAGGTTAGCCGGGGAGGAGGAACCGAAACTTCCTCTCCCCAGGGAAGGAAGAGAACCGCCTCTGAGGACCCAGAGACAATGGTCTCCAAACGGGGGAAGAAATCTCCGCCCGAGGGTCCTGCCCTGGGGGATACCCTGGCCGCACTATGCCCTCAAGGGGATCAGCCCTCCACCAAGCTATAAGTAAAAGGGTACTTAATAATGAAAATATCTCGCTTTACTTCTGAGGAAAATAATCGAAGCATTTATCTTGCAGTTCGGATCTTAGCCCTTCTCAGCAGAGCTCGTCTTCAGGGGATCTTCTTTCAAAGATGATGGAGAGCGAAACGCCTCCCCCTGCCACACCGCCTCACGAGGCGGGCGACCCCGAGGTGTTGTCGCGGAGGGTTTCTCCTGATCCGGCAAGGCCAAAAGGTAATCCTATGGCCACCCGAAGTCCTCAGTATCCGGCTCTTGAAGAGAGCAATCAAAAGAGTCCGGCACGATCTGGTGTGCGGTCGGACGTACTGAGGGATCTGCTAGAGCAAGCGGCTATCTTAGAAGAGCACCTCACGTTGATGGGTACGGTGATTGAGAGGATTTCATCCGCCGAAAGTGGGTTGCATGAAGCCTTTATGAGTCTACTGACGGGTTTTGAGGTACACGAAATGATGTACATTGTTGACAGTACCGCACATTTTTAGATGTGCCCTGTGTAGATAGTAGCCCCTGAGACTCTGGTTGTCATCGAAAATGGCGGCAAACAGAGGATCATAGTCCCAGGTAATAACCAGACCGCCTTTATGTGCAGGTGGTTGAAGCTCCGGTGGCTAGCCGGACTGATGGGTTTGCCGAACTAAGGCGGCAACTGGATGTGGCAGATGCCGACATCGTGCTTGTTAACAAGCGGCTTGACGAGGCACAGGGTAGGTGATTTTTCTGGTGATTGTCACATAATAAGAGCAGCATGATGCCAGTATCTTTAATATGTTGTGACTGCAGATGGAGCTGCCACCGTGGAGACCCTTCGGGCGGAGCTTGCTCGAGCCAAGGAGCAAGCAAGGAGTAGCAATGCGGCCGCTTTAAAGGCGGCCGAAGAGTTAAGGGCCAAACAGGCCGCGCATTGCGAGAGCAAAGAAAAAATAGCCAAGATGGCTGTAGAGTTAAAAGATGCTGCTGACCGTTAGCAACTTCTTGAAGAAGAAAACCGGGCGAAGGCGACGGACCTGGAAAAGGCCCGGGTGGCTGCCAAGGAAGCTCGCTCCAAAATTAGAGCGACGAAGGACGAGCTGCATCAAGCTGCGGATATTGTATCTGGGAAGCCCTTCTTATTGCGGACTAAGTTCGGGGATCCGAAGTATGCACCTCTGGACCGGCTATGGAGTTCCGCAGACGCCTACGTGGATTTGGCTGCAAGTGTTGTTGATGCGGCTGAGTACTTCAAGGATCGGAAAGATCACGAAGTGGAAAAACTGTTTTGGTCATAGTTTCATGCTCCAGCCCGTCCATTGCTATTGAATGAGCACATGGCCGAGTGGGCCGAGCTCCATAGATTATCCGGACTTGCCATGAGGTCCGTTGTGGATCATCTGTGGCCGAGAGGGCCAAGGCCGAATAGCTACTTTAGCTTAGTGCAACAATTCCTTGGTGCTGTGCCAGACATCGATGCTGTAAAGAGGTCGGCGTGCATAGAAGGCTCGCGGATGGCCCTTGCCCGTGTCAAAACATACTGGGCGGAGATGGATGCCACCACTGTTGCGGCACGGGGTTCGGCCATAGGCCGAGTGGCTGCCGAGCACTACTTTGAAGAAGTTCTTGAAGGCGCTCGTTCGGTAGAGGCTCAATGCTCGAAGAATATTATGTTTGAGTGACATGTATTCCCATTGTAAAAACAATGTTTTATTGAGTTTATCAAGGCTGTATTTATACTTTTGCCCGAAAGTACTATGATGCCTCATGTGCGGCCGTTTTTGTATATATGTATATAACCTGAAAGATGGCAGTCGTCGGCTTCAGCCCCCATGCATATAATGTGGGGGTGCTCGCAGAAGACGCATGTTCACACTTGATCCAACGTCTTGGTCCATTAAGGAGGTGATAGCGCAGCAAACTAGGCAATCGGACTATAATGCTTTAACACTTTCACTTAGCCAGAGGAGTTTGACAGTGGGGCTACTATATAGCCCCAGGTGGCTCCGCGCTCATCCGAATTCGGGGCGCGTACATGCATGGACGAGAAACGGCCCTTTGTTAAGGTGGAGGAATCCCGAAGATTCCGCTAGGTCATCGAGTGGTTGACCAGTCTCACGCTATATCATGACAGTCAGTTTTCGGCTTTCTCTACTGAGGTGCTCGTCCGGATGAACCAGGGCACAATCGCGGTAGTTCTCCTGGTGCCGACTTAGCCGATAGAGCGGAACGTAAGGAAGCAAAACACAGGAGACGGGCAAACCCAACATTTGACCAAAGACATGATTCAGAGCTGATGCATATAAGGCCAAACTCGCGAAGCCGAACACTCCCTAAGGTATTCGGTCTTTATGATGTAAACCGGGCTAAATAGTGCCCTTTGTAATAAGCCCCTGGTGTCCAGGTACGTGCAATATTCTGACGTGGCCACATGCCAATACGTCAGCATCCTTCTCAATTGTACTGAGAATCCGGGGGATGTGTATCAACAAGAGACAGTAAAAAAGGTTTACACAGGGTCTTAATCTAAAAAGAATCCTTGGAACAGGTCCCTACTGCACGTCTGCGCCTGTGTCTCCATTGTGCCGTATCCTGGATGGGTGTAGCACGATGGTCATCTGAAAAACAGAGGAACTTAGTTCAAAAGTTGTCATGCAAAAGGTAGGTTATACTAAATAAACCATGTACAGTCCAAGATGAGTAAAGTTGAGCCTAATTGCCACTTGTTTACGCGCATTGAGCCCCTTGTATTGTTATAGGGGTATAGCCATCAAACCTGTATCAATTATATATAGCTACACCGGACTCGTCTAATCGGGTCCATGGTCTTAACGACCTGGCAGATGCTCTAGTTGGTGAGGCCGTTTAGTGTGCGGTTGCCAAGGCAGCCGCATGGTCTTCCGCGCGCAAGGAGCGCTCGATATTTCCATTTACTGTAATGATGCCACGTGGACCGGGCATCTTAAGCATGAGGGAGGCTTAATGCGGTATTGTGTTAAAGCGAGCGAAAGCTTCGCGTCCGAGTAGTGCTTGATAGCCACTTTGGAACGGAGCGATGTGGAAGGTTAACTTTTCACTGCGGAAGTTATCGGGAGAGCCGAATATAACCTCTAGTAGCAGGGAGCCCGTACAATGGGCTTCTGGGCCTGGCGTTACTCCTTTAAAGGTAGTATTGCTATGGCTGATTTTTGTTGGGTCTATCCCTATTTTGCGGACTGTGTCCTGATATATCAGGTTTAAACTACTGCCGCCGTCCATCAGGACTCGTGTGAAGTGGTATCCGTCAATTATCGGGTCTAACACCAAGGCAGCCAATCCTGCATGCTGGATACTTGCCGAGTAATCCCGATGGTCAAAGGTGATCAGTTTGGACGACCAGTGGCAGAACTCCGCGGTGATAGGCCCTGGGGCATGTGTCTCTAGGAGTGCCGCTTTGTTTCTCCCCTTCATCACGTGTAACACATTTACTATTTTGACTTCTGGTGGGAATTTCTTCTGTTCCCCAGTGCTTTGCTTGCGAGGCTCGTCCTCGTCTTCGCATGGTGTATCCTGCCCCTTGTGTTCGGCATTGAGTTTGCCAGACTGCTTGAAGACCCAACATTCTCTATGGGTATGATTTGCAGGTTTATCGGGGGTGTTGTGGATCTGACATAGTTTGTCCAGAATCTTGTTCAGGCTGGACATTTCATCTCTGTTGCCTTTGGAGGGCAGCTTTTGCTGACCTGGCCGAGAGCTTCTGAATCCGGCGTTTACCGCCGTGCTCTTCGGGCTGTCTTCTTTATTCCAGCGCTTGTTTTTGCTGCGTCGTGGCTTCCCATTTCCGTCCCTGACTTCGGATGTACTTGGGTCGCTGGTGCTGCATCGGGCTAACTAGTTGTCCTCGCCCGCGCAAAAGCGGGTCATGAGGCTTGTTAATGCTGCCATTGTTCTCGGCTTTTCTTGGCCGAGGTGTCTGGCAAGCCATTCGTCTCGGACGCTGTGCTTGAAAGCTGCAAAGGCTTCGGCATCCGGACAGTCGACTATTTGGTTCTTTTTAGTGAGAAACTTGTTCCAAAGCTTTCGGGCTGACTCTCTGGGCTGTTGAGTTATATGACTTAAATCGTCTACATCCGGTGGTCGGACATAGGTCCCTTGAAAATTTGCCCAAAAAGCGTCTTCGAGCTCTTCCCAGCTTCCAATGGAGTTTTCGGGGAGGCTTTTAAGCCAGTGCCGAGATGGCCCTTTGAGCTTGAGGGGTAAGTACTTGATAGCGTGGAGATCGTCTCCTCGAGCCATGTGGATATGGAGGATGTAGTCCTCAATCCAGACCCCAGGGTCTGTCGTTCCGTCGTACGCCTCTATGTTTACCAGTTTGAATCCCTCTGGAAATCCATGGTCCAGCACCTCATCGGTGAAACATAGGGGTGTGCGGCACCCCTGTATTTGGGTGTACCGTGGTGTTCGGATTTTTGTTGTGTTGCATTGCATGCTGGAGCACGCTTGCTTGGCCCGTAGATGGATCTGGTAGCGCCGTCCTTTTGATGCGAGCCCTCACGTGGATCGCGTACTGGCTTGTGTGCGGCGTCGTTTGCCACTCTATGTTGGCCACGAGGTCGTCTATCCGACCGGATGGCTGTTTTGTTTTTTTATTGCGGGGTATCTAAGGCCTCCTCATCGAATTCAGGTAGCAGCTTTCGCTTCGGGTAGCTCTTTGTGTGGCGACTACCGTCGTACTTTGCTGCAGTGTTGAGTACTTCACTCCATCTAATTTTGAGTGTGTCTTGTGCAGCCCTGAGCATTTGCTTCTGCTTTTTCAGACTCCTCGCAGTGGTAACAAGCCTTTGATGGGTATTCTGTTGCTTCGGGTGCCTGTACGGTGTGATGTCATCCGGACTGTTATCGTCGCCGGAGTCGGGTTGTTCGGTTTGATTCTCCGTGTTGCCGTGGTCGGACGGTGGTTCTATGCCGTGTTTGTCGTCCGCTGGCTCACCCTGCTCTATTGTTGGGTCTATATGATCGTTGTTTCTATCGAGGCGGGATTTGGAGCGGCGCTTACGCCGCCGCTTTGACTGCTTCTCGAGGGAACGATCCTTCGCTGCATCCTTCCGTTCCTCGTCGTCGTTTTCTTTGGGTGTGTCCACCATGTATACATCATATGATGAAGTGGGCGTCCAGTGCCCTGTGGGCAGTGGCTCCTGTTCGTCTCCTGCATCGTCGTCCATACCGTCGATGTCTTCGGAGTCGAAGGCGAGCATGTCGGTCAAATCGTCGACAGTGGCTACTAAGTGGGTGGTGGGCGGGTGGCGAATTTCTTCGTCGTCCGCATCCCGATCTGGCCGATCATAGTTCGGCCAGGACTCTCCTGACAAGGAGAGAGACCTTAATGAGTTCAGTATGTCACCAAAGGGTGAGTGCTGAAAGATATCCGCGGAGGTGAACTCCATGATCGGCGCCCAGTTGGATTCAATAGGCACGGGCGCAGGCGGTTCAGAGTCCGTGGCCGGGGAAGAATCCGGCAGTTCGGCATCACGGCTCCCGTGAAGGGTAAGGTCGGTATTTGCCTCGATCGCCGCTGAAGATGCGGCCTCCGTGGCGGGGTCTATCCACCCATCCTTGGATGGCGCAACTAGCTCCGAATTGAGGGTCGGAGCGGTCGCCGGTGCGATCTCCCGAACACTGTCCGATGGTAGAGCTAAATCATGCTCATCGTGACTGTGCGGCGCACTCGGCAAGGGCTCAAATCCGTCGAAGATCAAGTCTCCGTGGATGTCGACCGTGTAGTTTAAGCTTCCAAACCTGACCTGGTGGCCAGGGGCGTAACTCTCGATCTGCTCCAGATGGCCAAGCGAGTTGGCCCGCAGGGTGGAGCCGCCGGATACAAAGATCTGTCCGAGGAGGAAAGTCTCACCCCGGACTGCATCGCTATCGATGATTGAAGGAGCCATACAGCCTAACGATGACGACACAAAGGAACTCTCAATGAAAGCACCAATGTCGGTGTCAAAACCGGCAGATCTCGGGTAGGGGGTCCCGAACTGTGCGTCTAGGCGGATGGTAACAGGAGACGGGGGACACGATGTTTTTACCCAGGTTCGGGCCCTCTCGATGGAGGTAAAACCCTACTCCTGCTTGATTGATCTTGATGATATGAGTATTACAAGAGTTGATCTACCACGAGATCGAAGAGGCTAAACCCTAGAAGCTAGCCTATGGTATGATTGTTGTTATTGGTCCTACGGACTAAACCCTCCAGTTTATATAGACACCGGAGGGGGCTAGGGTTACACATAGTCGGTTACAAGGAAGGAGATCTATATATCCGTATTGCCAAGCTTGCCTTCCACGCCAAGGAGAGTCCCATCCGGACACGGGACGAAGTCTTCAATCTTGTATCTTCATAGTCCAATAGTCCGGCCAAAGGATATAGTCCGGCTGTCCGGATACCCCCTAATCCAGGACTCCCTCAATGGCAAATAGGGCTTGAGAGAATATTGATCTTACCTTCAGCTCCTTGTGGGTTCGACACTCCATACTTATCACTTCCACCTTTGGAAATTGCTACGATGATTCCCTGCACTTGGGGATTATCAACACCTTTTGAGAGAGACTCACATGATTTGAAATTTATTAGAATACTCTATGTGCTTCACTTATATCTTCTGAGCTATATAGTTTTTGCTCTAGTGCTTCACTTATATCTTTTAGAGCATGGCGGTGGTTTTATTTTATAGAAATAATTGATCTCTCATGCTTCACTTATATTATTTTGAGAGTCCTTTAGAACAACATGGAAATTTGCTTTTAGGAATAATATGAAAACTTTCATAGAAGTGCATTGAATACTAAGAGAAGTTTGATACTTGATAATTGTTTTGAGATATGGAGATGGTGATATTAGAGTCATGCTAGTTGAGTAGTTGTGAATTTGAGAAATACTTGTGTTGAAGTTTGTGATTCCCGTAGCATGCATGTATGGTGAACCTTTATGTGATGAAGTCGGAGCATGATTTATTTAGTGATTGTCTTCCTTATGAGTGGCGGTCGGGGACGAGCGATGGTCTTTTCCTACCAATCTATCCCCCTAGGAGCATGCGCGTAATACTTTGTTTCGATAACTAATAGATTTTTGCAATAAGTATGTAGTTCTTTATGACTAATGTTGAGTCCATGGATTATACGCACTCTCACCCTTCCACCATTGCTAGCCTCTCTAGTATCGCGCAACTTTCGCCAGTACCATAAACCCACCATATACCTTCCTCAAAACAGCCACCATACCTACCTATTATGGCATTTCCATAGCTATTCCGAGATATATTTCCATGCAACTTTCCACCGTTTCGTTATTATGACACGCTTCATCATTGTCATATTGCTTGCATGATCATGTAGTTGACATCGTATTTGTGGCAAAGCCACCGTTCATAATTCTTCATACATGTCACTCATGCATCATTGCACATCCCGGTACACCGCCGGAGGCATTCACATAGAGTCATATTTTGTTCTAAGTATTGAGTTGTAATTCTTGAGTTGTAAGTAAATTAAAGTGTGATGATCATCATTATTAGAGCATTGTCCCAGTGAGGAAAGGATGATGGAGACTATGATTCCCCCACAAGTCGGGATGAGACTCCGGACAAAAAAGAAAAAAAAGAGGCCAAAAAGAGAAAGAAGGCCCAAATAAAAAAATGAGAGAAAAAGAGAGAAGGGACAATGTAAAATGAGAGAAAAAGAGAGAAGGGACAATGTAGGTCTTCATGAGCAAGCAAGTTGGATGCACACCCACTTAGTTCTTTTGATGAGCTTTCATACACTTATAGCTCTAGTGCATCTGTTGCATGGCAATCCCTACTCACTCACATTGATATCTATTGATGGGCATCTCCATAGCCCATTGATACGCCTAGTTGATGTGAGACTATCTTCTCCTTTTTGTCTTCTCCACAACCACCATTCTATTCCACATATAGTGCTATATCCATGGCTCACGCTCATATATTGCGTGAAGATTGAAAAAGTTTGAGAACATCAAAAGTATGAAACAATTGCTTGGCTTGTCATCGGGGTTGTGCATCAGGGTGTGCAAAACCGAACCAAAAACCTAAAACCAAACCAAAAAAAATAAAACCGAACCAAATTTCGGTTTTTTTTCAGTTTTTGGTTTCAGTTTCAGTTTTTGATTTTCAAAACCATATACCCTTCGGTTTTTTCGGTTAGAAACCGACGGTTTTTGGTTAAACCGAAACTAGCTCCACTGTATGAGGGATTTTAGTTGAAACTGCAGCCACTCCTCTATTTATAGCCTTCTGCCCACCACGGTGCTGCTCGAGATGTGAGGTGGGACTAAACACTGCAACATGAGCCAACGACCTGGGCACTCGGCGTACGTTGTGCTTGCTTGGGCCTCAAATTATCCGGCCCATATGACCACTCTTGTCAAGCAACCCCCAGGCAGCCGATCGCTTGCCTTAGAAAAAGGCCAGCCCGCCGCTTTTGTCATGATTATTGATTAGGATTGGCTCTTTCCTTTTTCTGCTTGCTCCGTCTCATAATAAAATGAATATAATTGACTCTTTCCTTTTGGTTTCTCCCTCACATAATAAAAAACCTTCCTAATCTCACATCTGCTGACATTTAATACCTAGGGCTAGTCCATGTGTGCCATCTTTTTTTGATGGAACACCTTGCATTCCAAGATCACGGTGGACTGACCAAATCGGCGGCCACAGCACGGCTTACATCCAACGGGAACCCCGATAGCCAGACACATTGGCCATCTGGGAAGTTCTGACAGTCATAGGCAGCCAGCACATGCGCTGGGTGATTACAATTACGAGGTTGGTGGACTAACTTAGCCTCTATGAAACCTATCTGTAGTTGGAACTTGGCCTCCCAGATCAGAACCCCAATAGAGCTTCTATCCACAGAAGATGAGGACATCGCTTGTTGTAAGGGCAGGCAATCAGTCTGAAAAATCACTCGGCCCATCCCAAGCTGCTCCGCTAGGTGGGTGGCCTTCAGAAAAGTGCACGCTTCAGCTTGCATGGCATCCTGCATGTGCTGGAGAGAGCCCGCCGCAGCCATAA
This sequence comes from Triticum urartu, assembly GCF_056163025.1. Lineage (NCBI taxonomy): Eukaryota > Viridiplantae > Streptophyta > Magnoliopsida > Poales > Poaceae > Triticum > Triticum urartu. The sequence continues at coordinate 518,486,951 of NC_141877.1, forward strand.
TCACTTCCCCCCATGCATTTCTGGCGAGGATGCCCCACCCTCCCATCCATGTGGCCGCATGGAATGAGGCATCAAAATTTATCTTAGTGACGTCCATAGGGGGAGGTTCCCAGTGTACTGTTGGTTTGGGTATAGCCTTGTCCTTGCGTCCCAGAAACTCCTTCCATTCAGCCACATTATGCCCTACTTTTGCACTGAAAGCATCCACAGAGAAGCGTTGCTGTTTGTGATTTGCTTTATTCCTCTCCGTCCACCAAGACCAAAGCAGGCTAACCACTCTTAGCAGCATATCTTCAGGCTATTTCAGAATTGTGGCGAGCATTTCGATGGGTGTTTGCGCCAGCAGGAGTGCCCTCCCGACGTGCTCTAGTACGCACGCACACCATGCTTTCCTCACCTCCTTATAGCGCAGGAAAAGGTGTCCACCATCCTCGGGAAGCCGGCCGCACAGGACGCACGATGTATCAAGTTCCACTCCGAGTCGCTGAACATTGCGCAGCAGAGGGTGACTGTTATGTGCCATTCTCCACAGGAAGTGGTGCACGCGGGCGGGGCAGCGGATCTTCCATAGCTGCTTCCAGAACACCGTACTATGCTGGTGGCCCGCAATGCTCTCGCCGACCTGCCTTGTCCGTTGTCGCCGCAGCATCTCCGAAAACAGCCTATACGTCGATGATACGTCTCCAACGTATCTATAATTTTTGATTGCTCCATGCTATATTATCTACTGTTTTGGACTATATTGGGCTTTATTTTCCACTTTTATATTATTTTTGGGACTAACCTATTAACCGGAGGCCCAGCCCAGAATTGTTGTTTTTTGCCTATTTCAGTGTTTCGGAGAAACAGAATATCAAACGGAGTCCAAATGGAATAAAACCTTCGGGAACGTGATTTTCTCACCGAACCTGATCCAGGAGACTTGGACCCTACTCCAAGGAGTCAAAGAGGAGGTCACGAGGGTGGGGGCGCCCCCCCTAGGGCGTGCCCCCCTGCCTCGTGGGCCCCTCGGTGCTCCACCGACGTACTCCTTCCTCCTATATATACATACGTACCCCCAAACGATCAGAACAGGAGCCAAAAACCTAATTCCACCGCTGCAACTTTCTGTATCCACGAGATCCCATCTTGGGGCCTGTTCCGGAGCTCCTCCGGAAGAGGGCCGTCATCACGGAGGGCTTCTACATCATCATAGCCTCTCCGATGAAGTGTGAGTAGTTTACCTCAGACCTTCGGGTCCATAGTTAGTAGCTAGATGGCTTCTTCTCTCTCTTTGAATCTCAATACAAAGTTCTCCCCCTCTCTTGTGGAGATCTATTCGATGTAATCTTCTTTTTGCGGTGTGTTTGTTGAGACCGATGAATTGTGGGTTTATGATCAAGTCTATCTATGAATAATATTTGAATCTTCTCTGAATTCTTTTATGTATGATTGGTTATCTTTGCAAGTCTCTTCGAATTATCCATTTGGTTTGGGCAACTAGATTGGTAGTTCTTGCCATGGGAGAAGTGCTTAGCTTTGGGTTCGATCTTGCGGTGTCCTTTCCCAGTGATAGAAGGGGCAGCAAGGCACATATTGCATCGTTTCCATCGAGGATAACAAGATGGGGTTTATTTCATATTGCATGAATTTATCTCTCTACATCATGTCATCTTGCTTAAGGCATTACTCTATTTTTAACTTAATACTCTAGATGCATGATGGATAGCGGTCGATGAGTGGAGTAATAGTAGTAGATGCAGAATCGTTTCGGTCTACTTGTCATGGACGTGATGCCTATATACATGATCATGCCTAGATATTCTCATAACTATGCTCAATTCTGTCAATTGCTCAACAGTAATTTGTTCACCCACCGTAGAATACTTATGCTCTTGAGAGAAGCCACTAGTGAAACCTATGGCCCCTGGGTCTATTCACATCATATCAATCTCCATCACTTTAATCTTGCTTTGCTTTTTTACTTTGCTTTTACTTTTTACTTTGCATCTTTATACCAAAAATACCAAAAATATTATATCTATCAGATCTCACTCTCATAAGTGACCGTGAAGGGATTGACAACCCCTAATCGCGTTGGTTGCGAGTAGCTATTGTTTTGTGCAGGTACGAGGGACTTGAGCGTGGCCTCCTACTGGATTGATACCTTGGTTCTCAAAAACTAAGGGAAATACTTATGCTACTCTGCTGCATCATCCCTTCCTCTTCGGGGAAAAACAACGCAAGCTCAAGACGTAGCAAGAAGGATTTCTAGCGCCGTTGCCAAGGAGTCTACGCAAAAAGTCAACATACCAAGTACCCATCACAATCCCTATCTCTCGCATTACATTATTTGCCATTTGCCTCTCGTTTTCCTCTCCCCCACTTCACCCTTGCCGTTTTATTTGCCCTCTCTCTCTCTATCCTCCCTCTCTATTTGCCTCTTTTGCCCGTTTGCTCTTGTTTGCTTGTGTGCTAGTTTGCTTGTTTGTCGCGATGGCTCAAGATAATACTAAATTGTGTGACTTCACCAATACCAACAACAATGATTTTATTAGCACTCCGATTGCTCCTCTTACCGATGCTGAATCTTGTGAAATTAATACTGCTTTGTTAAATCTTGTTATGAAAGATCAATTCGCCGGCCTTCCTAGTGAAGATGCCGCTACTCATCTGAATAGCTTTGTTGATTTATGTGATATGCAAAAGAAAAATGATGTCAATAATGATGTCGTTAAATTGAAGCTATTTCCTTTCTCGCTTAGAGATCGTGCTAATGCTTGGTTTTCGTCTTTGCCTAAAAATAGTATTGATTCTTGGAACAAGTGCAAAGATGCTTTTATCTCTAAGTATTTCCCTCCCGCTCAGATCATCTCTCTTAGAAACGATATTATGAACTTTAAGCAACTTGATCATGAACATGTTGCACACGCTTGGGAGAGAATGAAATTAATGATACGTAATTGCTCTACTCATGGTTTGAATTTGTGGATGATTATACACAATTTTTATGCTGGATTGAACTTTGCTTCTAGAAATCTTTTAGATTCGGCCGCGGGAGGCACTTTTATGGAAATCACTTTAGGAGATGCTACTAAACTCCTAGATAATATTATGGTTAATTATTCTCAATGGCATACTGAAAGATCTTCTAATAAAAAAGTGCATGCGATAGAAGAAATCAATGTTTTGAGTGGAAAGATGGATGAACTTATGAAATTATTTGCTACTAAGAGTGTTTCTTCTAATCCTAATGATATGCCTTTGTCTACTTTGATTGAGAATAACAATGAATCTATGGATGTGAATTTTGTTGGTAGGAATAATTTTGGTAACAACGCGTATAGAGGGAATTTTAATCCTAGGCCATATCCTAGTAATCTGTAATGCCCTCGATGCGGCTATATCTCCCACATGTCGAAGCACGACTTAGAGGCATAACCGCATTGAAAGCAATGTCGCGAGTGAGGTAATCTTCACACAACCCATGTAATACATAAGGGAAAGAGATACATAGTTAGCTTACAATCGCCACTTCACACAATACAAGAATAAAGCAGTACGTCATCCAGATACAATCAAGGTCCGACTACGGAACCAAAATAAAAGAAGACTACCCCAAATGCTACACAGATCCCCGATCGTCCCAACTGGGCTCCACTACTGATCAACTGGGAACGGAACAACATAATGAACACGAACTTCATCGAGCTCTTCCTTGAGCTTGGTTGCGTCACCTGCTCGGTAACATCGGCACCTGCAAACTGGTTTTGGAAGTATCTGTGAGTCACGTGGACTCAGCAATCTCACACCCTCGCGATCAAGACTATTTAAGCTTATGGGTAAGGTAAAGGTATGAAGTGGAGCTGCAGCAAGTGACTAGCATATTTGGTGGCTAACATACGCAAATGATAGCGAGAAGAGAAGCCAAAAGCACGGTCGAACAACTATGATCAAGAAGTGATCCTAGAACAACCTATGTCAAGCATAACTCCAACACCGTGTTCACTTCCCGAACTCCGCCGAGAAGAGACCATCACGGTTACACACGCGGTTGATGCATTTTAATTAAGATCAACTTTAGGTTTTCTACAACCGGACATTAACAAATTCCCATCTGCCCATAACCGCGGGCACGGCTTTCGAAAGTTCAATCCCTGCAGGGGTGTCCCAACTTAGCCCATAACAAGCTCTCATGGTCAACGAAGGATATTCCTTCTCCCAAGACAATCCGATCAGGCTCGGCATCCCGGTTACAAGACATCCTCGACAATGGTAAAACAAGTCCAGCAAGACAGCCCGATGCGCGGACATCCTGATGGGAGCTGCACATATCTCGTTCTCAGGGAAACACCGGATGAACACTACGTATAGCTAAAACTAGCCCTCAAGTTTCCCCAAGGTGGTGCCGCAAGTGGCTCTGTTTCGGACCAACACTTAGACAAGCACTGGCCCGGGGGGTTAAAGTAAAGATGACCCTTGGGCTGGCCTAACCCAAGGGAAAAAAGGCTAGGTGGCGAATGGTAAAACCAAGGTTGGGCCTTGCTGGAGGAGTTTTATTCAAGGCGAACTGTCAAGGGGTTCCCATTATAACCCAACCGTGTAAGGAACGCAAGATCCGGGAACATAACACCGATATGATGGAAACTAGGGCGGCAAGAGTGGAACAAAACACCAGGCATAAGGCCGAGCCTTCCACCCTTTACCAAGTATATAGATGCATTAATTAAATAAGAGATATTGTGACATCCCAACAAATATCCATGTTCCAACAAGGAACAAACTCCAATCTTCACCTGTAACTAACAACGCTATAAGAGGGGTTGAACAAAGCGGTAACATAGCCAAACAACGGTTTGCTAGGACAAGGTGGGTTAGAGGCTTGGTTTAACAATATGGGAGGCATGATAAGCAAGTGGTAGGTATCGCAGCATAGGCATAGCAAAAGAGCGAGAAACTAGCAAGCAAAGATAAAAGTGATTTCGAGGGTATGGTCATCTTGCCTGAGATCCCGCAAGGAAGAAGAACGAGTCCATGAAGAAGACAAATAGATGTAGTCAAATGGGTCCTCACAAACGCGACATTATCGGAACCAACCCGAGAAGCAACAACGGAAAGAAGCACACCACATAGTAAACAACCAACACATGAACATAGCATGATATGCGGGATGCGGTATGTGGTGCATATGCATGATTTGGGAAGGAAAGATTGAACCTGGCCTCAACTTGGAAATCCAAGAGTGCCACTGGAAAGGTGAGTTGATTTCGGTTGAAATCGATATAAAGATCACCGGAATCGGATGCACGGTTTGGAAATGGCAAGCAAAACAAATATGGCACTGGTCTGTGATAAATAGCAGGTAGCCTTCTAAATGCATCAAGATAAATATGCTACAGCACTCAAACATGGCAACAAAATACACGGAACGGATCCACTCATGATGCTTGACAAAAGATGAACACTGAGCTACGGCTAATTCATCCATTAACAGGTTCAAACAAGCATGGCAAAAGTGCAAATGATAACAGGTTTCAGACTTAGTGAAATTAACAGCATGTCAGGAATTTATCATCAGGAAGCAATCTTTAGATGTAACATACCAAATTTCCAATTTGGAATGTTATACATTAGATCATCAATGCATATCATATTTTATTTTGCATTTTGGTTGATCCTAGAAATTCTACGCAACTCAATGACCCACGGAGAGAGTTGGGGATTTCGTTATTTTCATATTTGAGTTCTCTCAAATTTTGAGAATAGGATCATTTGATTTTATTTATTTTATCATCAATTATTTCTATTACAAAAATATGAGAGAGGGAATAAAATGACTTTCCCAAAATAAAGAAATATTGAGGATTTAATAATAAAATCAAATAAGATTTTATTTCGGAGTTTTTCGGTGTTTTATTTGAATTTAGGAAAAAAGTGCGTTTTTCAAAATTGCATTTAGGGCCCAAATAAATGTTCACCTTGTGCGGCTTGATTTTAGAAGCCCGTGAAAATTTATTCCGGAATTTTTGGAGTCCGTTTAGTATTTCTTTTTATTTTTCTTCCGAGCGGAATAATTAAAAAAAACGAACCGACTTCGGGCCGTACCCGAGCGGGACACCGCCTGGGGGCAGCCTTTAAATAGCGCCGCCGCGAGCCGCCCCAGCCCATCAGCCCCGCCTCGATCCGCCTCCGCCGCCGGATCCCGCCGCCAAGGTTCGTCGCGCCTCGTTTTCCGTGCCGAAAAAAAGAGAAAAAAAATACCGGCGTTCGTCGTTTTTCTTTTTCTCGGATTAAATCCGCGATTTTTCTGATCGCGGTTCCTGATCCGATTTTTGTTTTAGTTTAACTTTTCGCTCGTTTATCGGAATCAGGCGATTCAAGCGCCTAGGGATTCATCTCGAAACCCTCTATCCATTTAACCAACTTAAACAAGTTTTTGCTACTGTAAAATTTTTCCTAGATCTAGATTACTAGAACGAAGTTGTTTTCTTTCGCCGTTCGTCTTTCGTTGCTTCATTCGATTTGATTCTTTTTGCCAACCGGAGTTCTTAAGTTGAACTTTCTGGTTAGATCTCTTATTTGAGTTTTACTTGTGCATTAGATAAGTACTTACTGTATGCTTGTTTGTTTGTCTGCGATAGAATACCCGGAGTGTGCTGCCTGTTACTTCGAATCGTTAGGTTTCGCGGATCCTCAGCAAGGCAAGTAACACTTTGATCATACCTTTTCTACTACCCAGTTTTATTGCATTAGATCAATCCTCACACATTGCATGATTAGGATCTAATTAAATTGTGGGATGGGAAGTAGATGAGGTAGTACCTATTACCTGTTTATTATCAAACCTTTGGGAGTTACTTCTACGTTTGCTTACTATGCCATGCTATGCTAGTAGACGTGGATTGGGTGAGTGAAATCCATGACAGATGTGAGATTGCTAATTAATGGTTTATCTAAGGTGGCAAATTAAACACACATCTGGGTGGATTGAGGCACCTGGGTATTCCAGGACTTGCCTGTTCTCTTTTGGACCGCCACCCAGGCTCAAAGGGATCATGAGACTATTCATACTAGAAACTTCCGTGTGCAGCCACAAGCTATTATGGGCTCTAGCATAGTTGACTAAGTCGTGCGAACTCTTATAGTGGTAGACTAGTAGATGTAGGGGATGTAGGTGGTACGGTCTACCCGATCGTAAGGTGCTAGCGCTTCTGAAAGACTATGTCTCGGTCATCCGTCTTCTCAAACACCATGTAGTGCGAGAAACCAAACAGAGGCGATCGAGTCTAGTGGGGAAAAGTGCGCAAACCTCTGCAGAGTGTAATAAACTAATCATGGTTAGCCGTGTCCCCGGTTATGGACATCTGGAGTATCTAGTACTTGGATTTTCATGTGAATCTCAACATGTTACTCTAAATTAATTTTGTTGGGTTATGTTTAATGATGATATTTAATTGGGATTGAGAATGCTGTCAACCATTCTCAATGTTTAACAACCACCATGATAGTAATTAAATTTTATTCCTTTGAAGTAGGGAAAAATTTGCTTTACGCAAAACTGTAACCATAGAGCTTTCCACCAGCCAAATATGCATATAGTATAGCTATTTCATTCCATTACTCTCTATGTGTTACCTTGCCAGCATATTCCATGTGCTGACCCATTTTCGGGCTGCAACGTTAATGTTGCAGACTTTTCAGACGACGATTAAGGAGTTTTTAGGTCGTGGTTCTATACTCAGTGATGCCGTTGGAGTTGATGGACTCACTTATCTTCCAAGCCTTCCGCTGTTATCGTTATTAGATGGCCTTAAGCCATACTTATTGTAATAAGTTCTCTTTTGAGACACTCGATGTAATAAGTGTGTGATTGCTACTCTGCTATAAATCCTCCGAGTACTGTGTGGTGTCAGCATTACTGATCCAGGGATGACACCGGAGCACAGAGATCAGACTGTTTGAGGTCTGGTCGCTACAGAGATGGTATCAGAGCACACGCTGACTGTAGGACACGACCACTAAGCTACAGACCTAGATCACTCTCTTCTCTTCTGACTTCTCATCTTTTCTACTCTTTAGGATGGCGGATGCAAGGAACAAGTTCACACAACCGGATGAAGATACACCCTTTGGACGACACTTGAAGGAAGTCACTAGATACCTGAACATAGGGGTACCAAGCTTCACGGGAACCTACAACGCCACTTTACCTGAAGAAGAGCGCTGGATGATTCAAGTTCAAGTTCCAGGAAGGACGTTCATGCCAGTCACTGAGCCCATAGAATTTTCTTTCGATGCACAAACTTGGAGTCTAGGAAAGAGCATGGCAGCTCACATCGCCATGGGACGCATTGGAGAAGTCTACCGCAAGGATACTATCTACCAAATTTGTGGGCGCCGAGATGAACACTGGGAGATGATCAGCACCAGGAAGGATAGATCAATTGCAGCTTTTATCCAGGAGTTAAACCAGCACATTCGATGACAGGAGAACCAGATGTGCGCCGACATGATAGATCTGAAGAAGGCTAGGACTAGAATCAAGGAACTGGAGGAAGAACTCAAGGCTACACGTGAGGATTATGAAGAGGAAACTGAAGTATTGGTGGATAAGAATGCCGACCTAACAAAGAAGATTGGAATATTTATGGGAGGCTCTACGCCAGTAGATGAAGACGAAGAACCCAAGGAGATTAGCCCGGAAGACTACATCATCATCGACGGCACCGACTCGGAAGCAGATAGTAGCAATGATGACTATGTTGATGAAGCAGGAGCAGATATTATGGAGTGTACGACCGTAGAATATTTCTAATAGACCACCTCATCAGTAGTAGTAGTCCACCATGTAAATATAGTAGTCCGAGCACTTTTGCGATAGTTAGATCGATTGTATGCCTTGTTTGATTGAATGAAGTGAATTGTTTGCTTTTGACTCATGTGCATATGGGTAGTGTTTTCTCTTTAGACCCCCTCTATTCTTATATCTCATCTTTTCTAAACCCTTAGATGCCTCCGAGACGTGACCCCGGATTTACCTTTCCCCCGGAACTCACCCAGTTGATCCAGCAGCAAAACACACTGATGCAGTTGCTAGTCCAGAACCAGAATCAGGGGAACAACAACAACAACCCACCACCACCACCCCCACCTGTTGATCACTTAGCCCGTTTTCTTAGGCTGAATCCGCCGGTGTTTTCCAGTAGCACCGAGCCGATAGCAGCAGATGATTGGCTCCGCAAGACAGCTAGGGAGTTGACCACAGCAGGATGCACAGATGCGGAGAAGGTGAAGTTTGCCGCACATCAGCTAGAAGGACCCGCAGCATCATGGTGGGAGAATTTCACAGCCACTTTCCCTGTCGACACTGTCACATGGGACCAGTTTCAGCAGGCTTTTCGTACTGCACATGTTTCAGCAGGAGCTATGGCCATGAAGAAGCATGAGTTTCGCAACTTGCGCCAAGGAGGAAGGACAGTTGGCCAGTATGTGGAGGAATTTAGTAAGTTAGCACGTTATGCCCCAGATGACGTTGCTACGGATGCAGCTAAGCAGGAGAAGTTTCTGGAAGGACTGAATGATGAGTTGAGCATGCAGTTGATGGTAGCAACCTTCAACAACTACCAGGAGTTGGTAGATCGTGCTCTTATGATTAAAGGGAAGCACCAGCAGATTGAGAATCGCAAGAGGAAGTATGGACAAGGAAAGTATAATTCAGGAGCTCAGCAGAAGCCACGTTTTACCCCTAGACCGGGAGGACATTTTCAGCATACCCATGGAGAGGTAGCTCGCACAATCACAATGGCACCAAGAATGGTAATGGTAATGGAGGAAGCAATGGCCAGAACCGCACCAACCCCTCAACCCCAGCCAAGAAGGACCTAAGCCAAGTCACTTGCTTTAAGTGTTCGAAGACAGGACATTATGCCAATGAATGTCCTGAATTACAAAATGGAAATAGCAATGGAAGTTCTGGGAAGAAGCCGAACCCTTTCAACAGGGGACAGGTGAACCACGTTAGCGTGGAGGAGGTTGAAGCTCAGCCTGATGCAGTAATAGGTAAGTTTTTGGTTAAGTCATTTACTGCACTCGTTCTTTTTGATACTGGCGCATCGCATTCATACATCTCAAGGGGATTTGTGGATAAGTATAACCTACCAACCCAAGCCCTTAGGTCACCCATGTTAGTAACCTCACCCGGAGCAGAGTATGTGGCTAGTCTATGGTGTGATCGGTTACCATTAAGGATTGGTAACTATGTTTTTCCCTCAAACCTAATAGTATTGGAATCTCAAGGATTGGATGTGATATTAGGCATGGATTGGTTATCAAAGTATGAAGGGAATATTGAATGTGCTAGTAAGTCAATTTTGCTTACCACCCCAGAAGGGAGAAGGATCAAGTATGTATCCCGGCATGTGCCAAAGAGGACTCAAGTAAATTGCCTAACAGGAGTTGTGCAGGAGGAAGTACCAGTGGTAAGGGATTTTCCTGATGTATTTCCAGAGGAGTTGCCAGGCATGCCACCGGATAGAGATATTGAGTTTTTAATTGAGCTATTGCCAGGCACAGGGCCAATATCAAAGAGACCATATAGGATGCCAGCAAAGGATTTGGTGGAAATTAAGAAGCAGATTAAGGAGTTACTGGATAAAGGATATATTCGCCCAAGTTCTTCACCTTGGGGATCGCCAGTACTTCTAGTGGAGAAGAAGGATGGATCGTTAAGGATGGTTGTTGATTACCGAGGATTGAATGAAGTAATGATCAAGAACAAGTACCCTCTACCAATGATCAACGATCTGTTTGATCGATTGCAAGGAGCTAAGGTATTTTCCAAGATCGATTTGCGATCAGGATACCACCAGTTGAAGATTCGAGAACAGGATATTCCTAAGACAGCTTTTACCACCAGGTATGGGCTGTACGAGTATACCGTTATGTCATTTGGTCTGACTAACGCACCTGCCTATTTTATGAACATGATGAACAAAGTGTTTATGGAGTTTTTGGATAAGTTCGTCGTAGTGTTCATTGATGATATCCTGGTTTATTCAAAGAATGAAGAGGAATAAGGAGCATTTGCGTTTGGTACTTGGAAAGCTCGGAGAACATCAATTATATGTCAAGTTCAACAAATGTGAGTTTTGGTTGAAGGAAGTAGGATTCCTCGGACATGTTATATCTAGAGAAGGTATAGCAGTAGATCTCGCTAAAGTTGAAACCGTGACCAAGTGGGAAGCCCCAACAACAGTTGGAGAGATTCGGAGTTTTCTTGGACTCGCAGGATACTACCGGAGATTTATTGAGAATTTCTCAAAGATTGCAAAGCCTATGACTGAGTTGTTGAAGAAAGATACCAAGTTCATATGGACAGAGGAATGTGAGGCTAGTTTTCAGGAGTTGAAGAAACGTTTGGTTACCTCACCAGTGTTGATTTTGCCAGACCAGACCAAAGATTATGAGGTGTATTGCGACGCTTCACGTCGAGGACTTGGAGCAGTGCTTATGTAGGAAGGGAGAGTTGTTTCATATGCCTCAAGACAACTGAAGCCTCATGAGTTGAATTATGCCACGCATGATTTGCAGTTAGTAGCAGTAGTGCATGCATTGAAGACATGGAGACATTTCCTCATTGGAAATCATTGTGAGGTGTACACGGATCATAAGAGTTTGAAGTACATTTTCACACAGAAGGAGTTAAATCTCAGACAAAGGAGATGGTTGGAGCTTATCAAGGATTATGATATGAAATTGCATTATCACCCTGGAAAGGCTAATGTAGTAGCTGACGCATTAAGCCGTAAGAGCCATGTCAATACATTAATGACGGGAGAAATACCAAGGGAGTTAGCAGAAAATCTTCGTGAACTATGTTTGGAAATAGTTCTGAGAGGCTATGTAGCAGCATTGGAGATTCAGTCAACCTTGATGGATAAAATCAGGGAAGCTCAGAAAGCTGACAAAGAGATTGCCGCTATAAAGGAGAAACTGAGCAAAGGAAAAGCTAAAGGATTTCGTGAGGATGAGCACGACACCCTATGGTTTGAAGACCGCGTTTACGTGCCCAATGACCCGGAGATCAGGAAGTTGATTTTGCAAGAGGCACACGATTCACCATATTCAATTCACCCAGCAAATACCAAGATGTATCTGGATTTGAAGGATATTTTCTGGTGGACCGGAATGAAGAAGGATATAGCGGAGTATGTAGCAGTTTGTGATGTATGTCAGAGAGTAAAGGCAGAGCATCAGAAGCCAGCAGGGTTGTTACAACCATTGTCGATACCTGAATGGAAGTGGGATAAGCTAGGCATGGATTTTATCACGGGATTGCCCAGGACTCGTTCAGGCTATGACTCAATTTGGGTTGTAGTTGATCGATTGACAAAAGTAGCTCATTTCATCCCAATAAAGACCACTTACACCAGTGCTAAGTTGGCAAAGATATACATGACCAGGATCGTATGTTTGCATGGAGTTCCAAGGAGTATCGTATCAGATAGAGGAACCCAGTTTACCTCAAAGTTCTGGAAGCAGTTACACGAAACTTTGGGAACCAGGCTAGAATTCAGTACAACTTTTCATCCACAGACAGATGGACAGACCGAGAGAGTCAATCAGATTTTGGAGGATATGCTGAGAGCTTGTGCGCTAGATTATGGATCTAGTTGGGATGATAATTTGCCATATGCAGAGTTTTCTTACAACAACAGTTATCAAACCAGTTTAAAGATGGCCCCTTTTGAAGCTTTGTACGGAAGGAGGTGCAGGGCACCATTGTCATGGGACGAAGTTGGAGACCGCCAGTTGTTTGGACCTGACTTGATTAAGGAGTCTGAACAGAAGGTGAAGTTGATTTGCGATAGGCTCAAGATAGCCCAGTCCAAACAGAAGAGTTATGCAGATTCTAAACGCAAGGAGACAGTTTACGAAGTCGGAGATAGAGATTATCTTTGAGTATCTCCACTTCGAGGAACAAAGCGTTTTGGAGTTAAAGGGAAGTTAGCGCCACGATTTGTAGGACCATATCGAGTTTTGGAGCGTATGGGAGAAGTGGCCTACAAGTTGGAATTGCCCGAAGGATTGTCAGGAGTTCATGATGTGTTCCACGTTTCTCAGTTAAAGAAATGTCACGCGGAGATGGCTGACATACCGTTGAGAGACACAGTGCCTTTGGAAACTATTCAGTTGGATAACGATTTGACCTACGAGGAGAAACCAATTAAGATCCTCAAGTTTGCCAGCCGAGTTACCCGCAGCAAAGTTATCAAGTTTTGCAAAGTTCAGCGGAGCCACCACACAGAGAATGAAGCCACCTGGGAACGAGAGGAAGATTTGCTCAAGGACCACCCTCACCTATTTTCTAGCCAACCCGAATCTCGGGGGCGAGATTCATCTTAAGGGGGGTAGGTTTGTAACATCCCAAATTTCCAATTTGGAATGTTATACATTAGATCATCAATGCATATCATATTTTATTTTGCATTTTGGTTGATCCTAGAAATTCTACGCAACTCAATGACCCACGGAGAGAGTTGGGGATTTCGTTATTTTCATATTTGAGTTCTCTCAAATTTTGAGAATAGGATCATTTGATTTTATTTATTTTATCATCAATTATTTCTACTACAAAAATATGAGAGAGGGAATAAAATGACTTTCCCAAAATAAAGAAATATTGAGGATTTAATAATAAAATCAAATAAGATTTTATTTTGGAGTTTTTCGGTGTTTTATTTGAATTTAGGAAAAAAGTGTGTTTTTCAAAATTACATTTAGGGCCCAAATAAATGTTCACCTTGTGCGGCTTGATTTTAGAAGCCCGTGAAAATTTATTTCGGAATTTTTGGAGTTCGTTTAGTATTTCTTTTTATTTTTCTTCCGAGCGGAATAATTAAAAAAACGAACCGACTTCGGGTCGTACCCGAGCGGGACACCGCCCAGGGGCAGCCTTTAAATAGCGCCGCCCCGAGCCGCCCCAGCACATCAGCCCCGCCTCGATCTGCCGCCGCCGTCGGATCCCGCCGCCGAGCTTCGTCGCGCCTCGTTTTCCGTGCCGAAAAAAAAGAGAAAAAAATATCGGCGTTCGTCGTTTTTCTTTTTCTCGGATTAAATCCGTGATTTTTCTGATCGCGATTCCTGATCCGATTTTCGTTTTAGTTTAACTTTTCGCTCGTTTATCGAAATCACGCGATTCAAGCGCCTAGGGATTCGTCTCGAAACCCTCTATCTGTTTAACCAACTTAAACAAGTTTTTGCTACTGTAAAATTTACCCTAGATCCAGATTACTAGAACGAAGTTGTTTTCTTTCGCCGTTCGTCTTTCGTTGCTTCGTTCGATTTGATTCTTTTTGCCAACCGGAGTTCTTAAGTTGAACTTTCTGGTTATATCTCTTATTTCAGTTTTACCTGTGCATTAGATGAGTACTTATTGTATTCTTGTTTGTTTGTTTGCGATAGAATACCTGGAGTGCGCCGCCTGTTACTTCGAATCGTTAGGTTTCGCGGATCCTCAGCAAGGCAAGTAACACTTTGATCATACCTTTTCTACTACCCAGTTTTATTGCATTAAATCAATCCTCACACATTGCATGATTAGGATCTAATTAAATTGTGGGATGGGAAGTAGATGAGGTAGTACCTATTACCTGTTTATTATCAAACCTTTGGGAGTTACTTCTACGTTTGCTTACTATGCCATGCTATGCTAGTAGACGTGGATTGGGTGAGTGAAATCCATGACAGATGTGAGATTGCTAATTAATGGTTTATCTAAGGTGGCAAATTAAACACACATATGGGTGGATTGAGGCACCTGGGTATTCCAGGACTTGCCTGTTTTCTTTTGGACCGCCACCCAGGCTCAAAGGGATCATGAGACTATTCATACTAGAAACTTCCGTGTGCAGCCACAAGCTATTATGGGCTCTAGCATAGTTGACTAAGTCATGCGAAGTCTTATAGTGGTAGACTAGCAGATGTAGGGGATGTAGGTGGTACGGTCTACTCGATCGTAAGGTGCTAGCGCTTCTGAAAGACTATGTCTCGGTCATCCGTCTTCTCAAACACCATGTAGTGCGAGAAACCAAACGGAGGCGATCGAGTCTTGTGGGGAAAAGTGCGCAAACCTCTGCAGAGTGTAATAAACTAATCATGGTTAGCCGTGTCCCCAGTTATGGACATATTGAGTATCTAGTACTTGGATTTTCATGTGAATCTCAACATGTTACTCTAAATTAATTTTGTTGGGTTATGTTTAATGATGATATTTAATTGGGATTGAGAATGCTGTCAACCATTCTCAATGTTTAACAACCACCATGATAGTAATTAAATTTTATTCCTTTGAAGTAGGGGAAAATTTGCTTTACGCAAAACTGTAACCATAGAGCTTTCCACGAGCCAAATATGCATATAGTATAGCTATTTCATTCCATTACTCTCTATGTGTTACCTTGCCAGCATATTCCATGTGCTGACCCGTTTTCGGGCTGCAACGTTAATGTTGCAGACTTTTCAGACAACGATTAAGGAGTTTTTAGGTCGTGGTTCTATACTCAGTGATGCCGTTGGAGTTGATGGACTCACTTATCTTCCAAGCCTTCTGCTGTTATCGTTATTAGATGGCCTTAAGCCATACTTATTGTAATAAGTTATCTTTTGAGACACTCGATG
The DNA here is from genome assembly GCF_056163025.1 of Triticum urartu. NCBI lineage: Eukaryota > Viridiplantae > Streptophyta > Magnoliopsida > Poales > Poaceae > Triticum > Triticum urartu. The sequence continues at coordinate 518,502,608 of NC_141877.1, forward strand.
TAATAAGTGTGTGATTGCTACTCTACTATAAATCCTCCGAGTACTGTGTGGTGTCAGCATTACTGATCCAGGGATGACACCGGAGCACGGAGATCAGACTGTTTGAGGTCTGGTCGCTACATTGGAGCATGAAAACTACATACTACAGGAACATATCATGGCAAAGCAAGGCATGGCATGAAGCTACTCTAAGCATATAACAAAAGTCCCTTAGTGACCATGAGCCAGAAGGGATCAGAAAATACAATTTCAAGCATGTGAACATGGAAAAAAACATAAACAGATTTAGACTTAGTGAAAAACTGGAGCATGCAAAACAGTTAACGAGTAGGCATGTTTACGAGCTCGATGCACTCACTATAGAGCATGGCATGACAAACTAAGCATACACTCGTCAAGAAGACATGGCATAGGAGCTATACATGGCAAGAAAAACATCATAGCATGCACGGATCAATAGCAACATCCTCGGCAAAATCGCTAAACATGTCAACAATCTGCCAGGTTCATTTTATAGCAAAAGTAGAGCTCGATTGACTCAAGCTAGGGTGCTCCATAAATGCAAACAAAGACATGGATGGATAGAGCACCACAATGTTAACAAAACATCCTTACAGATCATCCTCAAAAGAGGCACGGATCACTAGGAAACAACATGAACATATGGCATAAAAGCAATAACAGAACAAGGACTTAGTGAAAAACTAAGTCCCTGAAATCAGCATCATCGAGTAAGCTACTTTGCATGCTTGTGCTAGTCACCACAAAGATCACAAAAATACATGGCATACACCCCTGTAAAGATAACATGGCATTCTACAAAACACACGTAGAGCTCAAGATCATAGCATGCACACATTAATCATGGCAAAATGACAAAATGCCATTTGCTGAAACATATCTGACAAATTCATCACATAGCCCTCTTCCAACGACATTTCGGGCATCAAGATGAGCTCAAATGAAAATGATGCAATGAGATGAAATGATGTACTCGTCGAGACGAACATTTTGATATGCTACACGCACGAATCGGAGCTACGAATGCAGAGTTATGGCATGATGAAGATTGCACAAAGTTACTCGGACTTCCTGAGAATTTTACCCCGCGAAAAAGTCAACGCGGCGCGGGGATCGAGGATGGCGGCGGATCTGGCCGGAGCTTCGTCGGAGTTGGCCGGAGAAGGTCGGGGGGTCGGATCCGGGGCTCCCTCCACCGGATCTCGCCGGATCCGGGCTGGAGCTCGCCTGGGAGGCGACGGGCGGCGAGATAGGGACGCGGGGCGGTGCGGTGGTCCGACGAGCGAGCGGGGCAGCGCGGCTAGCCGGCGCGGTGAAGGACAGGCCTAGCGCAGCGGCGGCGCAGGCACGGGCGGAGCCGGCGTGCGATGGCGGAGCTGGCGTGCGGCGGTGGGGCGGAGCCGGCGCGGTGGCGGATGGCCGGCGGGAGGCGCATGGCGACGGCGGCGAGCCACGGGTGGCGCGCGGGCGCGGCGGCCGATGATGGGAAACGGCGGCGTGGGGGCTCGGGCGCACGCGGGCGGCGGCGGCGGCCCGGGCCGCGGAGGGCCGCGGTTGGGCCCCGGCGGGCCCGCGCGGTGGGCGCGGCGAAGTGGGGCGGCCCCGCTGACGTGGCGGCGCCTGGTTGGTTCGGGCGGCGGGGGAGGCGACGTGGCACACCCTGATTCATCGGGGTGACGCGTCCGGCGGACATGTCCGGTGCAGGATGGACGTGTCCGCGGCGCGAGGAGGGAGATGGCTAGGGTTTGGACTGCGTGAAAAATTCGGGGAGAGCCACATATATATAGGTAGAGGGAGCTAGGAGAGTCCAAATGAGGTGCGGTTTTCGGCCACACGATCGTGATCGAACGACCGAGATGATGGAGGAGTTTTAGGTGGGTTTTGGGCCACTTTGGAGGGGTGTTGGGCTGCAACACACCCGAGGCCTTTTCGGTCCCTCGGTTAACCGTTGGAGTATCAAACGCAGTCCAAATGGCACGAAACTTGACAGGCGGTCTACCAGTAGTAAACCAAGGCCACATGGCAAGTCTCGGTCCAATCCGAAAACGTTTAAAAACCGCACACGAAAAGAGGTAGAAGGGGACACCGGGTGACATAGAAGCGCCGGATTGCAAAACGGACAACGGGGAAAATGCTCAGATGCATGAGACAAACATGTATGCAAATGCGATGCACATGATGACATGATATGAGATGCATGACACGCAAGCAATGACAAGGCAACAACAGGGAATAACTAGAAGACGCCTAGCACATCGGTCTCGGGGCATTACAACACTCCACCACTACGAGAGGATCTCGTCCCGAGATCTAGAATGGCACCGGAGGGGAAACAGAGGAGGAAGATAAGTGGGGTAAAACTAAGTTGCTTCTTTGACAAACGAGTGAAACCAAAGAACCTTGAAAAGTTAAACCATCTCGAGAAAAGAATACGACGAAGATGAACGAAGTTAAAAACACTCTGTTAGAAAAGAGGAAACAAAGAAGAACAAATTCGAGCAGCACTCCGGTTGACAAGAGATGAAAGACTTGACAAGATGAAAAGAACTTGAGCAGAGGACACAACACTCCGGTTAAAAGGATAAGCACGAAAAGAACAAGGTCCTGACAAACAAGAAGATGAGTTGAAGAGAGCAACCTCACAAAGCCTCCGGAAGAAAAATATAAGAATGGACCCAAAAGAACAAGTTCTGCCTGAGATGAATTTGAGATAGCATCCTTAAAAAGAAGGATTGAACGGAGTTGTTGGGGAATCAACAACAAAAAGGATAAGCTTGATGTGGGCTTATGGAAGACATCTCAAAATTATGAGCTAAAATTCTGCCAATAACGGAAAACAATAGATTGGATTGATATGAGCAAGAAGACGAGAAACTATTTCACTGGGAGGATAAAAGAAGAACTTGGATCATTTATAAGCACCATAATTGCAACAAACCTTAGGGAGGGCTTTAGGTGAAATATAACCCAAGATAACTCCTATGAAGAGGTTGATGGGTTTAAAATACCTCATTCTTAACAACATGTGAATCATGAAACATGAACTCAAATTATCAAGAATGACTTAGTACCACTTCCAATGATATGCATGCAAGAATTGCACTCCGGTATTGCAAGATAAAGAACACATGAGCTCCTCTAAAAAGAATCTCGATGAACACTTCAAAAAGGAATTAAATCATTGGTGAACCATCATGTAGAACCTCCGTGAAGAACTCTGGTAAAAGAATGATCGACCCAAAAGGAAGTGAAGTATAGAACACAAGGTGAAGCCTTGCGATGATTTAGATGACTCTCCCTGATGATATAATTGTGAGAGCTTGGAACTCCGAGAAAAAGAGAAGATGACACAATTGGAATCAGGAATTTGATGAACCTCCGGAATAAGGAATTGAGTTCACTCGATGAAACAAGAACAATAATTACATTATGCTTATCCTTCACCAATTAAATTGATGACAAACAACGGGTTTGACATATTACTTAATCTCGTAGAAAAGATTAAGAGAGATATCGCGCAAACTTGAGAAAGTTTTCAACGAATCACCGGTCGGGTTGAAACAACGAATAAATTGATATGATAAACGAAGGAAGAAAAATCTTTGAAGAACCACCGTAAGAATTGAAAACGATTGAAGAAAAGATAAAGAAGCACCGGGAAGAATTAGCATACAAATGAAGATACTTGAGGGAATTTAGATACAAATGAACGAAGTAAAGGATGAATCACCGGTGAGAATTAGCAAATGAATGAACAAACTTGAGACAATCTAGATACATGAGAACGAAGGGATCACAAACTGATTAGAGATCATTTGAATGATGCACCGGTAAGATTTGGAGAATGATAGCTGAAAGCTGAGAATGAATAAGTCTTCTGAAATGCTGGGCTTCGGAGAACCAAACTGAAAAAACTCATGAATTACTCTGGAAGGGTGAAAAGAATAGTCACAATGAAAACAAATATGAGAAGATGGCAACAAGCTAGAATCATGAATCTTGAAGAGAATGGAGCAAGATTGAGAGAAAAATCTTCTTCGGTTTTCAAAATCTGAGTATGACGACGAGAAACACCATCAAGAATTATTGAGGCACTCTGGGAGAATCCCAAAAAACGAAGAGGTTGAACCAACGATGAAAAGAAATTGAAAGATCTTGGAGAAAGGCATTTGACTGATGATAACTCATTCTTACGTCAAACTTTGAAACGAATTTAGGATAGCTCCGGGAAAATTAGAAGAGTCGGGTAAGATCCTGGAAAACGACCTGTGGGTTAGGGCCCACTCAAAAGAAACACCATTGAGCGATTTAAAAGACGGAATGCACCGGTTGAATTAAATGGCTAGAATAGGATACCACTCTCAAAATAGGTTGAACGAATGTAGAGTGGAAACATGAATCTTCGAGATATCTTGAGCACTCCGGAACAATTGAATAGCAAGCGGGGAATGATTTAGAGGTGCACCGGCATAAGAAAAGCATTGGGCAAAATGAAAGAACTATGCTCAATACAAAGCTTGAATTGAATCCACCGGAGAAGAAAAAAATTAAGTATGATGACCTTGAGGCTTCGTTAAAATCTTCATGAGAATCACCGGATAAGAACATTGACGGAAAAGGAGTGGAGAGGCTTCACATCAATAAGATGATATTTGATTAAGAAATCTGAGTCCTTGAAGAAAAAGGGCGGGAAAACAAAGGCAAGATTGGGACGGATGAAACAAACAACTTTGAGAAAGCTGAGATTGAATCTTGCAAATGTTGAAAACAATCAGATTCACTTGAAGAGAAAACATGCCGGTTGAAAAGGATTAACAAGACAATCTCGATAAACGAGAAGGATTAGTATTCACATAAGAATATGAGAACATCGCTTAGGAAAGGTATGGAATCAACATTTGACTTCGAAGCAACTCGAATACCACAACTCAAAACAAAACAAAGGATTGGCTTGCAGAATAAGCCGGAACAAACATATGACAGAGATTTCGTCCGAAGTTTTCGTGGTGGGGCCTACACGGGCTCGATCGTACAGCACCATCATGTACAAGGTAGTGCACATGACATACAAAGCGTCCCCGAGTCGGCATAGCCAAGGAATCTTTAAGACACAACGAGACCACTGTAAAACCAACCGTGGATAGGCGGACCACTAGACGTCGAACCCCAATTTCATATCATACATCTGTCGGAAAGATATCCTAAGAGCTACTTGAATTCCCACTTATAAACTCCCAAAATTTTCCCGGTTATGCAATCGGGTATTGGGGATACAGGGGAAGCATAATATCTCACCCAAAACTAACAAATCCTACATCCAGCTGTATCCATCCTTCAACACATAACCAAGAAACCTTCGGAAATCGTTTACCTCAACCTTCAAAAAGCATCCGTTATACGATTTATGGCAATACTCCCGAACTCCCGCCCCAGTACTGGGTGGTGTCGAGGTTATCTCACCAACAACTGCATAAAAGAGATTTTCGATGTCGGCGAACTCAGGTATTCCAGAACTGCAATGATAAAATTGTGACGACAACACCTCGGAGCTCAACTCCCCGGGACACTACCACAAACCCTAAATGTCAGGAGGCACCAAGAACAATGTTCTCGTCACAAAACCATCGGAACAATTCCAAGATACCCGCGTGATCCTAAATTTTTTTAGTGAAATTTGAGAAGAGAAGAGTCAAAACTCTACGTCAGGATGCCTCACCAGAGCGACGAATGGACTGAGGAGTAAAAGAATTCCTAACTCTCCGATATATAATTCCTAAATGACTCAAAAACATTTTTCTAGACTCAACAACGCCAATGATTCGATCAAGCAAGGGGGCTCCTAAGGTCGGGGAAGGCTCTTATTACCAACTTGTAACGCCCTCGATGCGGCTATATCTCCCACCTGTCGAAGCACGACTTAGAGGCATAACCGCATTGAAAGCAATGTCGCAACTGAAGTAATCTTCACACAACCCATGTAATACATAAGGGAAAGAGATACATAGTTGGCTTACAATCGCCACTTCACACAATACAAGAATAAAGCAGTACATCATCCAGATACAATCAAGGTCCGACTACGGAACCAAAATAAAAGAAGACTACCCCAAATGCTACACAGATCCCCGATCGTGCCAACTGGGCTCCACTACTGATCAACTATGAACGGAACACCATAACGAACACGAACTTCATCGAGCTCCTCCTTGAGCTTGGTTGCGTCACCTGCTCGGTAACATCGGCACCTGCAAACTGGTTTTGGAACTATCTGTGAGTCACGTGGACTCAGCAATCTCACACCCTCACGATCAAGACTATTTAAGATTATGGGTAAGGTAAAGGTATGAAGTGGAGCTGCAGCAAGCGACTAGCATATTTGGTGGCTAACATACGCAAATGAGAGCAAGAAGAGAAGGCAAAAGCACGGTCGAACAACTATGATCAAGAAGTGATCCTAGAACAACCTACATCAAGCATAACTCCAACACCGTGTTCACTTCCCGAACTCCGCCGAGAAGAGACCATCACGGTTACACACGCGGTTGATGCATTTTAATTAAGATCAACTTTAGGTTTTCTACAACCGGACATTAACAAATTCCCATCTGCCCATAACCGCGGGCACTGCTTTCGAAAGTTCAATCCCTGCAGGGGTGTCCCAACTTGGCCCATCACAAGCTCTCACGGTCAACGAAGGATATTCCTTCTCCCAAGACAATCCGATCAGGCTCGGCATCCCGGTTACAAGACATCCTCGACAATGGTAAAACAAGTCCAGCAAGACCGCCCGATGTGCCGACATCCTGATGGGAGCTGCACACATCTCGTTCTCAGGGCAACACCGGATGAACACTACGTACAACTAAAACCAGCCCTCAAGTTTCCCCGAGGTGGCGCCGCAAGTGGCTCTGTTTCGGACCAACACTTAGACAAGCACTGGCCCGGGGGGTTAAAGTAAAGATGACCCTTGGGTTGGCCTAACCCAAGGGAAAAAAGGCTAGGTGGCAAATGGTAAAACCAAGGTTGGGCCTTGCTGGAGGAGTTTTATTCAAGGCGAACTATCAAGGGGTTCCCATTATAACCCAACCGTGTAAGGAACGCAAAATCCGGGAACATAACACTGATATGACGGAAACTAGGGCGGCAAGAGTGGAATAAAACACCAGGCATAAGGCCGAGCCTTCCACCCTTTACCAAGTATATAGATGCATTAATTAAATAAGAGATATTGTGATATCCCAACAAATATCCATGTTCCAACAAGGAACAAACTCCAATCTTCACCTGCAACTAACAACGCTATAAGAGGGGCTGAACAAAGCGGTAACATATCCAAACAACGGTTTGCTAGGACAAGGTGGGTTAGAGGCTTGGTTTAACAATATGGGAGGCATGATAAGAAAGTGGTAGGTATCGCAGCATAGGCATAGCAAAAGAGCGAGCAACTAGCAAGCAAAGATAGAAGTGATTTCGAGGGTATGGTCATCTTGCCTGAGATCCCGCAAGGAAGAAGAACGGGTCCATGAAGAAGACAAACGAACGTAGTCGAATGGGTCCTCACAAATGCGACGTTATCGGAACCAACCCGAGAAGCAACACTGGAAAGAAGCACACCACATAGTAAACAACCAACACATGAACATGGCATGATATGCGGGATGCGGTATGCAGTGCATATGCATGATTTGGGAAGGAAAGATTGAACCTGGCCTCAACTTGGAAATCCAAGAGTGCCACTGGAAAGGTGAGTTGATTTCGGTTGAAATCGATATAAAGATCACCGGAATCGGATGCACGGTTTGGAAATGGCAAGCAAAACAAATATGGCACTGGTCTGTGATAAATAGCAGGTAGCCTTCTAAATGCATCAAGATAAATATGCTACAGCACTCAAACATGGCAACAAAATACACGGAACGGATCCACTCATGATGCTTGACAAAAGATGAACACTGAGCTACGGCTAATTCATCCATTAACAGGTTCAAACAAGCATGGCAAAAGTGCAAATGATAACAGGTTCAGACTTAGTGAAATTAACAGCATGTTAGGAATTTATCATCAGGAAGCAATCTTTAGAGCATGAAAACTACATACTACAGGAACATATCATGGCAAAGCAAGGCATGGCATGAAGCTACTCTAAGAATATAACAAAAGTCCCTTAGTGACCATGAGCCAGAAGGGATCAGAAAATACAATTGCAAGCATGTGAACATGGAAAAAAACATAAACAGATTTAGACTTAGTGAAAAACTGGAGCATGCAAAACAGTTAACGAGTAGGCATGTTTACGAGCTCGATGCACTCACTATAGAGCATGGCATGACAAACTAAGCATACACTCGTCAAGAAGACATGGCATAGGAGCTATACATGGCAAGAAAAACATCATAGCATGCACGGATCAATAGCAACATCCTCGGCAAAATCGCTAAACATGTCAACAATCTGCCAGGATCATTTTATAGCAAAAGTAGAGCTCGATTGACTCAAGCTAGGGTGCTCCATAAATGCAAACAAAGACATGGATGGATAGAGCACCACAATGTTAACAAAACATCCTTACAGATCATCCTCAAAAGAGGCACGGATCACTAGGAAACAACATGAACATATGGCATAAAAGCAATAACAGAACAAGGACTTAGTGAAAAACTAAGTCCCTGAAATCAGCATCATCGAGTAAGCTACTTTGCATGCTTGTGCTAGTCACCACAAAGATCACAAAAATACATGGCATACACCCCTGTAAAGATAACATGGCATTCTACAAAACACATGTAGAGCTCAAGATCATAGCATGCACACATTAATCATGGCAAAAATGACAAAATGCCATTTGCTGAAACAGATCTGACAAATTCATCACATAGCCCTCTTCCAATGACATTTTGGACATCAAGATGAGCTCGAATGAAAATGATGCAATGAGATGAAATGATGTACTCGTCGAGACGAACATTTTGATATGCTACACGCACGAATCGGGGCTACGAATGCAAAGTTATGGCATGATGAAGATTGCACAAAGTTACTGGGACTTAGTGAGAATTTTACCCCGCGAAAAAGTCAACGCGGCGCGGGGATCGAGGATGGCGGCGGATTTGGCCGGAGCTTCGCAGGAGTTGGCCGGAGAAGGTCGGGGAGGTCGGATCCGGGGCTCCCTCCACCGGATCTCGCCGGATCCGGGCTGGAGCTCGCCTGGGAGGCGACGGGCGGCGAGGTAGGGACGCGGGGCGGCGCGGTGGTCCGGCGAGCGAGCGGGGCGGTGGCGAAGGACAGGCCCGGCGCGGCGGCGGCGCAGGCACGGGCGGAGCCGGCGTGCAGCGGTGGGGCGGAGCCGGCGCGGTGGTGGATGGCCGGCGGGAGGCGCATGGCGGCGGCGGCGAGGCTCGGGTGCCGCGCGGGTGCGGCGGCCGGCGATGGGAAACGGCGGCGCGGGGACTCGGGCGCCCGTGGGCGGCGGCGGCGGTGGCCCGGGCCGGGGAGGGCCACGGCGGGCCTGCGCGGTGGGCGCGGCGAAGTGGGGCGGCCCCGCTGACGTGGCGGCACCTGGTTGGTTCGGGCGGCGGAGGAGGCGATGTGGCACGCCCTGATTCATCGGGGTGACGCGTCCGGTGGACATGTCCGGTGCGGGATGGACGTGTCCGGCGGCGCGAGGAGGAAGATGGCTAGGGTTTGGACTGCGCGAAAAATTCGGGGAGAGCCACATATATATAGGTAGAGGGAGCTAGGAGAGTCCAAATGAGGTGCGGTTTTCAGCCACGCGATCGTGATTGAACGACCGAGATGATGGAGGAGATTTAGGTGGGTTTTCGGCCACTTTGGAGGGGTGTTGGGCTGCAACACACACGAGGCCTTTTCGGTCCCTCGGTTAACCGTTGGAGTATCAAACGCAGTCCAAATGGCACAAAACTTGACAGGCGGTCTACCAATAGTAAACCAAGGCCACATGGCAAGTCTCGGTCCAATCCGAAAACGTTTAAAAACCGCACACGAAAATAGGTAGAAGGGGACACCGGGTGACATAGAAGCGCCGGATTGCAAAACGGACAACGGGGAAAATGCTCAGATGCATGAGACAAACATGTATGCAAATGCGATGCACATGATGACATGATATGAGATGCATGACACGCAAGCAATGACAAGGCAACAACAACGAATAACTGGAAGACACCTGGCACATTGGTCTCGGGGCGTTACATAATCCTTCTAATATTTATGGGAATTCTTACAACAACTCTTATGGAAATTATAATAAGATGCCCTCTGAATTTGAGAATAGTGTTAAAGAGTTTATGAATTCACAAAAGAATTTTAATGCTTTGCTTGAAGAGAAATTGCTTAAAGTTGATGATTTGGTTAGAAACGTTGATAGAATTTCTCTTGAGATTGATTCTTTAAAGCTTAGATCTATTCCTCCTAAGCACGATATCAATGAATCTCTCAAAGCCATGAGAATTACCATTGATGAGTGCAAGGAAAGAACCGCTAGGATGCGTGCTTCCAAAGAAGCCTTTATTAAAGCGTGTTCTTCCAATACCTATAAAAATCAAGATGAAGATCTAAAAGTTATTGATGTGTCCCCCATTAAATCTTTGTTTTGCAATATGAATCTTGATGAAACTGAATATGATCTTCCTTTACCTAGAAGGCTTTCTAAAAATTCGGAGTATTTAGATCTTTATGATGAAACTGATGAAAGTGGGATTGAAAGAAATAAAAATCTAGATGTTGCTAAACCCACTATATTGGATTTAAAGGAATTTAATTATGAAAATTGCTCTTTAATTGATTGTATTTCCTTGTTGCAATCCGTGCTAAATTCTCCACATGCTTATAGTCAACATAAAGCCTTCACCGAACATATTGTTGATGCCTTGATGCAATCTTATGAAGAAAGACTTGAGTTGAAAGTTTCTATCCCTAGAAAACTCTATGATGAGTGGGAACCAACTATTAAAATTAAAATTAAAGATCATGAGTTTTATGCTTTGTGTGATTTGGGTGCTAGTGTCTCTACTATTCCCAAGACTTTGTGTGATTTGCTAGATTTCCGTAATTTTGATGATTGCTCTCTAAACTTGCATCTTGCGGATTCCACTATTAAGAAACCTATGGGAAGGATTAATTATGTTCTTATTGTTGCAAATAGGAATTATGTGCCCGTAGATTTCATTGTTCTTGATATAGATTACAATCCTTCTTGCCCTATTATTCTTGGTAGACCTTTCCTTAGAACGGTTGGTGCGATTATTGATATGAAGGAAGGGGATATTAGATTTCAATTTCCATTAAAAAAGGGATGGAACACTTTCCAACAAATAAAATAAAATTACCATATGAAACAATCATGAGAGCCACTTATGGATTGCCTACCAAAGATGGTAATACTTAGATCTATCCTCGCTTTTATGCCTAGCTAGGGGCGTTAAACGATAGCGCTTGTTGGGAGGCAACCCAATTTTATTTTTATTCCTTGCTTTTAGCTCCTTATTAGTAATAGATAAATTATTTAGCCTATGTTTTGGTTGTGTTTTTGTGTTTAATTAGTGTTTGTGCGAAGTAGAACCGTTGGGAAGACTTGGGGAAAGTCTTGTTGAACTTGCTGTAAAAAACAGAAACTTTAGCGCTCACGAGAACTGCTGTCATTTTTATTTGAAGAGTGATATTTAGTTAATTCTTTTGGCAGATGATTAATAGATAAATTCCTCACGTCCATCAATTTATTTTAGAATTTTTGGGGTTCCATATCTTGTGCTAGCTACAGATTACTACAGACTGTTCTGTTTTTGACAGATTCTGTTTTTCATGTGTTGTTTGCTTATTTTGATGAATCTATGGCTAGTAAAATAGTTTATAATCCATAAATAAGTTGGAATACAGTAATTTTAACACAAATATAAATAAATAATGAGTTCATTACAGTACCTTGAAGTGGTCTTTTGTTTTCTTTCGCTAACGGAGCTCACGAGTTTTCTATTTTGAGTTTTGTGTTGTGAAGTTTTGAAATTTTGGGTGAATTCTTTTGATGGATTATGGAACAAGGAGTGGCAAGAGCCTAAGCTTGGGGATTCCCATGGCACCCCCAAGATAATCCAAGGATACCAACAAGTCAAAGCTTGGGGATGCCCCGGGAGGCATCCCCTCTTTCGTCCACTTCATCGGTAATTTACTTGGAGCTATATTTTTATTCACCAACATGATATGTGTTTTGCTTGGAGCGTCTTGTATTATTTGTGTCTTTGTGTCTTAGTATGCCACAATCATCCTTGCTGTACACACCTTTTGAGAGAGCCATACATGAATTAAAATCTGATAGAATACTCTATGTGCTTCACTTATATCTTTTGAGCTAAGTAGTTTTGCTCCATGTGCTTCACTTATACCTTTTGAGCTACGTAGTTTTGCTCTATGTGCTTCACTTATATCTTTTGAGCGTTATAATTTTGATCTATGTGCTTCACTTATATCTTTTGAGCGTTATAATTTTGCTCTATGTGCTTCACTTAGATCTTTTAGAGCACAGTGGTGGATTTGTTTTGAAGAAACTATTGATCTCTCATGCTTCACTTAAATTATTTTGAGAGTCTCTTAATAGCATGGTAATTTGCTTAATAATAATATGCTTGGTATTCAAGATTTGTGAAACTTTCTTTTGAGTGTGTTGAATACTAAGAAAAGATTGAAGCATGATAATTGTTTTGAGATATGGAGGTGATAATATTAAAGTCATGCTAGTTGAGTAGTTGTGAATTTAAAGAATACTTGTGTTAAAGTTTGTGATTCCCGTAGCATGCACTTATGGTGAACCGTTATGTGATGAAGTCGGAGCATGATTTATTTATTGATTGTCTTCCTTATGAGTGGCGGTCGGGGACGAGCGATGGTCTTTTCCTACCAATCTATCCCCCTAGGAGCATGCGCGTAATACTTTGCTTTGATAACTTCTAGATTTTTGCAATAAGTATATGAGTTCTTTATGACTAATGTTGAGTCCATGGATCATACGCACTCTCACCCTTCCACCTTTTCTAGCCTCTCTAATACCGCGCACCTTTCGCCGGTATCATACACCTACCATATACCTTCCTCAAAACAGCCACCATACCTACCTATTATGGCATTTCCATAGCCATTCTGAGATATATTGCCATGCAACTTTCCACCATCTAGTTCATCATGACACATTCATCATTGTCATATTGCTTAGCATGATCATGTAGTTGACATAGTATTTGTGGCAAAGCCACCATTCATAATTTCTTCATACTTGTCACTCTTGATTCATTGCATATCCCGGTACACCGCCGGAGGCATCCATATAGAGTCATACTTTGTTTTAGAATCGAGTTGTAATCATTGAGTTGTAAATAAATAAAAGTGTGATGATCATCATTTAATAGAGCATTGTTCCAAAAAAAGAGAGAAAGGCCAAAAAAAGAAGGCCCAAAAAAAGAGAGAAAATAAATAAAAAGGGGCAGTGCTACTATCCTTTTACCACACTTGTGCTTCAAAGTAGCACCATGATCTTCATAGTAGAGAGTCTCTCATGTTATCACTTTCATATACTAGTGGGAATTTTACATTATAGAACTTGTCTTGTATATTCCAATGATGGGCCTCCTCAAGTGCCCTAGGTCTTCGTGAGCAAGCAAGTTGGATGCACACCCACTAGTTTCTTTTGTTGAGCTTTCATACATTTATAGCTCTAGTGCATCCGTTGCATGGCAATCCCTACTCACTCACATTGATATCTATTGATGGGCATCTCCATAGCCCGTTGATACGCCTAGTTGATGTGAGACTATCTTCCCCTCCTTTTTGTCTTCTCCACAACCACCATTCTATTCCACCTATAGTGCTATATCCATGGCTCACGCTCATGTATTGCGTGAAGATTGAAAAGTTTTGAAAAAGTTAGAGTATGAAACAATTGCTTGGCTTGTCATCGGGGTTGTGCATGATTTAAATATTTTGTGTGGTGAAGATAGAGCATAGCCAGACTATATGATTTTGTAGGGATAACTTTCTTTGGCCATGTTATTTTGAGAAGACATAATTGCTTTGTTAGTATGCTTGAAGTATTATTATTTTTATGTCAATATAAACTTTTGTATTGAATCTTTCGAATCTGAATATTCATATCACAATTAAGAAGATTTGCATTGAAATTATGCCAAGTAGCACTCCGCATCAAAAATTCTCTTTTTATCATTTACCTACTCGAGGACGAGCAGGAATTAAGCTTGGGGATGCCTGATACGTCTCCAACATATCTATAATTTTTGATTGCTCCATGCTATATTATCTACTGTTTTGGACTATATTGGGCTTTATTTTCCACTTTTATATTATTTTTGGGACTAACCTATTAACCGGAGGCCCAGCCCAGAATTGCTGTTTTTTTTGCCTATTTCAGTGTTTCGAAGAAACAGAATATCAAACGGAGTCCAAACGGAATAAAACCTTCGGGAACGTGATTTTCTCACCGAACGTGATCCAGGAGACTTGGACCCTACTCCAAGGAGTCAAAGAGGAGGTCACGAGGGTGGGGGCGCCTCCCCCCTAGGGCGCGCCCCCTGCCTCGTGGGCCCCTCGGTGCTCCACCGACGTACTCCTTCCTCCTATATATACATATGTACCCCCAAACGATCAGAACAGGAGCCAAAAACCTAATTCCACCGCCGCAACTTTCTGTATCCACGAGATCCCATCTTGGGGCCTGTTCCGGAGCTTCGCCGGAAGAGGGTCGTCATCATGGAGGGCTTCCACATCATCATAGCCCCTCCGATGAAGTGTGAGTAGTTTACCTCAAACCTTCGGGTCCATAGTTAGTAGCTAGATGGCTTCTTCTCTCTTTTTGAATCTCAATACAAAGTTCTCCCCCTCTCTTGTGGAGGTCTATTCGATGTAATCTTTTTTTGCAGTGTGTTTGTTGAGACCAATGAATTGTGGGTTTATGATCAAGTCTATCTATGAATAATATTTGAATCTTCTCTGAATTCTTTTATGTATGATTGGTTATCTTTGCAAGTCTCTTTGAATTATCCGTTTGTTTTGGCCAACTAGATTGGTAGTTCTTGCCATGGGAGAAGTGCTTAGCTTTGGGTTCGATCTTGCGGTGTCCTTTCCCAGTGACAGAAGGGGAAGCAAGGCACGTATTGCATCGTTGCCATCGAGGATAACAAGATGGGGTTTATTTCATATTGCATGAATTTATCTCTCTACATCATGTCATCTTGCTTAAGGCATTACTCTGTTTTTAACTTAATACTCTAGATGCATGCTGGATAGCGGTCGATGAGTGGAGTAATAGTAGTAGATGCAGAATCGTTTCGATCTACTTGTCACGGACGTGATGCCTATATACATGATCATGCCTAGATATTCTCATAACTATGCTCAATTCTGTCAATTGCTCAACAGTAATTTGTTCACCCACCGTAGAATACTTATGCTCTTGAGAGAAGCCACTAGTGAAACCTATGGCCCCCGGGTCTATTCACATCATATCAATCTCCATCACTTTAATCTTGCTTTGCTTTTTTACTTTGCTTTTACTTTTTACTTTGCATCTTTATACCAAAAATTCCAAAAATATTATATCTATCAGATCTCACTCTCGTAAGTGACCGTGAAGGGATTGACAACCCCTAATCGCGTTGGTTGCGAGTAGCTATCGTTTTGTGCAGGTACGAGGGACTTGAGCGTGGCCTCCTACTGGATTGATACCTTGGTTCTTAAAAACTGAGGGAAATACTTACGCTACTCTGCTACATCATCCCTTCCTCTTCGGGGAAAAACAACGCAAGCTCAAGACGTAGCAGCCGAGCGCACCGAGAATAGCCCTTTACTGTCGAAGTGCCAGGCCACGAAGTCCTCAAACTGCTCGCAAATGGGGATGGCCATGATAGTCTCTGCGTCCTCATAGGTGAAAGTTTGAAACACCAGCTAAGCATCCCATTGGTTAGTCATAGGATCGATGAGTTCAGACACACGAGTCAGCAGGTGCCCCCCTGGAGGGTACTCGGGAGCCTTGTATCATTAGATGGCAGCCATGGGTCAGTCCATATCCTAATGTTCTCGCCCGATCCCACTCTCCATATCATCCCCGCCTTCACCACATCCAAACCCTGCAGAATGCTCCTCCATACGTAGCTCATCCCAGGTTGTGGCTCTGCAGACAAAATGTCCCCCTCCGGGAAATACTTCGCCTGCAGGACTTGTGCACATAGCGAGTCTGGTACCTGAATGAGACGCCATACTTGACGGGCCAACATAGCCGCATTGAAAGCATGCAGATCCCGGAAGCCCAGGCCACCTTGCTCCTTCGTTAAACACATCCTCTCCCAACTGATCCAGTGGTGCTTGTGTTCATCTTCCTGGTTTGCCCACCAAAAATTGCATACCATTTGGCTGATACTATCACATAGCTCCTTTGTCAGGTCAAAGCACGCCATGGCATACGCATGGACGGCTTGGATTACTGCCTTGATGAGAATTTCCTTAGCAGCCTTGGATAGTAGTTTGATCTTCCAGCCCTTCAGGATTTCCCAAATTCTATCACGGGGATACTTGAAACATTCCTGCCGGGATCGGCCAACACAACTGGGCAGACCCAAGTATTTCCCATGCATGCTCTCATAGTGCAGCCCTAGGGCAGTCAGTAGAATCTGTTTTTTTGTAGCGGAGGTATTCTTACTGAACAAGACTGCTGACTTGGCAAGATTGATTACCTGGCCGGACCCCTGCTCATATACATGCAAGATCTGATTCACCACGCCAATGCTCTTCGGGGACGCCTCCATAAGCAGCAAAGAATCATCGGCAAATAGCAGGTGGCTGATCGAGGGGGCCTGGGGCGCGATTTGAATCCCTTTGATGTGGCCGGCCTCCTCAGCATGCTTGAGCAAAGCCGATAGACCATCTGCGCATAACAGGAATAGGTACGGTGAAATGGAGTCACCCTGTCGAAGACCACGCCCCGGGGTCACCTCATCGGTGTAGGAGTCATTAACCTTAAATCGGAACTTCACCGTTCTGATACATTTACTAATCAGGCGTATAAAGGGTTCAGCAAAGCCCAATTGAGCCATGACCTTCTCCAAAAAACTCCACTCCACCCGGTCGTACGCCTTGCTCATATCTAGTTTCAAAGCCGCGTAACATTGAGACCCGGATCGCTTCCTCTTCGGGAAATGTGTCATTTCGTACGCCAAAATAGTGTTATCAGAAATGAGCCTGCCCGGTACGAACGCACTCTGGTTTGGTGAAATGACCTCTCCCAATATACACTTCAGCCTATTTGCCAGAACTTTGGACACGAGCTTGTACACCACATTACAGAGGCTAATATGGTGAAGATCCTTCAAACTTTCAGGGTTCTGCACCTTTGGGATTAGTACCACCAGGGTATCATTCCATCCCTCCGGTATACTGCCGCCTCGCAATACATGTAACACTTCCCGTGTCACCTCGTCGCCGACCAATTGCCAATAGTGTTTATAAAAGACTGCTGGGAGACCGTCCATACCCGGCGCTTTAAGGTCACCAATATCATTCAAAGCTGCTCTAACTTCCTCCGAGGTAAACTCAGCCATCAAAAAGTCATTCATTGGGTCTGTCACCTTAGGGGCGATGTGATCCAATATTGCACTTGTTTCCTCCCCAGCCACCGACGTAAACAGAGATGAAAAGTAGTCAGTAACCAACTTCTTCATCCCCTCCTCACTATCCACCACCGTGCCATCCTCTGTTTTCAAACTCTGAATTGTATTCTTTCTTTTCCTTTCCGTGGAAAAAGCATGAAAAAATTGGTGTTTCGGTCCCCATAGACTAGCCAGTTCACATGTGCTCGTTGCCTCCACACAAGGTCTTGTTGCTCCTCTAGCCATTCAAGTTTAAACTGATGGTTTGCTCCTTCCGGACCTGGCTGTCCGAGATGGCTTCCCTTCGCACTGCTTCTAGCTCTCCTCGGAGTTTTTTGATGCGTTTACCCAGGTCCCCCAAGACATCTCTACTCCATGTGTTCAGAGCCCTCACAACCACTTCCAGCCTCGCTCGAATACTCACACTCCTCCCCCCCACGCCTCCTTAACAATGGCATCATAGTCCCCCTCGAGTAGCCATCTTGCCTCAAACCGCATCAGGTGCTCGCTCCCCTCCGACCTCCTCGTCGCAGGCCTGCCATCCCTCTCCAAGATGACCGGTCTGTGGTCTGATTTCCTTGGATCACCATTTATGACCTTATAAGCTGGAAAGCGTGCACACCACTCCGAAGTGGCTACCACTCTATCTAATCTTTCATGAATGTAACCATCAACACGGTAATTTTTATTCCTCCAGGTAAAAACATCCCCCGTGAAACCGAGGTCATGAAGATTACAAAAGTCAAGGGCGTCACGAAAGTTTTGCATATATCTATGGGCTCTAGGGCCCCCCCTTGCTTCTCATGACTGAACAAGACTTCATTAAAATCCCCTAAATAGACCCAAGGAAGTTGAATTTGGTGATGCAAATTTCGAAGCAGCCGCCATGTCTCCACCTTCTTATCGACATGTGATTCTCCATAGACGCCAGTAAGCCTCCACTTGAACCCATCCTTCTCCTCCACGATGGCATCAATATGCATTCTGCCCATCCATCTTATTGTAATATTTATTCCGCGTCGCCAGAACAACGCCAAACCTCCACTTTTGCCTTTATTATCCTGGGCCACCATATGTTGCAGCCCGAGCATGTCCCTAAACTTACCCATCCTCTTCTTATGCATCTTCGTCTCGGACAGGAAGAGAATGTCGGGGTCCTCCTTCTTCTGGAGATCCAGAAATCTGCAAACTGCCGGCCTATTCCCCATTCCCCGGCAGTTCCAAGCAATAATTTTCATTGCGGCACGCAGGGCTGCTCTGGCAGCCCCGCCACTTCAGTAGAGACATCTGAAACTTGCTCTTCTAGACCCTCCTGCTTCCTCTTCTTGTGCACTTCACCATCTTCCCCTTCTCCCTCCATGCCCTCCGAGCTCCTCTTACTACCCACCACCTCATCTAGCCCCGAAACTAGCTCCACCCTAACCTGATCTCTCCCCTTCTTCTTATAAGTGCCACTTTTCTTGACATGTTTGGCTTTCGGGCGCCCCCCCACTTGATCCACCTGCTCCACCCTTGCGAGGCTCACGTCGATCTGCATGGAACTAGTGGTCTGCTTGGCCTCGGTAGATGGGCCAGCCACTGTAGCTCCCCCACCCTGATGCCCCTCATTGCCCACCTTTTTCCGGTTGTTTATTCACCCTCCCCTCCCCCGCCACTTCTCCTCCCCCCTCTCCACTTGTTTATCCTTCTCCTGCACTGGGAAAGTGAGCTGCTTGACTGCCCCCACACCCCTCTTCCCTCCATGCCCCCCTGAGTTAGCCTTCTTCAACGGGCTCGTCACCTCCTGCTCCTTCTCCTCCTCCTCCGCCAGTTCGCCCCAACTCCTGTTGTTCTTGCGCCAAGAAGGTGCATCACTAGCTGGCGAGGATCGCCCCTGCCACGCCCCCAAGCTTCTGTTGCCCGAGCTATGCCCACTTCGGAATGCCCCGCCTTCCCCCCATTTTCCTCGAGCCCCACCAGGGTTGCGCCGTGGCAAGAAAGCCCTCAGCCATGGTCCAAACTGGCGTTCCTCCCCCTTTTTCAGCTTTGTCTTACACGCCTTGTCATTGTGCCCAATGATTCCACACACATAGCAGAATTCAGGCAGGTACTCATACTCAAAAGGGCACCAGTTGTCTTCCTCATCCTCCCTAGAGTGGTTACCACCCCCACTGGCTTGATCGTTGTCCTCCTTCTCCGCTTCCATAGTAACGCCCCTCATCAATGGATGCTTGATCCCCATTCTGATCTTCACACGCAAGAATCTCCCAACTGCCCTCCCATCCGCTCTGGCCTCCACCTCAATGACTTCTCCAATCTCCTTGCCAATAGTCTCCCCCACTTCTCTACACATCATGCCCAGAGGTAGGTGCAGAATCCTTACCCAGATCGGAATGGTTTCGAAAGTATAATCTTCAATTCTCTTCCTCGGCACGAAATCTTCCAACACAAAGAGGTCATTGCCAAACTCCCAGGGTCCGTTCTCCAAAGCCATCCGCTTCGCAGATTCCTGCCCAAAGGTGAACAGGAATGTATTCTCTCCCACCTCCTTGCAGTCCAGACCTTTGATTGGGCACCAGATCTTGCCTAGGGTTTCCGCCATCGCTTCCACGAACACCGGCTTCTCAGACAAAAGTTTCGCTAATGCTTGGGGTTCCACCACACCAACCTTGCCCGATCCACCCCACCCAATCTTGACGCCCTTCTTCTCCTTATCCGACAACTTCAGATTCTGCAACAGCCCCTCCACACGCTCCATCCCGCCCCCAACTCCTCAACCAGAACACCAACTAGGGAACGAAGTGGTGTACGATCGCGTGCCCTAGCACACACGAAAGGCTTTTAATGGATGGGATTGGCCGGGGTTCGCCAGGGAAGGGGAAGGGCGCCCGACACGTAGACGGGGACGAGGGCTCGGATGGCGGCGGGGAAAACCCTAGATCGCCTCCAGAGTCGCGAGACCGAGACCAACCGTCACCCTAGGGACGGACGTATACAACTGAGCTGTTGTTGCTGTTTCATGTGTGCCATCTAATAATCATGTAATCTACGTAGGCACTTCTCACAAGAAAAATCTTACCTACATACACAAACCAAATCATGTGACCAAAATATATTTGTTGTTCATTCAAAAATTCGCGTCAACTTTGGTTATTTTGGTTATTACCGAAACCGAACCGAAATTAAATGGTTATTACCGAAACCGAACCGTATCTATGTATAAAACCATATAAACTGAAGTATAAAAACCGTATAAACCAAAAACCGTATAAACCGAACCGAATCAAATCGAAAAAACCGAATGCACAGCCTGAGTTGTGCATGATTTAAATATTTTGTGTGGTGAAGATAGAGCATAGCCAGACTATATGATTTTGTAGGGATAACTTTCTTTGGCCATGTTATTTTGAGAAGACATGATTGCTTAGTTAGTATACTTGAAGTATTATTATTTTTATGTCAATATTAAACTTTTACCTTGAATCTTTCGGATCTGAAGATTCATGCCACAATAAAGAAAAATTACATTGAGAAATATGTTAGAAAGCATTCCACATCAAAAATTCTTTTTTTATCATTTACCTACTCAGGGACGAGCGGGAATTAAGCTTGGGGATGCTTGATACGTCTCCAACATATCTAAATTTTTTGATTGCTCCATGATATTATATTATCTATTTTGGATGTTAATGGGCTTTATTTTACACTTTTATATCATTTTTGGGACTAACCTATTAACCGGAGGCCCAGCCCAAATTGTTTTTTTTGCCTATTTTAGTGTTTCGCAGAAAAGGAATATCAACCGAAGTCCAAATGGAATGAAACCTTCGGGAATGTGATTTTCTCAACAAACGTGATCCAGGAGAATTGGAGTGGGCGTCAAGAAACAATCGATAAGGCCATGAGGCAGGGGGCGCGCCTACCCCCCTGGGCGCACCCTCCACCCTCGTGGGCCCCTCGTTGCTCCACGGACCTACTTCTTCCTCCTATATAAGTCCACATACCCCACAAACATCGAGGAGCACCACAAAAACCTAATTCCACCATCGCAACCTTCTGTACCCAAGATATTGCATCTTGGGGCCTTTTCCGAAGCTCCGCCGGAGGGGGCATTGATCACGGAGGGCCTCTACATCAACTCCATGGCCTCTCCGATGATGTGTGAGTAGTTTACTTCAGACCTTCGGGTCCATAGGTAGTAGCTAGATGGCTTTTTCTCTCTCTTTGGATCTCAATACAAAGTTCTCCTCGGTTCTCTTGGAGATCTATTCGATGTAATCTTCTTTTGCAGTGTGTTTGTCGAGATCCAATGAATTGTGGGTTTATGATCCAGATTATCTATGAACAATATTTGATTCTTGATACGTCTCCAACGTATCTATAATTTTTGATTGCTCCATGCTATATTATCTACTGTTTTGGACATTATTGGGCTTTATTATCCACTTTTATATTATTTTTGGGACTAACCTATTAACCGGAGGCCCAGCCCAGAATTGCTGTTTTTTTTCCTATTTTAGGGTTTCGAAGAAAAGGAATATCAAACGGAGTCCAAATGGAATGAAACCTTCGGGAACGTGATTTTCTCACCAAACATGATCCAGGAGACTTGGACCCTACGTCAAGAAACAAAGCAGGAGGCCTACCCCCCCCCCCAAGGCGCGCCCTCCACCCTCGTGGGCCTCCTGTTGCTCCACCGACATACTCCTTCCTCCTATATATACCTACGTACCCCCAAACGATCAGATACGGAGCCAAAATCCTAATTCCACCACCGCAATTTTCTGTATCCACGAGATCCCATCTTGGGGCCTGTTCCGGAGCTCCGCCGGAGGGGGTATCCAACACGGAGGGCTTCTACATCAACACCATAGCCCCTCTGATGAAGTGTGAGTAGTTCACCTCAGACCTACGGGTCCATACTTATTACCTAGATGGCTTCTTCTCTCTTTTTGGATCTCAATACAATGTTCTCCCCCTCTCTTGTGGAGATCTATTCGATGTAATCTTCTTTTTGCGGTGTGTTTGTTGAGACCGATGAATTGTGGGTTTATGATCAAGTCTATCTATGAACAATATTTGAATCTTCTCTAAATTCTTTTATGTATGATTGGTTATCTTTGCAAGTCTCTTCGAATTATCAGTTTGGTTTGGCCTACTAGATTAATCTTTCTTGCAATGGGAGAAGTGCTTAGCTTTGGGTTCAATCTTGCGGTGTCCTTTCCCAGTGACAGTAGGGGCAGCAAGACACGTATTGTATTGTTGCCATCGAGGATAACAAGATGGGGTTTTCATCATATTGCATGAGTTTATCCCTCTACATCATGTCATCTTGCTTAAGGCGTTACTCTGTTTTCATAAACTTAATACTCTAGATGCATGCTGGATAGCGGTCGATGAGTGGAGTAATAGTAGTAGATGCAGGCAGGAGTCGGTCTACTTGTCTTGGACGTGATGCCTATATACATGATCGTACCTAGATATTCTCATAACTATGCTCAATTCTGTCAATTGCTCAACAGTAATTCGTTCACCCACCGTAAAATACTTATGCTCTTGAGAGAAACCACTAGTGAAACCTATGGCCCCCGAGTCTATCTTCATCATATTAATCTTCCAATACTTAGTTATTTCCTTTGCTTTTACTTTGCTTTTATTTTACTTTGCATCTTTATCATAAAAATACAAAAAATATTATCATATCATATCTATCAGATCTCACTCTCGTAAGTGACCGTGAAGGGATTGACAACCCCTTATCGCGTTGGTTGCGAGGAGTTATTTGCTTTGTGCAGGTATGAGGGACTCGCACGTAGCCTCCTACTGGATTGATACCTTGGTTCTCAAAAACTGAGGGAAATACTTACGCTACTTTGCTGCATCACCCTTTCCTCTTCGGGGAAATCCAACGCAGTGCTCAAGAGGTAGCAATTCTTCTCTGAATTCTTTATGTATGATTGGTTTATCTTTGCAAGTCTCTTCGAATTATCAGTTTGGTTTGGCCTACTAGATTGATCTTTCTTGCAAAGGGAGAAGTGCTTAGCTTTGGGTTTAATCTTGCGGTGCTCGATCCCAGTGACAGTAGGGGAAACGACACGTATTGTATTGTTGCCATCGAGGATAAAAAGATGGGGTTTATATCATATTGCATGATTTTATCCGTCTACATCATGTCATCTTGCTTAAGGCGTTACTCTGTTCTTATGAACTTAATACTCTAGATGCATGCTGGATAGCGGTCGATGTGTGGAGTAATAGTAGTAGATGCAGAATCGTTTCGGTCTACTTGTCGCGGACGTGATGCCTATATACATGATCATGCCTAGATATTCTCATAATTATTCGCTTTTCTATCAATTGCTCGACAGTAATTTGTTCACCCACCGTAATACTTATGCTATCTTGAGAGAAGCCACTAGTGGAACCTATGTCCCCCGGGTCTATTTTCCATCATACAAGTTTCCAATCTATTTTATTTTGCAATCTTTACTTTCAATCTATATCATAAAAATACCAAAAATATTTATCTTATTATTATCTCTATCAGATCTCATTCTTGCAAATGGCCGTGAAGAGATTGACAACCTCTTTATCGCGTTGGTTGTGAGGTTCTTATTTGTTTGTGTAGGTATGAGGTGAAGCGTGGTCTCCTACTGGATTGATACCTTGGTTCTCAAAAACTGAGGGAAATACTTATGCTGCTTTACTGCATCACCCTTTCCTCTTCAAGGGAAAACCAACGCAGTGCTCAAGAGGTAGCAGAGACGTATCAAGACCCGCCAGTGGATAAAAAGAGTTTAAGTTTGTAAGGACCTCGTTTCGACGTTTCCGCAGAGCTGGAGTATATGGTAAGCCGGAGGATAACTCTTCACCTCTGCTGGTCCGAGTTTGTCGCCGGTTCTCGTGCTGCTATTGCTTAAAAAGAAAGTGAGGATCCAAATGAGCTAAGGGGTGTGAAAAGCTTACTTTCCGAGTTACCCGTCGAATTTTCTGTCTTGGCAAAGGCTCTGAGTCGGAGGAAATAATAGTTACCTCTTCTTCGACCGCTTGACTAGCCCCCGTGTCATCCTGATGATAATCAGTGTCAATAAGATAGTTGAAAAGGAGCCAAGGGAATCAAGGGCTACCTCTGACTTAGAACTGTCGTCGAGTCCAAGCATCTCAGAAGCAGTTAATTTCTTCTTATTCTTCTTGGCGGCTTCCGTTTTGGCTATGGCTTTCTTGGCAGCTTCGTGGTCATACTCCTTGTTCCAAAAATCGGATTCAGCCTGTGAAAATCATCAAAGTTGAGTTAATGGAACATTTTAGTAGTAAGGTGAAGTGAGTGATTTAGAGACTCACATCTGGTGGCGGGTTAAGTTTGCAGAAAGGGTTCAGTCCCACCTTGCTATAGCTTCCCGGGCTCTCGTTCAGAAGGGTCTTTGTCATTTCATTGACTGCATCATCAGTTAGGCACACAGAGCTGTGGCACAGTGGATCTTTTGCACCACCTGTGTAAGTGCACATTAAGCCGGACCGACGACTCAAGGGTATGATTCGCCAAGAAACCCAGCACCGAACCAAATCAATACCGGTTAACCCATTTCCCAGCAGGGCCTTGACCTTTGCAATAGTGGGTGCAAGCTTTGCACGTTCAACAGTGGTGAGCTTTTCGGGAAGATGATGCTTTGGGTCGAGCCGTTGGACACGATAACCCGGCAGTGGATTTTCATCAGCCGGAGAAGTATCTTTGCAATAGAACCATATTTGGTTCCAATCTTTGGGGTGACTCGGTAGGCGAGCATAGGGGAAGATAGCATCTCTTCTTCGTTGAATTGAGACCCCGCCAAGTTCTAAGCTGGGTCCGTTAGTAAACTCGTTTTGCCGGTTCAGATAAAAATATTCCCTGAAGAGTTCAACATTGGGTTCTTCTTGAAGGTACACTTCACAGAAATCTTGAAAATTATAGATGTTTGACACGGAATTGGGTCTGATGTCTTGAGGATGGAGTTGAAAGAAGTACAGAATGTCTCGGAAAAATTTGGAACCGGGCGGTGAGAAGCCTCGATTCATGTGATCAGTAAAAACAATGACCTCACCATCCTTTGGCTGAGGTCTTTCTTCGCCTGGTTTGGGGGCACGCCAATGCATGATATTTTTTGCTGGTAAATAGCCGATTTTGACAAAATCTTTGAGTGTGTCTTCGATAACAATAGAGGGAACCCAATTACATGAAGTGACTGTCTTCGGCATTGTGAAGGAAGAAGCCTAAACGAAAGAAAATTTGCCAGTTTAAGTTGATTCGTTAAGCCGAAGGTAAACACTGCAGTATGTATTCAGATTGGCGGCTTAAATGGGGCCTAATGACATATGGCTAGTTATAACTGGTGATGTAAGCCGCCATGACCATAATGGTATTTAAGATCTATCAAGAGTGAAATCTGCTAAGTGTTGGACAAACAGGTTTGATAGACTGGAGCAGCTAATTTGGATCTAACTTTGTGTGAAAGAAGAAAGTAAATCAAAGCCTAAATATCGCAGCAACGGAGGAACTAGCATATTGGCAAGATTTCTGCATCTAGGAAGTGTATTCAGTGATTAAGAGAAGGTACAGAAACAGTTTCCGTATATTTCAAAGGTTATTTTTAGATTGAAGAAAGGATCAAACCGAGGTATGATGAAGAACGACGACAAACTCTGAAGAACTTCAGAAAACCCTAATGGAGATCTACAGCAGAGAAAGGAGAGGTACTTACTGGATCCATTGAGCCATGGAGAGGTTCCGTAGTTTCTCTGGTCTTGTTCAAGTCGATGCAGCGGCCAGGGTCGAGGAAGCTGACGAGCTCGGCGGCGGCAGTGCTCAGGCGTGCAGATGCGTTACGAAGAGAGAGAGAGAGAGAGAGAGAGAGAGAGAGAGAGAGAGGTTGAAGACGAGAAGGAAAAGGGGAAAATGAAAAGGCTGCCTGACCCTATTTATAAGGAAAGGGGTAACAGGCGGGCGCAAAAATCGAGGATGCCAAAGAATGATTATCCAGCCGCTCGGATGCCTCGATCTTTGGGATGGTTATTAAAGATAAAGGATTTATTAAGGTATGCTGGATATTGTGCGAAAATAATGACAGATGACGTCATGGCGGGTTTCTGTAATTCCAGGAGATGACGTCATGACGGGTTACAATATCTTGCAAGAACAAATGAAGAAGGATTTTTTCTGAAGTGTTGAAGATTGACATGAACAAGTTTAAATCAACCTGGGGCCTAATGTTGGGGATATGACTATTGGGTATGACCCGCCCAGGAGAGGCCGGGTTATCCCAATGGCGGTTCATCAAAATAAAGCCCATGAAGATGTTGAAGATGGCGGTTCATGAAGCAGACTTACTAAAAGGCTCAAAGCCCAAAGGCGACTTAAGGCCCATAGGTGTAAACCGCCATATATGTATGACTTGTATTGTAAGGCAAGTGTAATTAGTCACCGGGCCGGACACGTTATTTATGAGCTGGCCGGGACTCTGTAAGCCGCTGGACGTCAACCTGTGTATATAAAGGGATGACCCGACGACGGCTTAGGACAAGAAAACAACATATCGAAAGCTAGGTCAAGCGTATTCGCTTCCTGGTAATCGAGACATAAGCAATACCATCTCAAACTGGATTAGGCCTTTACCTTCACCGCAAGGGGTTGAACCAGTATAAACTCCTTGTATCCTTTGTCCTGTTTAACCCCTTTAAGTTAACCCTGTTGCGATGGCTCCACGACTAAGTCCTTCTGCTAGGACATCTATCATGACAATTCCACGACATGAAGGGAGGGGGCACAAGAAGTGAGAGACCCAATCCCACTTTCTTCAAATCTGTGCATTCAACACAAGATAAGTTGTGTACAAATTCTTTAGAAAAATAGTGAGAGCTTTTCTTGGTATGCATGCTTAACTTTACGCAACGACGAAGCCATTGCCTCGGCTCTACTCACGAGCCACTATTGAAATTACATCAAGAAATGATAAAGTGCCCATCGCTTGTTAGGCTTTATACAATGGGAGGTGTTTAGGGAGGTGCTTAGAGAAATAAATCAAGCTTTCTTTAAGCATCGGTGTTTATTTGTACAGGGTAGATGCTTAACTAAGCGTCTCTTCTTTAGAAATAGGCACCGGTGCTTCAGAAAAACTCGGTTTATTTTTCTAAGCACCTTCCTAAGCACCTCTCATTGACCGTCGCGGGGTGCCCTTGTGCTCATGCGCGAGCTCTATGACTAAGCTGGCTCCGCCACTAACCTTACACGAAGATAATTAGGAACTGACACAGTACGCAACGATAACAATAGTGAGAACACCGTCGCTGGGTGCTATAAACTTTCTTCCAGCTTAATTATCTGCCGATCAAAGATTGTTTTTGCTGGATTTCTGAGTCGAGCGGTTCCTTCTTCTCTGGTAAAGAGCAGCGATAGCAGCGCGTCGACGACTCGTTTTGACGACAGTAGTAGACCTCCTGTGGTCTCGAAATCTTGATATATTTTTATTATATTTCAAATACTTTGTATACTTTCGGTGATCTTTTATAAATAGATCTGATCTTAACAAAAATGGTTTAGTCGGGAGATGGTTCGGCCATGGCTTGTGGGTTGCCATCCGATAGCTATCGAGCGGCTCGCAGCCGAGTCGGAAGCCCCTGTGGCACGCGAGCTACGAGTGCGCCGTCGAATGCTGAATCCGAACACGTGGTGGCAGATCACGTCACGTCGGGTATGCTTTTTTTCCCCCTATATCCATTATTTTTACCAGACCCCCGCTGGGGTTAGCCGGACTAATCCCTTCCATCCCGCACCCTTCGTCTAATCGCCCCCAGCCCATGGAGGATTCCAAGGGGAGCGACGGCGGCGGCGGCGAGAGGCCCGGCGCCGACCACAACCCTAGCCCGGATCAGCCCCCGCCGGTCGCCGCTCCCGGAGGAGGGGACGATGCCGCTGCGGCTGCTGCTGCTGCGGCGGCCTTGGCCGAGGACGAGGCGCGGCGCCCGTTCACGGCCCTCAGCCAGGTCGACGCCGACCTCGCCCTGGCGCGCGTCCTCCAGGAGCAGGCAAGTGCCTAGATCTCGCGGCCCGGGCCGTCCCCTCCACGTACCTAGGGTTCCGAGGCGCGCGACTAACATACCGTTTGGATCGGTTGCAGGAACGGGCGTATATGATGCTCCGGATGAACGGAGTCGGCGGCGGCGGCGGCGAGGGCAGCGACTACGGGAGCTCGGAGGCCGGGAGCTACGAGTACGACGAGGATGCCGAGGAGGACTACGAGGAGGAGCTCGAGAACCACCTCCGCGTCCACCACCACGAGCACCCAGGCGGCGGCGAGGGTGATGGGGACGATGATCTCGAGGCTGATGGCGAGGGCGAGGGCGAGGGCCAGGACGAAGGCTCTGAGGAGAGCGAGTACGAGGAGGAGGGGTTCGATGAGGATGAGGAGGTGGAGGATGTGGAGCTAGACCCTGCAGAGTACGAGGACGACGAGGCTTATGCGCGGGCGCTTCAGGACGCTGAGGAGCGTGAGGTTGCCGCGCGGCTTATGGCTCTCGCTGGGATCAGCGATTGTGAGTATGGATTATTCTTTTCGGGTCACTTCACAGTTCGCGCGGGTTGCTGATGTACAGTTCTGCTTTTCCTTTGTAGGGCGGGCGGTGGAGCATGTCGAGGATCACATAAACGACGCGCAGGTACTGATTTATGTTTCCTTGTCTTGGATGGATTTAATTTTTGTATGCAGAAGTTGGAGGTTGGGAGCACCAGTTTTGATGAAATGATCATGTACCGATAGCGATGCTTATTTTGTTAATGCGTGTGACACACAATGTAGTAGTACTTCCTTATTTTCATTATGCAGTGATATAGTTCCTTGCCAGAGCTAAATTATTCTCTGATATACCACGGCACTTATTTTGGAACGAAGGGAGTAGTAATCAAAGCCAGATGCCTATGTGAAGTAGGCAGCGTTGCTGCATACCACTCTTTGCTAGAGATGTGGTTGTGCTGGAGGGATTTAGAGTTTCCTGGTTGTTGAAGGGAGTGCTGCGGCATTCCGTTTGTCGATGCTGCCTCCTCTCTTGCTCGCTTGGGAGAGGCATTTGTTCATCTACTGGGTGCGTCCTGGGCTGGTCGTGTTCTAACCTCAGGTTTGACGTGTAGAAGTGCAAAAAAAGAATCCCTGTAGCAAAAAAGGCGCTGCAAAGCGTGCATGTGCGTCTAGTAGTATTCTATAACCGGTAAATTTACCTCCTGCTATATTTTCTCAGAGGATTATGGCAAGCACCTCCAATTCCTCTAATTTCTATGCGGAGAACTTTGTGTTTGTTCAAATTGTGGTATTGTGTTTTTGCGTACTTGTTGAAACCAGCCAAATTTGAACAGAGCAACTGACTATTTACAAATCTGCACGTGTTATTGAAAAAACACAGGATTCATGGCAAGAGGTTGATCCAGACGAGTACTCTTATGAGGCAAGTTGTTTTTGTTTATTCCCTTTGGTGCCTGGGCCTGCATCTAAAGTTCCAAGATGCAATGCTAATGGTTCTAACCATGGTTTCAGGAATTAGTTGCTTTGGGTGACGTAGTTGGTACAGAAAGTAGAGGTCTCTCTGCTGATACACTTGCTTCCTTACCTTCAGTAACTTACAAGACAAAAGATATGCAAGATGGCAACACAGAACAGTACGTTCAAATACTTTTAAGTTTCATAGCCTTCCAGTAATATATATGTTATTAAAGTGGCATGCTGACGTGTAATTATTGTTGGTAGATGTGTAATTTGTCGTGTGGAATTTGAGGAAGGTGAATCTTTGGTTGCACTTCCCTGCAATCATTCATACCATCCTGACTGCATTAATCAGTGGCTTCAAATAAATAAGGTACAATGCTGCTTTCGACTTGGTTATTGTTAGAACATGTACAATAGCTTCCCATAGATGAGGATTGCCTACGTTTTCTGGTATGAAGCATATCAGGCAATCACACCTGAATAGAAAATTTAGGGTTCCTTTGTACCTCTACTATACACCATATGTCTATGCTTATTACTAGCTATGACTTGCTTTAGCCTTATACCTGTTGTCTGAAATGCACCTCTGTGCACATATCTTTCTAGAGGATTGTATGATCAATAGTTATGATATAGTTTCATATATCCCTTTTAGTAAAGCTAGTTTCATATATCCCTTTTTGCAAGCCCAGTAGAATATCATAAGTAGTGGGTGCTATTGGAAGAGGTATGTCGTAATAATTATTAGTAGTACACCCATTTTGGCTACACAAGAGTTCTTAAGCAGTTATCTTGTCTCGCTTTGGTTAAATGAAGATAGCATGGTGAAAGAAATAAGGAAGGGCTGACTGCTTTGTTGTGCCTCTGAGCATTTTCTTTCTTTGTTTGGCTTCAGTATCTTGAATAACATCACTGTCCACAACTCTCCTATGGGATTCGTAACCGGTCTATAATGGTGTAGATAGACACTCAGAATGTTGCTAATTACCAACACTCAGTTATGCACCGGAAACAGTAATCTTCAATGTATTTACCATTGGACCTAAACTCAGTTTACATCTTGACTTATATGAGTGGAGTAATAAAATAAAGCTTTTGGCCTTCAAGTACTCCCTCCGTCCGGAAATACTTGTCAAAGAAATGGATGTATCTAGATGTATTTTAGTTTTAGATACGTCTATTTTTATCCATTTCTTCGACAAGTATTTCCGGATGGAGGGAGTATAAAATTAAACTTGTGTACTATGCAGTTTTTTCCAGTCTCCCCTGGGTCAATGAAATACCTGGACAGTCTTCATGCGCCAGGTAGTGAAGGCTGTGATCCAATACCTGGACAGTCGGCACGGATTATAAATCCAATAGCTTAGTTGGCTGACACAATAGCTAGGTGGACCCATAAAGCAGGAAATAATGAGGCATAAATGGTTTACCAAACTAGAATTCATTTCATAAAAGGCCATTCTTGTTGAAAAATTCTTATATATGACCCTTTGAATTGTAGCCAGCCAATTTCGGATAAGTTGTATCCCTTACTACAAAAAAGGCAGGCCTTACCGTGCAGGGAGGTTGCTAAAGCAATAAAATCATTCATGTCTTGATACAAATATATCAACTATAAGATTCAGCATACACATCGATATAAATAAAACACTATTTAAGTTCAGGAACCATGCAAATACAGCTACAACTCTATAACAACTGAGTAAAGATACATATAAAAGTTTATTTATTTTCAAATAATCTAAGTATTATTCATCTTCATTCCAAGTTATCAATAATACTCCCTCTGTCTCAGCGACACTTATTTTGGGACGGAGGGAGTAGAAGATAGAAGCCCACTGGAATGAAAAAGATAGAATCCATCTTCTTAGCTAGTTCGGACCTCTCGGGCTTGCTACAAGGTAGGGTCCCCATGAGCAACTGTACCCGTAGACCTAAATCTGAAAGAGGAAATGTTCATGTGTTGGCTCAGCGTCAAATGCACGTTTAGCTTATATATACACTGCATATGAGTAGAGCAGAGACACAATGGATGAAGTACACGGTGGTTACCTGTGAGATTGTTTGTGCGGTCTCTGACCGCATACCCCCTGATTCTGGCCATCCTATTCATGCAATGCCGTTGGGCTTTTTCGCCGCCAGCATGGCTGCCGCCACTCGTTGTGCCTGTGGTTGACATCTCCCCAATGGATATTGTGCCATGAACACCCAACATTTCCACCATGTGCAATGTGCCAGTGTTGAGGTCGACTGCTCATGATGGAAATGTTGGGCGGCTGTGGCACAATATGCATCGGGGAGGTGTCGAACATATGCACAACGTTTGGCAGGGCTGATCGGTGGTGGCAGACAAGGCCCATGTGCAAGTCGCACGATGATGATATGATGAGGATAACCAGGATCACAGAGGTCGCTGCAAGAGTCAGCGCAGACACCCTCGCAGGCAGCCATCGTGTTCTCCATCCATAGCGCTTGTGTTTG
The DNA here is from genome assembly GCF_056163025.1 of Triticum urartu. Taxonomy (NCBI): domain Eukaryota; kingdom Viridiplantae; phylum Streptophyta; class Magnoliopsida; order Poales; family Poaceae; genus Triticum; species Triticum urartu. The sequence continues at coordinate 518,535,249 of NC_141877.1, forward strand.
ATGCTCAGATGTAATTCAAGTTGAACGTACATTTGATACTAGGAGCTAACACCTGAACATTTTCGCTGTCATTTGTGTCTACTAGTGCAGTTGCTCGTGGGGGTCCAGCTAGTGGCAACCCCGAGCGGTCTGAGTAGCTAAGAAGATGAATCTTCTCCTTTCATTCTTCTGTTGGTGGCAGCTTTGCAGGAAGTTAACAATTCTCAGATTACTTCGAAAATAAATAAATTCTTAGATGTATCTTTACTTAATTGGCTGAGTTGCATTTGCATGGTTTCTGTACCATATTATGTTTTATTTACATCTATGTCCACGGTGAATCTTAAACTTGAAATATTTTTGTTAACACATGAATGAACAAAAATGTTTTTCTTGTCTTAGCAACCTCTGGGCACCCTAAGGCCTTCCTTTTTTCTAAGTAGAAATGCACCTTATCCGAAGTTTGCCGGCTATAATTCAAGGGTTACTATGCTTGTTAAATTCTTCCTATATAACAGTTGCTCGACAAGAATATGATCCGTACAAATAAATTCTCCTCTGGTAAAGCATTCATCATGCTTATTTTTTGCTTGTAGAAAGAGCATTTGCGCCTTTTTATTTGCTACTGCTAAAAAACATTTGTTCAGTAATATTAACACCATGTTTTTTGTGTGTGTTAATTAGAGAGGTAATTCAAGTTGTTGTCATGTATGATTCTAAACGATTGCGTTGCCCTGATAAGCTCTATACACCGTGGCTCCATGCCAGACTCCTACCAGTAGATTGTATCTTGTTGATCCCATGTTAGCCGAGGATTATATACACACTAGCATGAACCACAAAACTGATTGCAGTTGTATTTGATGAGTAGTATACAACAACCAATGCACTTATTACTTGGCATCATAAAAAGGTAATACACCATAACCATAAAAGGGTAAGAACACCATAGCAGTTTAACGAATGGCACGTGTCTGGGCTGGATTTTGATATTTGGAAGTTAGGAGGAGTGGCGGCCGGAGGACCGGGATTGGGGAGGAGGGGTGACTGGGAAAACATTCATTGGCAGATAGTCAGATTGACTGGCTGGGTCGTGTAGTGGTAAAAGAAAATGCGTACTGCCATGTATGGATCGAATACTTTCCCATTCAAAACACGAGTGATGTGGTGACTTGCTGGTTTGATTGAGCTTTGTATAGCGGCAAGTGAGGGGTTCGAGACTCCGCAATTGCATTATTTGCTTTATTATGATTTTCTTTCACAAACCAAAATAGGGCCTGTCCAGTGGGGTTGGAGACTCCGCTATTGCATTTTGTGTGTGTTACAAACCCGATGGATCCTGGGTGGATGAGGGAGTAGGGGTGAACTCACCACCACCACCACAACCAACTCGAATTTACAAGACAGTAGATATAGATTTGCAGCTCTCTTAGATTTTAAATTTTGACAAGATGTAGTTGACTATGTGCAGGTATGCCCTATGTGTAGCGCAGAAGTTTCTACCTCAGCAAACAAGCAGGCATGACCAACAGTCGTTGGTAAACCAACTTCATCTTCAGAAAAGAAAAGAAAAACAAACCAGTTGTTGGCACTTCGTGGGAGTATGTAGTGGCATCATTCTAGTATCCCTGATGTTTAAACCAGAGCAAGGCAGTAGAAACTTCCACAGTACAAACTTGCGAGGGGACCAGGGAAATGGAGCATTTTTTTTATGCCTTGCCGCTGGTGCTCTGCGTTCTCTTACTCTTGTACACTAACTGTGTTATTACCGTCGATCATTTTTCTTTTCTTTTCTTGGTGTATATTATGAGTATCGCATTAATGCATTGGGATTTAGAGATTTATATCTGGAGTAGATATGCAGTATGGATGTGCTGGAATTTATATATTCCCATTTAATCACATCAGAGTTGATGAGTATTTCCAATATTCACAATTATAGGCAATCAATTATGATTGGTCGTGCATTATTTAGATGAGAATAAATGCGGATTTATTTTGATAGGAGTACGTAATACAGTATATATTAGAAGTGAATAAATGCAGATTTCTTTTGATAAGTACTTCCTTACAATAAGGTGCATGGCGATTCTATAAATATCGGTCTCACAAATTTAATCCTCACAAGTCTCGGTCTCCGAGCGTCAAAAAAGGGGAAAAAAAAACTATCAGTCTCTGTGTTTTCTCGCTTTCTCTCTCTCAAGTCGCAAACGAGCCGGAGAAAGACGGGTATTTTGGGTAGGTTCCCGCCGTTCTCGTGATATTAATGGTCCGTGCAATGTTCGTATAGCTAATTATGTTTTTGTTTCCTTTCAGTAGTAATCTGAAAAAAACGTAACCCCAACGAGGACATGGGACAGCCTGGAGGCCAATCAAGCACTGGAGGCGTCGGTGAAAATCAGGCCCAGCGAAGCAACCCCCTTGGCTACCTCACCGCTTCTTCGGCTATCGGCAGAGCGCAGGCCGTTCAGAGGTGGTGCACCACGCTTTGGTCCTTCGACTGCCCCCAGTTCGACAATCTCCTCGCCAGCCGTACCGTGTCTGTGGGGAGTAACAATGGCGTGGGTCGTGGATTGCCTTTTCCCACGCCACCACGCGTGGTGCAAGGGCAACAACCGAGGTACCACTACCACGCCACTGGACGGGACGGTGTTTTGCCGTCATCCCTTATGCAAGTTCGGAGCACGGACAATTTCACCTTCCAATCGCCGCAACCACGCTCCGTGGCACCCAACAGGGGCAACCACTTCTATTCGCAGTCTCTCGCGCCGCCGACACAGGTGGTGCATGCACAGTTCCTTGGTGGTATGACACCGACGGCTTTCGGGGGTCTCAATGCTTCGTCGGTACTATGAGTGTCAGAATCAACGCGAGCACATAGTGTTTTTCTGCTTAACAGCGTAGATTCTGGTCGACGCGACGCTCTTGCGCGAGAAGCGGGCACCAGTATCATGCAACGAAGAGAGCCGACTCGTCGAGGCACCGGATCTGAGATAATTGCATCTATAGTCCTCATAGTCGTTGGCCATGTTCAACTTGATCCTGAAACTTACGTATTGCTTCAATACGGTCCTGGTACATGAAAATACGTGATCAATACGGTCCCTGAGGTTGAAACAACAGTCCTGGCTCTACACATTGCATACGTATCGCGTACTCTCTTGTATGACGCATCAGCACAGGGCCACCGTCAGCCCGGGACCCATATGTCAGTGGGAGTGAGAAATAAAATAAACAAAAAGAAAAATCTCTGTCGCCACCAGGCTTCGAACCAGCGACCACCGGCCCAATTCTGCGCGAGCAAGCCACCACATTACGGGCCCTCTTCCGATGAATTTAGTTGGACATTCTTTTATATAAACAACATTGTCCATTCCGCCACAGACATTTTTTTAGGACGCGCGTGCTAGCGAATTATTCCCTCAAAAAAGAAAGCGTGTTAGCGAATTAAGCTGGCAGTAGTATTGTTTTTCGCGAAAAGCAGTAGTATTTGCTACTAATAAGATGAACATGGTTTCGAACCATAGTTTATCTTCTTTTTCGTTTTTTCTGTTTATTTTTTCGTTTCTTCCTTGTCTGTTTATTTTAATTTTTAAAATAATGTTTAAAGTATTCAACATTTATTAGCGCTTACGAAACTAGTTCAGAAATTTTTAACACATCACATTTGTTGAAAATAGTTTGAAGTTTCAAAATTTGGTCATGGTATGAAAAAATATTACAAGTTTTAAAAAATGTTTTCATTTGCAATTGTTTTTCTTATTATTTTCAAATTGTTTCTGGTTATAAATTATTGTTCAGTAATACAAAAAAATCCCCCTTTTCAAAAAATGATACAGAATTCAAAAGAATGTTATCATTTTGATGAATTTTTCTTCAACAAGTCCTTTTTCATGTATTTATGTTCTTTGTATCTCTCACATACAAGCACATTTATTGATGAAATATTGCACAGTGATATTGCGCTACTATACATGCATATACATACAATTTTGGATTTTTTTTTCAGGCACTAAAAGTCCTTTTGTTTACCAAAAAATACCATGCGTACTCCCCTGCACCCAATACGTACAGAATTTTTGAAAATGCGATTATTTTTCAAATCATATATTTTTAAAAAATTTATGAATATGTTTTGTATTCATTAACATTTTTTGAAATTGCGTACATTATTTTAGAACTCGTCAACAAGAATTTATGTGTAGGCGAACTTTCTTGAAATTTGGGAACACATTTTTATATTCAAAAACAGTTTTTGTTTGTGACGAACATTTTTTGGATTCATGAATATTTTTTTGAATCAGTGAATATTTTTAAAAGATTGTTTTTTACCTTCCCATACGTTGTTTTGAATTTTTTTTATAAATTCGTGGACATTGTTTTGTAGAAACGAACCTTTATTTTTGAATCTTGAATTTTTTTTGAATCGATGAACGTTTAAAAAAACACTCATGAATATTTTATAAATTCACGATTTTTTAAAAGACAAAGTCATATATATATATATATATAATATATATATTGTGCATCCACATACATCCAGGATCACATGGTTGTTCTGGTGGTTTGCTCGCGTACCAACCTGCTGCAGTTCGCAGGTTCAAATCCCTGCAGGCTGCTTTTTTCCTATATTTTGTTTTTTCTCGGCCCACTGACATATGGGCCTTCTACAAACGTCGCCTGAGCTGGCCCGTGTCACTTACGCAAATACGAGATACGTATGCAATGTGTAGAGCCAGGACTGTTGTTTCAACCTTAGGGACCGTATTGATCACGTATTTTCATGTATCGAGACTGTATTGAAGCAATATGCAAGTTCCAGGATCAAGTTGGACGTCGCCAGCGACTACCAGGACTATAGATGCAATTATCTCCACCGGATCTGTGCAACTTATGGATCCAATGGGCTTCAACGGCCGTCTCCATCATGAGCGTTCGCTTCTTGTAGGCACAAGATCTGTGCAACACACGGTTGGCTTTGACGACACTTGCCTCCATGAGCATTCTCTTCTTGCAAGTACCAGACCCGTGCTGTGCATGGAGATGATGTGCTTCGACGTTCATAGTCTTCATAGGCGTGCGCTTCTTATAGGCACCGGATTCATGCATCGCACGGAGCTGATTGGCTTCGACATAAGTCTCTTTAGGCATACGCTTCTTGCAAGCCCCGGATACGTGTCACGCCTCAGCGCTGGCACAAGGCAAATGACGGAATCATCAGGGGCAGGCATGACACGTGAGGGCAATCGAGCGGTGGCGGCGGCGAGAAATGAGGCCATATTGCGGCGCATGAATAGGATGGTGAGGATCTTGGTGGACGGGAGAAGAGCCCGCACTGACATCCTTGCAGGTAACCACACGGGAGCGACTACAATAGAAGAAGGGCCACCGGTGCAAAAATAGAAAAAATCTGTCTGGGCCATTAGATCCCGGCTGAATGGTCCAGATTCTAGTGGATGGATCTGAGCGCACAGGTGCTAGGTCCTTTGCAGAAAACACCCTTGATTATAGTCATTTTGCTTTCAGTATCATCTTCTCCACCGTAGGAACGCAACAGAGCAGGCCCAAATTCCCCAACCCGCGGCCGCCGACTGTTGGACAAGCCCTGTCGACGGTGGCGGCGAGCCAGATCCGGTGCCTAGCCGGGCGATTGCGGCCAGTGGAGGTCTAGATCCAGCACTCCGCCGTCTCGTCACGGGCGGTCTGGCTGCCCCGACGGATCTCCCATGTTTTAAGCTGCGGCAGGTTCTCCAAGGTACTCTGCTCCGACGCCCGGAGGACAACCTCGCTCCATCCTTTTTCTACACAAGCAGACCATTCTCCACATTGTTAGAATAAATTCGAGGCATACCGTTGATCATCCGAGAACCAAGCAATCACACGAGCACGACATCGAGATTTGTTAACGAGGTTCACCGATATGGCTACATCCCTGCGGCCTGACTATGGGTGCTCCTCCCCATGACACCGCTACAATACCGCACCCGGTCGCCCTGGACACTGACACATGCCGCCGGCTTCCCCTGCGTTCCGGTGCTATTATGTTGTCATAGGTTACATCGTGTGTCTACCCCCGCTATATATGAGAGGCCTATGATACAAGTGTCCTATTAGGACAGGACTCCATATTCTATCTAAACACAATACTACTCAGAGTCCAACTGTAACCTACCTTGTCCTAACAAACTCCACCTTGGCGAATATTCTCCACCACCTTGAATTCGTCAATGCGTCAAACTTCCATGTACATTGGACTTGAGTTTATCCCATGAGTACCGCTGCTACTCCAAAGACTCCATATGACTCCACCTGCAACTTGTAGTACCTTCTTTTCTTGCCATGGTCAACACTCGAGCAAAATTAAGTTCTTTGTTACTCTAGTTTGTGCTCCCAACTTCCAGAGTATCAGTCCAATGCCATCACACACTGATCATTGACCTGCGTGAAAGTGAACAACTCACATATTGGGTGTCACACATAAGAGTTACCTGAACTCAACATCACCGCTCCTTTCTTGATCGTCTGTCTGAAATTTAAAGGAATTTCACCCTTTCTTATAGTCATCCCGAGTCAAATTCGCAGTTGTCTCACCACATGTATGACCGCCAGAGCCCTGGCCCGTCTCCATGTCCCGTGCATACCACACACCTCGCCGCTATTACCGCGTCGAGCCTCCGCTGTCTCGGTCGAGTCTCAAGGGTCGTGAACCCACACCACTCAACCCCACTGCAGAGTACCACCGATCATCATCGACCGATGACGAGTTTCACGCTTCCATCAGACCATTGGGCTCCAGTCTGAATTACGTGTCACTCGCTTTTTTCCAGCTGAATAGGCTTCGATTCCCTAGATCCTTACACCATAGCCCTTCAATCTAGCTCCACCTTCAACATGACTCATGGTAGATGATCAATCCACCCTCGCGCCCCGTCAACTTCAAGCTCCGTGTATACATCACCTTGAATCAAACCCGCGCCATAGTCTTGTCGAAGCCGCACAAGCCTCGGGCATATGCACCACGTGTTTCCACGCCCAGAAGTCGGTCACCATCAGCATCACGCTCCTACGTCGTCTTCACCGATCCCACCACCGTCTTCTGTACCAACCGACCTGCGTCGATCCGTCAGACCATCTAGTCCAACCCAGCCAAACTTGTTCGACTGCAGACACATTCCAGACTCCTCAAGTCGTCACCATGACCATCTCCATCCAAACACAAATGTGTACCAACAAAGAAAAACAAAGTGAAGTCCACATAGCCTTCCCGTGTGAACACCAAATCAGATCAACAAAGCTAACTAGCTCAAACACCTGATTCATCACACGTGTGTAGCTGGCCTCTCCTTTTATTTTCTTTTTTCATGACAGCATCACGATCTGACTAAGCCCTTGTGCCGTAATTTTTTTCGCCAAACAAATCTCTAGTGCATGCAACGCTCCAGTCCTGGCACAATGCCAACTCTCCTGGAATTCAGCTCCGCGCACGTGGCTTTCTTTGGGCCTTGCACAACCAGCTGCTGCTCCTGGGCCACTGATCACGTGTACCTCGTGGCTACACAAGGGCCTTGCCCACCAAGCACACACACAACCAGCCCCACCTGGGCCAGCCAGCTACACCCTAGGCATGCCCACGAGCCACCTCGGCTTTGCGCGTGCGTCCAACCCTTTGCCTGCAGCCCTGCACATGCACCTTTCCGCTTGGATCAAGCCGCCACGAACCCAGCAAACGCGGATGCCGATCTCGCCGAGTTCCCGAACAAAACGCTGGTTCCGATTGCTCTTTCTATCAAACACAATGCTGTCTTCCACGAATCTTATATCAGCAAACTCGATCCACCGACACGAAAACTACCGCCGCCATGCCTCCAATCGTACACATTGCATCTTGCAAGATCTCGCTGACAACTTCCACGTGTTCTCCTTTAGATCAACGATCAACAACCCGAACAACCTAGCTCTGATACCACTTGTTAGAATAAATTCGAGGCATACCGTTGATCATCCGAGGACCAAGCAATCACACGAGCACGACACCGAGATTTGTTAACGAGGTTCACCGATATGGCTACATCCCCGGGTCCTGACTATGGGCGCTCCTCCCCATGACACCGCTACAATACCGCACCCGGTCGCCCTGAACACCGGCACATGCCGTCGGCTTCCCCTGCGTTCCGGTGCTATTATGTTGGCATATGTTACATCGTGTGTCTACCCCCACTATATATGAGAGACCTATGATACAAGTGTCCTATTAGAACACGACTCCATATCCTATCTAAACACAATACTACTCAGAGTCCAACTGTAACCTACCTTGTACATAATATTCGACACAAGCCTAACACACATGTCGCCTGCACCTCTGCCCGTCTAGCTCCGCCATCTAGGAACGCCTGAGAAGAAAACTACAGCTAGCCTTCTGGTATGCTTGTCTGCCAGGTTGCTATGAGTTTTCATAGTTAATTCTGCAGCTTTTCATTTAGAAAATATTTTGTTCAACTATCCATATCATCTACACCATATTTTGGTCCTTCATCCCTGAAAGTACTTTTGCTTTAAAAAAGTGTGCTTGGAGCATAGTAGTATGTTGTATCGTTGTTGGATGTTGTATAATTCTGCATCTTTGGAAATGATACGAGTGACAACATTTTGAAAATTCTAAGCATACACACATTTAGTTTAGATAACATATTTTTATCGTTAGTAGCAGTAGCTTGGAAGCTTGGAAATATTTTTTGGGCAAAGGCTATATTCAGAAGTATGCTTGAGTAGTACAGTAGCAAACCCACTAGTATGTACACACTTCTCTATACCAAATTCAGTTAATTTTGAGAGACCTTTATCCAGTGTTGATTAGCCATAACAAAAAAAAACACAATGTGTGCTTACTTCAAAATTTGGACTGGCCAACTAGTTTGTGCTCATCTGGGTTATGCTTGCTTTCAACTTGAGAGCAATAACAGGGATATCCCTCTGTATGCTTGCCTGTGAGGTTGCAACCAATTTTTTTAGTTGATTACGTAACATTTATTTAGGGCGGCGAGGTGCAATGCACGGCGAGGTCAGTGGCAGGCAAGTGCGGCCCGTGAGGGGCGGCGCCCCATGCTGGATGCGTGAGCAAGCGGTAAGCCGGTGAAGCGCCATTGACGGTGTGGTGTGTGGAGGAGCTGACTCGGTTGGATCGCAGCCGCGCGTATGCACTGGATCGAACGGCTGCGCAGGGACGGCCCAATTTGGGCCGGTCGACCGGCGCCTATCACCGCCCAATTATTTTTGTTCAATGTTTGTACTGCAAACTATAGTGCAGAATCTTAGTTTAGTATGTATTGATACTTTCCTGTACCAGATTCAGTTAATTTAGACTTTATTCGGTGTTGATTAGCCATAACAAGAAAACATAATGTTTGCTTACTTCAAAATTTTGACTGGACAACTAGTTTATGCTCATCTTGGGATATGTTTGCTTTCAACGTGAGAGCAATAACAGGGATATCTCTCTTATCCATGCATACAAAAATTAATCACTGGACAAGTTTGCTATAGTTTGCTTGTACTGGATTTTCGAGCAGTTTTGTATTGTGAAATTTCATCCTCTTGTCGGATATTGTACATGAGAACAAACTAATCTCAGCTACCTATTGAAGTACCTGCATGTGAAGTGGTTGGAGGCACAAGACTGAAATTCGTCACACTTGCAATATGTGCCACTTCACTGATTTCGCTTTAGTGAAACAATTGTATTAGCTCTTTGGTCTTTCTCATTCGGCTTTTATGACACTACACTTGTAAAAAGACAACTTTTTTACCTTTTGTATGTAGAAAAGAAGACACTCTTTCTGTGTGTATGTAGAAAAGAAGACATTTTTTCTGTGTATTTTTAATTTCCAAAAGGGGCACTCGCTCTAGAATAAACGGACACAGGAATAGTGTGAGAAGTGAGTCCAGCGAGAAGAAAATAAGACCTGGAATTCATCAAAAGACGCACACAAGTGCATCATTTGTAAGGGAGTGGTGTTCCATGATGCAAGGACATGCTCTAAGAAACAAATGACACAACAGTAGAGGTTTGTGCTTCTTGCTTTGAAGACTACCTGTTCTTTTTGTCTTGTTATTACTGCACAATACTATATGTTTTTAGACGAGTCATATTTGTTTGGTGTGAACCAATCAAGCTTAAATAAGAGTGAACTAATCGAGCCACGACCTAGTGGAGTATCCAATTTTTTTATTAAACTCTTTCCAATAAAAAGTATTATAACAGAAGATGTTATGTCGACGTACATATATTGTTCCTGCTTCACAATGTGAACAATTGAAATTGTTGCATGTCCATTATTAGGGTATCTTTTTGGTTTACTGGTCTGAACTTGTAGTGCTGCTGTCAGCAAATATGTGTGCATTCAGTCCATGTTAGGGCACAAGATATAATTAGCAGGAAATGTCTGTTGGGGGGAGCAAACGGCTGATTGTTTTGACCTACGTGGGCTTTATTTGGGATAGACTTTCGGTTTCAATACAGCAGTACAACCGGTCATAAGCTATTTGAGTTAAGAAAGTCTTAGTGGGATGATGAGCTGCAAAAATTGATACAAGTGATTCTTCATTGTCAAGCTGTGAATATATTTGCCGTACAATATTATTTTCCTTGTCTCTTCACTGGTCTGACATGTGCCTTTGTGCTGCAGCATCAAATTTTTTACTTGTGTCATCTACGAGTTAGCAAAAGTACTTGAATTGCATTCTTAATTGTTCAATACATACGCGATTAGGATTAGAGAACATTATTTTCCTATTTCTTTCCTTGTAATGTAAACTATTTTTTCCTTGTATTTCTAGATGCTCTCTCACAACCGGAAACATCAGGACTACAGATGGATAGAAGAAGCTTTTATCAAAATCTTCCCTTTCTGACAATTGAGAGAATTTCTCTGCAAGATAAATTTAACTTTGTTCTTGATCATGCATCTGTATGTGTCTGTGCTCAACTGAATTGGGTTTGCTTGGTGTGATCTTTCCCAGAACAAGAAGCTTCATGAGCAAGTAGTAGAACTGGAGGGAAAGGGTAGAGTTTTTCTGTTATGTACCATCAAGATATTAGTCTTTAATACTGTCTTGCTGGCTATGTACTAAAAATGGTGCTACCATGCCTCATCAAGATATGTATGCTTGTGATATGCTCAATCTGGGATGGTCCAGTCTGATGTTTTGTTATGCTTCAAAAGGTGACTGAATCTGTGCCATAAGCCGTCGTTGGACAAAATGAATGGAGAGGGAGATAAAATACATGAGGGGGTTACTGCAAAAGTTCCGTTTTATAACTAATTGCTAGTAGGGGGTTTTCGTATAAATGTACATTAAGTGGCTGAGGAATCTGTGCCATCCACCTACGATCCAATGGCTCATGGCTGTTTTTCTATTTTTTGCACCGGTGGCCCTTCTTTTATTGTAGTCTTCCCCTAACCACACCCTACTTCGTCCATCGTGTCCCTCCTTTGCTCAGATGCAAGTGCGATTCATGCTGAACTCAACATTTTTGCCTTCTGGCTTTGTTCTAGCTTCTCGTGGTCGTGGGCGGCGAGGTGGTGGCAACCGGATGCTGCTAGATGGGTGGAACTAGCTAAGGAAATGGATCCTGTCTGTCGACGAATATCTTCCGACATGAAGAATAAATCTTAGATGTGCCTTTGCTTTGCTAGAGTTTTATTTAAAATAAATGGTCACCAAACCAATGCCATGTTTTTAGTACAATTTATCATTATTGTAAGAAGGATTTTAGTTTTATCTGTTTCATGTTTCTGGGTGAAATGCAATTTTATATACCTCTTGAATTTTCTTTTCCTCGAATATGTCATTTGTTTATTGTGCAAGAGCATATGTCTGTTGGTGATAGTTTAGATGATAAAAGTGCAGAGGAAAAATTGAAATATTTCATTGTATAGCTGGCTTCCCTTGGTAAACCTAGTGTCGATGTTTGACACCGTCAATGCTACAGATAGCTAATTTATTCGAAGGGTGTGTGAGTGGCAGATCAGAGTGTCTACAAACAACGTAAGAGACAACATGAACTACCTACGTTCGTGTTCGCACATGAACACGTCACCATGAAAGCGTAGGTTTACTCCCAGAGGGTGGTGGTGGTGGGGGGGGGGGGGTGAATGGGAGATTTTTAGAAATTCGTCAAACTCTAATGAATTTGACGAAGATCAAAGTGAAGAAACAAAACCGAGAATGAAACTAAGTCATCACAGAAACAGAGAGCATGCATACATGATACATATGAGTGAATAACGTGTAATCATGCAAGCATACAAGTATGAGGAAGATGAACTGAAGAAATGAAAAACAGCATGATGAAAGTCTTCAGTTCAAATTCTTCAGAAGATAGGTCACAAATATTTCAGCAGCGAATAACTTAAAGGTAAAGGGTGAGGAATTGGAAACCAAGTAGGCTCGGTGAAGACACATCAATTTGGTAGACCAGTTCCAGTTGATGTATCAACTATACGTCTGGTTGAGGCGGTTGAGATGAACTCAGAAGACACTTAGTCTTCACCGTATTCCTCTTGAGCTAAGGTCACAGCAGACCTCGCCCAATCACTCGTGGTAAGTCTTGAAGGTAGACTTCCAAAACCTTCACAGACTTGTTCACCGGAACACCACAATTACTCTTCGGTGCTTAAAACATGACGCCTAACGGGCTGGAAGAATGACAGTCTTCAAAGGTAGCAGGCGTTGGATCACACAGATCAATCGCTTCAGTAATGCTTAATCACTTTGGCTCTCATTGGGTTTTTCCTCACTTTGGTTTCTCTCAAAGTTGTCAGAGGAAGGGTTGCTCTCAAATGACAAGTGTCAAGTTCTCTCTAGAGCACCCAACCAACAAGTGTTTGTAGGGGGCGGCTATTTATAGCCAGGAGGCAACCTGACATGAAATGTCATAAATGCCCCTTTGGACATGACCATTGTCAGGATAAGGATCCACTCGACAGCTGGCACACAACGCAACAACGGTCGGAAAATTGAATTCTCAATTTCGCGGGGCACTCAATTTCCTCATGTTTCACCTAGACCCCCTTTAAGAGTACAATTTTTCCTATGACTCAAATAAGAATAAAGAAACTACGAAAACAAAGCCTTCAAGCTTCAAAGTCTTCACAGGCCGTACCAATTTCTTCACTTGAAGAAATACATTTTTAGGGGTCATATTTCTTCAGTTAAACCAAATCTTCAGGGACTATGACACTTGGGTATACTCACAAACACATTAGTCCCTTAACTTATTTGTCTTCAATACTCCAAAACCACCAAGGGGGCACTTGATGCACTTACAATCTCCCCCTTTTTGGTGATTGATGACAAATTGGTGAAGTTTTCAACGGAAATAAATAATGGAAATGTAAGAACAGAGTATTAAGAAATTTGTTACATGATATAGAGGAACTCCCTCGGAAGATGTGCATATGATGAATTTGCTTTGGATTGCAAATGCACATGGCAGGTTGGAATTGTGAGATCTCCCCCTATATCTTGGAATCTAATCATGCATGATCATAAGATATTGAAGAACTTGAATGCATGATGAAAATTGGTGTCTGACGAAATACGACATGCATGAGTATATATCATTGAGGCACAAGGCATGCATATAAAATGTAGCAAAAAGAGTCAGACCACCAACAGTTATTGAGTTACAACCCAATCATAGAATGCATCAACTGAAGCCAAAAGTTGCAACTTAAGCAAAAACAACCCGATATATATATATATATATATATATATATATATATGACCCGCTTGAAGAATAACTCAATTTCTCCCCCTTTCTTATCAAATGACCAAAAGGAGATGAAACCGAGGACTAACGCCCCTGAAGAAAATCATCTTGAAGAATCCAGAGGAGTGCCAACGTTGGTGTTGGGGTCGAGCGAAGCAGACGGGCCTGCAGCAGTGTCTTCAACCTCTTCATTTTCGTTAGTAGAGCGTGAAGGAGACACTAAGCTTGGGACGAGCCGAGGAACTTGGAATTTCTTGTAGTTCTTCTTGGGCGGATACAACCAATTGAAGTCCTATTGGAATTTCATCTCTCCAAGTTCTTCAGGAGTCTTGAGATGTGATAATATGGCCCAACTTCTGTCAAATATATCATGGGCATATAGTAATGGTTCTTGCACACAGAGTTTTGCGTCACAATCATATTTGCAAGTGTTGCAACAAGCTGACTCTTAACCCAGTTGTGGTTTCAATCCATTTTCTGGTGCAGACTGGTGAGAAGTTCTCGGCCTGTCATGACCTGAGGAGCTTCAGTTTGAGGAATTTACCCTGAGGCCTTTGCTGCAATGTCTTGACTCGCAGTTTCATCACCCGTTGTGTCATGGAATTGTCACGGCAGATGTCCTTAGTGTCAGGACTTAGTCGCGAGGCCAACGCATCTATGTGGTAGCTTGAGAGGGGTTGAGCGGGACGAGAGACGCGACACAAGACAAGGGTTTAGACAGCTTCGGGCCCCGAGAAACATCATCCGGAATAGCCCTACATGCTGTTTGTGGCTAGGTCTCATTATGATCATAAGGGAGCCGCCGTCAACCGACTCTCCTAGTTGTGTCTAGCCCTAGAGATTATCTTCTTGCTTGTTTCTTGTCCCCCTTTGGGGAGCCCTGCCCCTCCTTATATATGTTGAAGGGGCGGCTTACATGTAGAGTCCTAGTAGGATTAGAACTAACTTATTCTCTATTACAAGTCGGATACAAGTACGGGTCTTGCTTCCTTGTAAAGGAAATACTCCTCATGCCTTCCGTCTTAAGCCGGCCCACCAGAGTATAAGCCGGTCTGCTAGGCTTTGGGCCTTGTCGTCCGTCTGATCCGCCCGCCAGGTCTCAAGTGAGTCACAATGTCCAGGCGGGTTACATGTAAACTGTCATGTCCGGGCGGATCGCCAGTAAGTCGCCTAGCTCCAGCCGGGTCTTTGGTGAGTCGCCAAGTCCCAGACGGGTCATACTTCCTGCCGGGTTATATCGCGGGGTATATCCCCGACATTAGCCCCCAGTTTAATTTGGATTTATCCATGTTAAACTGATCCTACAAAATAACTCAAGAACAAATTTGACAGGTTGTGCTCCGGGTTAAACATTCTTGTAAGCCGGCACCTGAACATCTTTAAGTCCTTGTCATTTCCTTGTTGATATAAATATGTCCATATCCCCATAGAAAATCTTCTTTAACTGATATGCTTCAACTTTGTCAATGCAAATAATCCAGATATTTCTTTTTGAAAAATCCGGGTCAATAGGCCAGCTTTAGAATCAATCTGCTGACATTGGTATTCTTGTAGAGAAATATAGTAAGAGATAATCCACTTGAGTCGGCCTCCAAAACGCCGGCTTAAAAAATATTGGTCTTGAAATACTCATCTGGCTTTCAACCGGCTTGAAGATGTAACACTTGCCGGTTTATCATTACCAAAACTGCCGGATTATAAAATAGAGGATGCCGGATCATGTAATTTTTGCTGATGCCGGGTTGATCTTATGATGATGCCAGGTCATAACTGAGAATCTTGAAGATTTCTCTCCCTCGTACCCATATTACCTGTAGCCCCCAAGTCTTGAGTAGAGCAAAGTGATGACTTAAGACTTGCTTCAATATAAATATTACCACTTTGAAGAAATCTATGTTGTTCATCTCAATCACTAGTCAGAACTGAGTATTCCACATATGTAGCCCCCAAGTGTCGGGTTGTCATGCTTGCAGCAACCTGGGACTTGTAATTGCCTTATGCTCATAAAACTTTAACCAGTGTAGCTCCCAAGGGCTGGGTCATTATGCAATAATGAGCAGGGACTTTATAAATATGATCATGTAGATTTGAACAGCAACGTGTAGCCCCCAAGGGCCAGCTCAGTAAGATAATATTGAGCTAGGACTTTATATATACTTCTTTGAAAAGAACATCATATGATATAACCCCCATCATGGGGCTTGAACCCATGTCCACAAGGTTAAGAGCTTTGTGCTTTACCAACTGAGTAGTGGACCTTTCAATATAATAGATTAAGACTTATGCACCTTGGACTTTTGACAGGAGCAATTGGTAGTCCCCAAGAGCCGGCTCATTACAACGTGATGAGTCGGGTCTTCAATAAGATGAGCAAAAAATGACTTTGCATTAGCCCCCAAGTGCCATGGTGCCTGCTGGCAGTGACATGGGACTTGCGTATTTGATGTAATCTCAATTTGAATAATGTAGCCCCCAAGTGCCGGGTCGTAAGCCTGCAGCGACTCGAGACTATTCCTTTCTTGTAAAATAAATCATATCCATTGATAAAATAATAGCCATTGCGCTGAAGCGACTTTGAAAACCTCAATAATATTAGTTACTGATAACCATAATAAAAATCCAGCCATGTTGGCTACTAAAGATTTGAATAACCCGGTTTGAAAACCTCAATCATTCAATATCATAATGAAAATCCAGCCAAGTTTGGCTATTTAAAGATTCAAATACCTTATCTGTTTGACAAGTAAAACCGGAGTTTTAAATACCCGGTGGCTCTTGTCCGATGGTGATTTAATACACCTCCATTGTAAGCCGGAATTTTTGTAACCCGACGGCTTATAGCCTTTGAGAAAATCCAGAATTGATAACCCTTTTGATACACCAATTTCAATCTTTGATGATGGGCTTGAACTTAATCATTTATGTAAGTCATAGCTCTGTAAATCCTGCAGAGTTTAAACAACATATGCCCTGGCGACTTAACGTCAAAAGCTAGGGCGGGTAATCACCCAAATGTAGTCTTATCCTGCATACAAGTAGATCACAAGATCCCTTGGCGGTTTACCGCAGGGCGGGTCATAATATCTCACATATAACCACTATGATATTGAATTTGTACTGCCGGTTTACATGGCCTGTGCAACAAGGGTGAAAACCCAATCCTTAGAAGCCAATGCTTCCACATAGATGATGATTGTCATAAGCTGGCGACTTATCATTGAAAATTAAACCGAGGTTAAATATAAACCACTCATATACACTTTAGATATGATAAAAAAGCTTCAAGTAAAATCCAAAAAAATGTTTGCAAAAAGAGACTTCAAAATTTTTGAGGCTTCTGATTCGAATACGATCAGAAAACCATTCCAAAGGGGTTAAGCTAAGATTCGAATACGATCATATAGCCCCCAGTGGCTTTGGCGTTGCCGATCAAGAGGGTACCGACATCTATGTTCTCTTTGGTTTGAATACGACCTATGTTTGAACAGGAAGCCCCCAAATGACCTTGAGAGTTGTTTAACGACGCTGATTCAAATACGATCCATGTCGGACCCAAAAGGGGTTAAGCTATGATTCGAATACGATCAAGAAGCCCCCTAGTGAGTTTGGCGTTGTGCCGATCAAGAGGGTACCAAAAACTATGTTCTCTTTGGTTCGAATACGACCTATGTTTGAACAGGAAGCCCCCAAGTGACCATATAAATTTTGGCAGTGCGCCGATCAAGAGGGTATTGACAGCTATACTCGATGAGCAGGAAGCCTCCAAGTGACCATAATGAGATAAGCTGTAAAGCGGGATACCCATGTTTGAACCGTGCATCATGGCAACAATCCCTTTTTAGCACCTTTTAATCTTTCTGAGAACTCAAACTTGCGAGAGATTAATTCTTTTCGAACCGGAACTTTGAACCGGATTTGAGAGCTTAAAAGCTTTGTAAGAGACAAATTTACCTTGAGCCGGATGTTTGAATCGGATTTGAGAGCTTCAAAACTTTGCGGGAGAGAGATGTCTCTTGAACCGGATCTTGAACCGACAATTTTCTGACGGCCTTTAAATTTTCATCAATATGGCGGTGTCCTCTAGAACCGGGTTATCATTCCTTCCAATGACCCGGAGTCCCCGAGTCATGTCATTGTAGCCCCCGAGTCTTAAGACAACTCGAGGAGTTGTCTTGAGATTCTCCACATTTGACCGTGATATAAACCGGTACGAGTCATTCAACGTCTCAGTGATATAACTTGTCCTGCACTGGAGAACTTGCAAGCCAGAGTAATTGCTCTTTCAAAGAAAGCAATATATAATATAAAATATACTGGATGAATTTCACCTGATGCGCCAGGTCAGTAATTATCACCGCGGAGTTGATGATCACCATGGTAAAGCTGAAATCAATCACGGCCGAGCCGGCCATGGGAGCAGACAGATGAGTCGGCCGCGGTGTTGTAAGCCGGTGTGGACGAGCAAATTGTCCTCTTCGTTGTAAGCCGGCGTGGTCATAAGAGACGGCCACAACGTTGTAAGCCGGTGCGGTCGCGAGAGACGGCCACGGTGTTGTAAGCCGGCGCGGTCGCGAAAGACGGCCACATCGTTGTAAGCTGGTGCGGTAGTCCGTTGAATAACGACGACCACATGTGCCAAAAGATGTTGGCGTGCCTCCATCTCCGTGGTATAATACCACTTTTTGTCATAAATAATTGCCCTGCATAAACAATATTGCAGACCAAGGCAAAAACAAACTTGTTCTTTGACAAAAAACAACATGTTCTAATAAAACAAATTTGGATGGATATCACCTGATTTGTTTGGACGACAGGTGATCTGTTTTATCGTGACAAAGGCGGCTCAATGTGACCCCAGCGGCTCAACACAGCAGGGACGACTCACATATGTCCATTGGACAGCTTGTGTGAACAGACGTGGCTCTGATTTGTTGATATATATATATATATATATATATATATATATATATATATATATATATATATATATGACAAATTTTATCTACGAGCAGTGATAGTTACCCCCTAGCTGTTTGCCTTCCACGTGTCCCTTCTTATCTCTAAACCAAACGGGTTGGTGGACGCCAAAGAATCCAATAGCCGACAGCTAACTAACATCTAATTAAATAATTAAATAAATGGTGTGAGTTAGTTCAACAACCTGCTATTTCCTTGGCCAGCCGAGTGCATCACACTGAACAGATAAGATAGTTATAAGTTGAATGCGCTGGCCCAAACATCTCTTGTTTTTTTTTTGAGGAATCTCTTGTATACTTCTGACTCAACTATGTAGAACTACATACTATTTTGAAAAAGAGTGCATAGTATATTGTTTGGAAAATAGTATATCATGGAGTTTGAAATTTTTTTTGGAGCGATGAGTATATAGTATGTAGCATGGAGTATATGTATATATAGTGTGGAGTTGAAAGGAGTATATAGTGTGGTAATAGTATGTAGTACATAGTATGGAATTGAGAGGAGTATATGGTATGTACTGAGGAGTATATATAGTTTGGGAAAAGTATATTTTTGGGTATATATATATATACTTCCAATGGCTTATGTAATGTTCATTTAATATATACTTCCAGTGCCATAGATACTCCATTTTTATAGTATAGAGTTTGCACTGTTGCTTAGAATATGTAGTATGGAGTATCACGTGAAAACAAGTTGTATATATACACATGCTTCCTTTTCATTTAAGTGGTGTACACATAGTATGGAGTATCTATGTAGTATGGAGTATGCACATTTAACCAGAGACCGGAGTATGGAGTATCTATGTAAAATGAAGTGTGTACCACATTTATAGGGTACAACAGTACAAGTAGTTTATCTATCATTTCACTGATTCCTGAAGCTAAGATTTGGACGATCGTACCCAACTTCTTTCAAACCATGATGCGACCATGTCCTCGAACGTACATCGTCGCCGCCGCCGATGTCATTCTTCTACATGCAGCCACATGTTGTCTTCGTCGCCGTCGTACCGGAACAGGCAGGCATCTGCAATGTGCAGCAGCCATGGTTGCCGACTTGCCGTTGTCGTCGTTGCCGCCGTATCATGGTAATCACCCATCGGTCACGTTGTTTTAATTTGTTGTCGCCGTTCCGGAGAAGACAGACAGCAGCCGTGGACCGGTGGACGGCGATGCCGTCGGCCATGGCAGTCAACTGTCAGTTATGCTGTCTTCGTCGGCGCCGCACCAGAAATAGGCATGCGTCGACCGTATGTCGTCAGTTGTCACAACAGCCGTGGTACTAGAGAGCAGCCAGTTCTTGCGTGTCGTCAGATCTGATCATGACGCAGGCCAACACTCCATGTAGAAAATTGATGCGTGCAGAGGAGAGGACCCAACGGACGCAATGGCTATATAAAAGAAGAAATTATGATGATGAATACGTATGAAATCTGGATAAAAAACTATGAAATTCCATGATGCATGCTTGGGAATTATGGGAAGTCATCCATGTTGCACACCTCGTTGTGCTATTGATAATTGATGATGCGTCCAATCTAGTAAATTTGGTGTACCTTTTGATTACGCCAGAGAGAGACGAAGATAGCTAAAAAAAGATGAGGAGAAGATTTGCCAGAAAAATCGGAAGGATAGAGACAACAATTTCGGGTGGAGAAAATATCCCATTTTACGTGTCCACAACCCGTTAAAAAACGCACAGATCTAAAGGCAATCGAACGGCGACTGAGGTGAAGGTAACTACCACCTAATGGTAGGATGTATTTTCCATATATATATATATATATATATATATATATATATATATATATATATATATATATATATATATATATATATATATATATATATATATATATATAGTAGCACTATTCTAATCCTAGGATTAGAATAACTATTTGGATCACCATCACCCCTATATAGGGCCCGATGGAAAGTTCAAAAAAAAAAACCACCCCACCTCCTGCTCCCCCCAATGCCCCACCTCCCGCACCTCCTGCCCCCAACGGCGACGCGCCCGCCGCCCCGTCCCTAACCGGCGCCGCCGCCGCCACCAACCCCCCAGCCAGAGACGAGACCGCCGCCCCGACGCCCACCGGAGACGCCGCCCGCCCCAACCGGAGACGCCGCCGCCCCAAGATCCCACTGCCGCCACCACCTACGCTCATCGCCGGCGTTGTGGTCCCAGCTTTCCCCGCCGCCGCCGTGCCCAGCCTCCCATGCGCTCGCCTCCTGCCTCTGTGCACTGCCGCCCTACCTCCCGTGCGCCGCAGCCTGCCTCTGCGCACCGCCGTCCCCCATCCGGCCATCCCACGCGCTAACTGGGTGGTGCCTGGGTTGAGGCATCAGTCGAAGCGACGACGGGAGGAGGTTGGGCATGAGGGAGGGGACGGTGCCTTGGGCTGACAGGACGCGGCGGCGACTGCTTCATAGAGGAGCCCGAGCACTTGCTCGATGTCGTGCTTGTGCCTGAGGCACCGGACGAATCTTAGTAGTTGAACTTCACACGCACTGCATCTGCGGCTCACCTCCTCCACGAGCGGCAGCTGCCTCCCCATCCGTTTTCCACAACTATTTTTTTGTATTTGTGGGTGTTTGCATGTACTGGTTCTCGGGAGCTCGCCTCAGAAAACTTGTTTTGCTGCTGCTGCTATTTGCCACTGCTGTTGCCGGCATGAAAGGTCAGGGACACGATGGAAAATTTTCCTTTGGTTCCCCCGTGGCAGTAGAGACGAAAACAGAAACTACTTCTCCTGCTCGCCTTCGTCAGTGGCTGATTCTTCTGCTGAAGTTCAGGTGGGCAACACATCTTCATACAGTTCAGACTAAGAAAGTACGGAAGTTCATTTAGTGGACACAACATCAAATCACTTTGGAGAGTACGTTGTTGAGCACTTCTCCAGCTAGATTTTTTGTTTATGCTCCTTAAAGCAGATGATTCCTCGTTGCTCAATTGTCGAAACTCTATACTACATTTTTTTGTAACTTCAGTTTTTTTCAGGCAATTTTTTGTAACTTCGGTGTCATGAGAGGATGGACATATTCTGAAGAAGTACATCAGTTCATCCAGTGAACACAACATCAATGAACTTTGAATAAAAACAGAAGTTAGGTGTGCTAGAGTAATCACAGAGTTAAAAATAATAAGCAAAAAAAAGAGTTAAAAAAACCTAGTGAACACTCCTGACATATAGGGGACTAGTATCGAAGTTCATAGGCGACTACCAAAAAACAGTGTACAACATGTTCAGACATTTTAATTGGTGACGTTCAATTGGCCATAATTACTTGATGGATCTCTGATTCAGTATTATAGAATGAGAAGTAGTGCATGCAGTTTTGTGTCCGTAAGGTGTGATGCAAGCAGAGTACTAGTTGTACATAGTAGCTCCCCACGGCACTCCTAGGGACGCAAGACAACAACCAACAGAGCTCCGCCTCAACAGTCATGGCGACGCCGCGCCAACCACGTTTGCCTCCACCCCTTCCCCAACCACCTGTGCAGCCACCCGCCACCAATCTCCACTCCAACGCGACCTGCCCTCCCCTCCAAGCCGACCTTCCGTCCCTTCAGACGCGACCTGCCGTGCTCACCTCCAGCGCACCCCTGTCCTCCCATCCCACCATGAGAAATCTCTCCTCCAGCACGCCCTCCGAGTAAAAAAAAGTGAAGTTCAGGTTTTAGAGGTATGTAAGCTCAAAATACATAAGCTAGATAAGTGCAAAGGAAACAAGAGTTTCATAATAACGAATAAAAGAGACCATGTTTAAATTTTCCTGACGAAAATTGGATAAATGTGGTGTGAACGAAGCAAAATAAAAACTTAAAAGTTTAAATTAAAAGAAACAAAGCAATTCAATGTTTGTAAAAAAGGATTTATCTCTCTTTATTAAAACAAAGAAGTTCAAAAAATTAAAAACATAGTAGTTCAAAAAATTATTTAAAGAAAGCATTTTCCATGTTTCCAAAAGAAAATTAGAGGTTCAAATTTCACAAACAGAGAGGTTCAATGTTTATTACAGAACCAAGAAAGTCAAATTAAAAATACAAAGAATTTTAACTTTTTAATAATAAAGGGATTATATAAAAACCTAGAGGTTCGAATTTAAATAACCAAGAAGTTCAATTTTTAGTACAAAACCAAGATAATCAAGTTTAAAAAACAAAAATCTAAAAATAAGAAGTTCAAATTAAAAATACGAAGAAGTTCAATGCTTATTACAAACCCAAAGAATGTCATTAAAGAAGCATCTCAAACAATTTTATAAAAAAGATTTTCTCTGTTAAAATAAACCTAGAAGTTTAAATTTAAAAATGGAGCGGCTCGATGTCTATCAGAAAGTAGGATTTTTCCGTTACTAAAAGAAATAAAACTAGGAAGTCCAAATTAAACAGATGGAGAAGTTCAATGATTATAGAAAACTCAGATTTTCCTCGTTATTAAAGAATGGAAACAAGAAGTTCAACTTTTAATAATCGAGTGCTTCAAAATTTCATGAAAAACATTAAGGAATAAAACCAGGAAGTTCGTATTAAAAAGATGGAGAAGTTCGATGATTATAGAAAACTCAGATTTTCCTCGTTATTAAAGAATGGAAACAAGAAGTTTAACTTTTAATAATAGAGCGCTTCAAAATTTCATAAAAAGATTAAGAAATAAACCAGGAAGTCCATATTAAAAAGATGGAGAAGTTTGATGATTATAGAAAACTCAAATTTTCCTCGTTATTAAAGAATGGAAACAAGAAGTTCAAAAATAAAATGACAAGAAGTTCAACTTTTAAAAATAAAGCACTCCAAAATTCATAAAAAATATTAAGAAATAAAACAAGGAAGTCCAAATTAAAAAGATGCAGAAGTTTGATGATTATAGAAAACTGCGATTTATCTCGTTATTAAAGAATGGAAAGAAGAAGTTCAAAAATAAAATAACTTCTAAAACAGTTGCTGCTAGAAGTTCAAGTGTTCTGTCCGGGGAAGTTCAAAAATTCTTGTGAGAGAGGTTGAACAAAAATACATGACAGAAGTTCAAGATGAAAACAATGGAAAGTTCAACTACTACACGAAATGCATTTCAGATAGGAAAATAAGAATAGAAAACAAAACGCTTAAAAGATTTTGTTGCTAGAAGTTCACGTGCTACTCCCGGTGAAGTTCGAGATCTCTAGTGTGAGACGTCCCACCTTCAGTTACATGTAAAAAAACAGGCAAAAACGACGTTGTTTTACGCATTCAAAAATATATTTTGAACCGTTGCGAGTATGAAAAACTCATCAACACAAAAAAGTTACGTGTTTTTAATAGCTTTCCATTGGTATATCATTTGCTCAATTACGGTAAGTGGTTTGAGAATTACGGGCGAAAAACATCACGTCAAAAAACAGAGTGAAGTTCAAACAGAACTGCCACAGAAGTTCAAGTACTTCACGTGATGCATTTTCGACGAATCTGTTTCGTGATAAAGGCAAAACGAATGATCTCGCTGTTTTCGAAATTACTTGAAAACGACTAGGAATCAGAGAAAGTCGTCAACATGAAAAAGTTTCCCATTTTCCGTAGCTTTTCAACGATATATTATTTGCACCATTCCGATAAAGTTCCTAGAAATTACAGCGAAAATACGTTTTTAGCTATTTTCAAAATTGACTTAAAACCATAAAGAATTAGGGGAAACAATACATACCAAAAAGTTTTGAATTTGTTCAAGCTTTCCAACGCCATATCATTTGTTACATTCGGGCACACGGTTAAAAAATGAGCTTGAAAATACGAACTCGGTAGGACTTGTACCGTTTTCTAAATTACTCTTAAACCGTTCGAAATTAGCAAAAACTTTCAACATGAAAAAGTAGCGCATTTTCATAAGATTTCCAACGCCATATCATATGCCTCAATTGGATTAGCCGTTTAGAAATGACATCGAAAATATGAACTCGGCTGTTCGGTTTGCGAAATTTTACATTTTTTCATATTACTCTTTCACCATAGGGAATTAGGGAAAACTTTCAACATGTGGAAGGAGCGGTTTTGCAGCAGCTTTTCAACACCATATTATATGCCTCATTCCGATAAACGGTTTAGAAATGCGATCGAAAATACGATTCACATTTTTTGTATAAAGAAAAAATGGTTTTCAAAACTGCTCTTAAACCGCTTACATTTTGCCAAAAATTTAACTTGGGTCATGATACTGGTGTCCATAGCTTTCCAACGGTATATAGCAAGCCCCATTTGGGCAATGTTGGCGGAAGTTCAACCTAGCATAAGGGGAAGTTCAGGTCGAACAACTCAGGCAGTAAAACTGCAAAAAACGCGAGTTCATCACGACCCGAGTGCAAAATCCACCTATGAGTGAGATTCCTATTTAAAACGTGTATTTAGTTGCTAAAAATCGTTTGCAGATTACACTAACATCATATAGAACACGACTAACAAGAATAATTCGCGGGGGAAGCCACGGTTGCGAAGATAGCCCGAAGGTCGGGTTCGTACAGAGGGAAGTTCAGTCGCGTTACTCAAGCAGTTCAGGTTGTGATCAGAATATTATTCTGATCCTGTGATCAGAATAGTGTTTATGTGTGTGTGTGTGTGTGTGTATCGAAGTCAACCGCGACATTTAGAAGACGGAGCGGACGCGTGAGTCAGCCGTGGCATTGCAAGCCGTGCGGACAGACAAGTCGGCCGCGGATGCGGACAGTTGAGTCGGCGTGGGTACGGTTGAATGAACCGACTGCAGGCGCGGTCCCGATGAGTCGATGTAGACTAGGCCGCAAGGGCAGCGATTTATGTACGTCCATTCCTCGGGCAGTATGTCACAGACAAACGCTGGTACAGAATGTTGGCAGCTCGCGCCTCATACCTGTAGTATAAACATGATTGTCCTGCGTACAAAAAATACAATAGGCCGGAGTAGTTGTTTGTCGAAAGAAATCAACTTATACTTAACCAACAAAAATATATACATAGGATAAATATCACCTGATTTTATTTAGATGACATCTCCGTACGCAGACTCTGGCGCCGTCCACTTGGCCATTAAAATATTCGGCCATGATGCAAAGCCTTGTTACTCCCTCCTTCCATCTATATAGGGCCTAATGCATTTTTCGAGGCTAACTTTGACCAAATGTTAGAGCAACAATATATGACATGCAACTTACACAAAGCATACCGTCAAATTCGTATGTGAAAGGAGATTTCAATGATATAATTTTCACATTATGCATGTCATGTACTATTAATCTTGTCAATAGTCAAAGACCGTATTGAAAAATGCATTAGGACCTATATAGATGGAAGGAGGGAGTAATTCCTTGGAATAGCACTTGCCGCACTCTCCGCCGTTTCAGTTTTAGTATAAAATCCACACTCTACCACTTTCCTTTCTTCAGGCCACAGCCAGCCGTTTTCAGGCGAGCATGCAGGGGCACAACCAGAGGCAAGGCGTGGTAGTGGGTGACGACCATAGGCTGACACGAGCGCGCGGCGACCTGGTAGAGGCGGGCCACATTGAAGACAGACAACAGCTTCAGCGTTCTGAAGGTGGACGGCGGCTCAAGCGAAACCACAGGGCGACTCAATGACGGCGGTTCAACACCAAGGCCAGTGACTCGGGGATGGAGTTGTGCGGGGGAGGCTCAACCGCGACGGGTCACAGCTGTGGATGAGGTGGAAACAACGACTCGGCGCATGCTCCGGCAGTGAGACAGAGATGGCGACCGTGGCATGGCCTTTCTAAGGCGGCAACTTGACAGAGGTTGGTGGAGCGAGGTTGAGGGAGGCTCCCAGGCGCGGCGTCGAATGGGTGAGGTAGCAGGCCGGCTCTAAGTAAACGGCAGTAGCAAGGCGGCTTCAGCCGCGACAAAGGTAGAGATCATGACGGTTACTCAGTCATAGCAGGACAGACTGAGGTTGGGCTTGCAACGGCGGCTCAAGGCGGCACGGGGTCATGGAGGCAGCGTGACGGCTCAGCGAAGACTAGCGGATCTGGCCGCCGGGCGTCACACAGGCGGGTGTAAAAGTCTAGAACATGGCTGGCTCCGTTTCCGGATCGTGGCTTCCCTTGGCGCAGTCCGACTTGATCCCACTAGTTTTCCATGTTATCCATAGCCACCGTGCAATATTCTTGCCCTTGTTGGACCATCAGCAATAATTTTCCTACAAGCATGAAAACCTTGATCTGCTCCGCGCGTACTGCTTCAAGTAGTACTAGTTTATTATAATGAGAGTAATAGATTCCAACGCAGCCATACGTCCACTTGATTTCTATAATCTTTGAATTGGATTTGGACACGGATGACGGAGCCGTAAAAAGTTGTCGGTCTCAGAACTTGGCGATCTGTACCTCATATCGATTGATCTTTATGATCTCCTCAATCAGGTTTCTAGCAGTAACTTTGAACAGGTGCTTTTACGGATCCACCTCGGGACAATTTTGAACCGTTCTCAGACATAGCTTTTAGCTGACCACCGTAGTGCCCGTTGGATTTTCCTATTGATCTCGGCGACTTGTGTTTCTGTTGGTTTCGGCGACTTGTAGCGGCGCACCGATGCTGCCCTAACTTTTTTGAACTTAAATTTCACAGGTCATAAATCTGGATCATTAAACACAAAACTGACGCGGATCCTTACAAACGGGTGTTTCTTCATCTAAAAAATTATGAACTTCTCGATCCCTGGAAAGATCCCTCCAAGAACTCAACACCACCGTGCGCATGCCCCACGGTGGGCGCCAACTGTCATGGAATTGTCACGACAGATGTCCTTAGTGTCAGGACTTAGTCGCGAGGCCAACACATCTATGTGGTAGCTTGAGAGGGGTTAAGCGGGACAAGAGACGCGACACAAGACGGATATAAGGGAGCCCTACATGCTGTTTGTGGCTAAGTCTCATTATGATTATAAGGGAGCCACCGTAAACCGGCTCTCCTAGTTGTGTCTAGCCCTAGAGATTATCTTCTTGCTTGTTTCTTGTCCCCCTTTGGGGAGCCTTGCCCCTCCTTATATATGTTCAAGGGGCGGCTTACATGTAGAGTCCTAGTAGGATTAGAACTAACTTATTCTCTATTACAAGTCGGATACAAGTACGGGTCTTACTTCCTTGTAAAGGAAATACTCCTCATGCCTTCCGTCTTAAGCCGGCCCACCAGAGTATAAGCCGGTCTGCTGGGCTTTGGGCCTTATCGTCCGTCTGATCCGCCCGCCAGGTCTCTAGTGAGTCACAATGTCTAGGCGGGTTACATGTAAACCGTCATGTCCGGGTGGATCTCCAGTAAGTCGCCTAGCTCCAGTCGGGTCTTTGATGAGTCGCCAAGTCCCAGACGGGTCATACTTCCGGCCAGGTCATACCGCGGGGTATATCCCCGACACGTTGGCTGTGAGGCTGGCTGACAGAATTGTCCATCAAGGGAATGAGTTCCTTCATCAACGACTGCCTTGCCCTTGCCAGGTACTGAGGATATACTTTCAAGAATTTCACATTTTGGCAGAAAACTAAGGTGATTCTGACATCCAGCCTTGTAACTGATTGAAGACCTATATCTGATGAATACCATAATCCATGGAGCATATGTCTTCAACTCAAAAGGTGATTGTGCTATTGTGACCAAAGTCCTCATGAAGAAATCATAAATGTTGATGGGAATCCCATGGATGGTGTTGAACAACAGATTCTTCATGACACTCACAACTTCTGTAGTATCTGAGTTATGGCCTTTGACGTGACTGAGGGTGTTGGACAAGATGCGATAGACCGTGGGAGGCACAAATAGCCAATCCTTCACTAGGAAGGTTGTCCTTAGAGCATCTCCTTTAGCAATTGGCTTCATCAGCACTTGCAATAGATGGTGTGCCAGCTCAGGTTCTTCATAAATCTTCCTTGCATATTCTTGGGGTGGATCCACTGTTAGAGCACAAAGCAATTCATCATAAGGTGATTTATAGTGAATGTCAGAGAAAAAACTGAGCAACCCAGCATCATGAAGAACAACCAAGACTGGCCTGAAACATGGCAGCGACTCCATATCCATATGAGGAATATGGCGATGCGGGAAGATCTTGTTCTTATTGAAGAATAGTAAAGAATAATAATTCATCTTCGTCTTTTTCCAGAAGCGCTGATGCCTAATCTTGGCAGAGTCATAAGGGGACTCGCCAATGAAGAAACTCTTCTCCTTGAAGAATTTGACATTGTCAAACTTAGGCCGCCTGATGATTTTGCCAACCTTTGGCATGGAGGGCCCTGGCTGAAGATTGGTCTTTTTTGGCTTCGCATCGAAGATGGGCCTTGGTGAGCCAGTGGAGTCATTGAGGGAATCCGGCTTGGCTACTTCTTCAGCGGTTACAAATGGTACAACATCGGTGTCTGCTAAATGAACTGATTCTTCTCTCAAGGGGATGAATGCACAACATCAACAATAAGTTCTGGTTGTGCAACTTCTTCAGCTAATGCAGCTGGAATTTCTTCAGCAATGGTTTGAAGAGAAGGTTGACACGCTTCAGAACCAGTGTGAATTTCTTTAGTCTTTGCTAGTGATGAGTGACAATTTTACACTTATTTCACCTTTGTTTAAACCAAGATATTTCAATTAAAAGAGATATTCGCTCCGATATTGGTACTAATGACTAATGAATGCAAAGTATTCCACAAATCCTATCTTTGATGTGTTTCCATAGGAAATGGGATAAAAATGGAATAAATCATGTGTGGAAATGGAATGGAAGAAGAATGGAT
This sequence comes from Triticum urartu, assembly GCF_056163025.1. NCBI lineage: Eukaryota > Viridiplantae > Streptophyta > Magnoliopsida > Poales > Poaceae > Triticum > Triticum urartu. The sequence goes on from NC_141877.1 coordinate 518,564,720, forward strand.
GAGGAAGGAACCAACAAGAAGCATCTGCGCGAAGACAGCACAAAAGACGGTGTTCCATATGGGCGCGAGTGCCCATATGGCGTGAATTTCGAGGTAGATCATCCACCTAAACAACTTTTGTTAAAGGGACCCCGTCAAAATGTCAACAGAACAAGAGCAGACGAACAAAGAAGCCAAAACCTCTTCATCATCATCATCCGCAAACCCTAGCCGCCACCATCTCCATAGCCATCTCCACCACCACCATAGTGCTCATCCATCCCAATCATACTTGTAATCGTGCATCGCACAAGGCATCCATTGTAAGACATATTGCAATCAATCAATCTCAAGACGTGTTCTTCAATGTTTTCTTCCCGTTATCTAATCTCCATGTGTGAGTAGTTCAATAAGGTATGTGAGGCATAAGCCTTGCAACCCGAGGTATTTGTTGAGGGGATCAATGGAAGACTTTGATATAACGTCCCGTATGTGTGAAATAAAATTGTTCCGTGAAGATGTCTCTTGTCTTGTCTGCGATCTTCATCCCTGTAGGTGCCCAGGATCATGGAGATCGAGCACTAATGAGGCTATGATCAAGGAGACCGTGAAGTGTTATACCGAACACCGATAACAGTAAGATTTAGTAGGGTAACATGGATCATATCCTTGGGGAGAAATGAGGTGTAGTCATTAAACACCCAAAGAGATCTTGTCTGGTTTCATTATCTTAATTATTGAGGCAACCTCGCGCGACGAATAGGGCATGCAGTAGGACAACTGATTCTTGATGCAAGACTTTGCCGGTCAAGATGTTATTTGGACACATCCCCCACTTTGATCCGTAACAAGCACATCTCGACGGATGACTTCTAGCACAGAAATTAATATCCTATTTGATCCCATCACAAATACAAGGTTGTAAGCATAAGACCTCATACTCTTACCTCTTTTTATTATAAGTCTCTCAATCACTATTTGCTTGCTGATCTGGTCAAAAGATGGATTTGACACTTCGACAAAAGCTTGCTAGAGACCATCGCTTCAAGGGAATCTTCCTCTCGTGGGTTCGATAACCCAAGGTTATCTCTGGGTAAATAGATGTGGGATACTCTTTTTTGTTCCAATACTGGATCAATAAAAAGGATATATCAAGCCCCTTTTTTGGCGCTATTGCCGTGGAGGAGTTTAGTATTCCTAGTCTTTGTGTTTAGAGTTTTTTGTTAAAGTTAGTTTTCAAATTTTGTCTTTACTTTCTATTTTTAGTTGAAGTTTTATTTTTTTAGTTGCAAGTATTGTTAGTTGAAAAAAACCAAAAGACACTATGGCTCATAATCTTGGGAGTTTTTCTACTCCCAGCAACAGCTTCATTCGTGAACCTATAGCACAACTTGAGATAGCAGCCGCTGAGTATGAGATTAAACCGAACTTAGTTTCCATGGTTCAACAAGACCAATTTGGAGGCTCTGCTTCTGAGGATGCCGATATGCACTTACATAATTTCACTGAATTGTGCAACATGACATGCATAAGGGATTATGATCCCGATGCACTGAAGTTGCATCTATTTCCTTTCTCCTTAAGAGGAAACGCTAAGGAATGGTTTCTTGCACTACATAAGGGTAGTATTACTTCTTGGGGTGATTGTTGCAGTAAATTTTTATATAAGTATTGTCCACCTTCAAATATTATGCAATTACGTTATCAGATTATAGGTTTCAAGCAAGAGGAAATGAGCCACTAGCGCTTGCGTGGATAGAATGAAGGAAGATATTAGAAAATATCCCAATCATGGAATGGAGGAATGGTTAATCCTCCATATGTTTTATAATGGTTTGAATCATATGTCAAATACTATGCTTGATACAGCTGCAGGAGGAACGATCATGGGAAATCCCATAGAAGTGTTGGGTAATGTAGTAATTTCAAAAAAATTCCTACGCACACGCAAGATCATGGTGATGCACAACAATGAGAGGGGAGAGTATTTTCCACGTACCCTCGTATATCGAAAGCGGAAGCGTTAGCACAACGCGGTTGATGTAGTCGTACGTCTTCACGATCCGACCAATCAAGTACCAAACGTACGGCACCTCCGAGTTCAACACACGTTCAACCCGATGACGTCCCTTGAACTCCGGTCCAGTCGAGTGTTGAGGGTGAGTTTTGTTAGCACGACGGCATGGTGACGATGATGATGTTCTACCGACACAGGGCTTCGCCTAAGCACCGCTATGATATGACCAAGGTGGATTATGGTGGAGGGGGGCACCGCACACGGCTAAGAGATCCAAGGGATCAATTGTTGTGCCTCTAGGGTGCCCCCTTGCCCCCGTATATAAAGGAGCAAGGGGGGAGGTGCGGCCGGCCAGGAGGGGCGCGTTAGGAGGAGTCCTACTCCTACCGGGAGTAGGATTCCCTCCCTTTTCCTTGTTGGATTAGGAGAAGAGGGGAAAGAGGTGGAGGAGAAGAAGGAAAGGGGGGGCGCCGCCCCCCTCTCCTTGTCCTATTCGGACTAGGGGGAGGGGTGCGCAGCCCTTGCTCTGGCCACCTCTCCTCTTCTCCACTAAGGCCCACTATGGCCCATTAACCCCCGGGGGGGGGGGGGGTTCCGGTAACCCCTCCGGCACTCCAGTAAAATCCCGATTTCACCCGAAACACTTCTGATATCCAAATATAGGCTTCCAATATATCAATCTTCATGTCTCGACCATTTCGAGACTCCTCGTCATGTCCGTGATCATATCCGGGACTCCGAACAACCTTCGGTACATCAAAACACATAAACTCATAATATAACCGTCATCGAACTTTAAGCGCGCGGACCCTACGGGTTCGAGAACTATGTAGACATGACCGAGACACGTCTCCGGTCAATAACCAATAGCGGAACCTGGATGCTCATATTGGCTCCTACATATTCTACGAAGAACTTTACCGGTCAAACCGCACAACAACATACTTGTTCCTTTTGTCATCGGTATGTTACTTGCCCGAGATTCGATCGTCGGTATCTCAATACCTAGTTCAATCTCATTACCGGCAAGTCTCTTTACTCGTTCCGTAACACATCATCCCGCAACTAAATCATTAGTTGCAATGCTTGCAAGGCTTAAGTGATGTGTATTATCGAGTGGGCCCAGAGATACCTCTCCGACAATCGGAGTGACAAATCCTAATCTCGAAATACGCCAACCCAACAAGTACCTTTGGAGACACCTGTAGATCACCTTTATAATAACCCAGTTACGTTGTGATGTTTGGTAGCACACAAAGTGTTCCTCCGGTAAACGGGAGTTGCATAATCTCATAGTCATAGGAACATGTATAAGTCATGAAGAAAGCAATAGCAACAAACTGAACGATCAAGTGCTAAGCTAACGGAATGGGTCAAGTCAATCACATCATTCTCCTAATGATGTGATCCCGTTAATCAAATGACAACTCTTTGTCTATGGATAGGAAATATAACCATCTTTGATCAACGAGCTAGTCAAGTAGAGGCATACTAGTGACACTCTGTTTGTCTATGTATTCACACATGTATCATGTTTCCGGTTAATACAATTCTAGCATGAATAATAAAAATTTATCATGATATAAGGAAATAAATAATAACTTTATTATTGCCTCTAGGGCATATTTCCTTCAGTCTCCCACTTGCACTAGAGTCAATAATCTAGTTCACATCTCCATGTGATTTAACACCAATAGTTCACATCACCATGTGATTAAATACCCATAGTTCACATCGTCATGTGACCAACACCCAAAGGGTTTACTAGAGTCAACAATCTAGTTCACATCACAATGTGATTAATACCCAAAGAGTACTAAGGTGTGATCATTTTTTGCTTGTGAGAGAAGTTTAGTCTATGGGTCTGCCACATCCAGATCCGTATGTATTTTGCAAATTTCTATGTCAACAATGCTCTGCACGGAGCTACTCTAGCTAATTGCTCCCACTTTCAATATGTATCCAGATTGAGATTTAGAGTCATCTGGATCAGTGTCAAAATTTGCATTGACGTAACCCTTTACGACGAACCTTTTTGTCACCTCCATAATCGAGAACCATATCCTTATTCCACTAGGGATAATTTTGACCGTTGTCCAGTGATCTACTCCTAAATCACTATTGTACTCCCTTGCCAAAAATAGTGTAGGGTATACAATAGATCTGGTACACAGCATGGCATATTTTATAGAACCTATGGCCAAGGCATAGGGAATGTCTTTCATTCTCTTTCTATCTTCTGCCGTGGTCGGGCTTTGAGTCTTACTCAGTTTCACACCTTGTAACACAGGCAAGTACTCTTTCTTTGACTATTCCATTTTGAACTACTTCAAAATCTTGTCAAGGTATGTACTCATTGAAAAACTTATCAAGCGTCTTGATCTATCTCTATAGATCTTGATGCTCGATATGTAAGCAGCTTCACCAAGGTCTTTCTTTGAAAAACTCCTTTCAAACACTCCTTTATGCTTTGCAGAATAATTCTACATTATCTCCGATCAACAATATGTCATTCACATATACTTATCAGAAATGTTGTAGTGCTCCCACTCACTTTCTTGTAAATACAGGCTTCACCGCAAGTCTGTATAAAACTATATGCTTTGATCAACTTATCAAAGCGTATATTCCAACTCCGAGATGCTTGCACCAGTCCATAGATGGATCACTGGAGCTTGCATATTTTGTTAGCACCTTTAGGATTGACAAAACCTTCTGGTTGCATCATATACAACTATTCTTTAATAAATCCATTAAGGTATGCAGTTTTGTTTATCCATTTGCCAGATTTCATAAAATGCGGCAATTGCTAACATGATTCGGACAGACTTAAGCATAGATACGAGTGAGAACTCTCATCGTAGTCAATACCTTGAACTTGTTGAAAACCTTTTGCGACAATTCTAGCTTTGTAGATAGTAACACTACTATCAGCGTCTGTCTTCCTCTTGAAGATCCATTTAATCTCAATGGCTCACCAATCATTGGGCAAGTCAATCAAAGTCCATACTTTGTTCTCATACATGGATCTCATCTCAGATTTCATGGCCTCAAGCCATTTCGCGGAATCTGGGCTCACCATCGCTTCTTCATAGTTCGTAGGTTCGTCATGGTCTAGTAACATAACCTCCAGAACAGGATTACCGTACCACTCTGGTGCGGATCTTACTCTGGTTGACCTACGAGGTTCAGTAACAACTTGATCTGAAGTTTCATGATCATCATCATTAACTTCCTCACTAATTGGTGCAGGCGTCACAGGAACCGGTTTCTGTGATGAACTACTTTCCAATAAGGGAGCATGTACAGTTACCTCATCAAGTTTTACTTTCCTCCAACTCACTTCTTTCGAGAGAAACTCCTTCTCTAGAAAGGATCCATTCTCAGCAACAAATATGTTGCCTTCGGATCTGTGGTAGAAGGTGTACCCAATAGTTACTTTTGGGTATCCTATGAAGATGCACTTCTCCGAATTGGGTTTGAGCTTATCAAGATGAAACTTTTTCACATAAGCATTGCAACCCCAAACTTTAAGAAACGACAGCTTAGGTTTCTTGCTAAACCACAGTTCATATGGTGTCGTCTCAACGGATTTAGATGGTGCCCCTTTTTAATGTGAATGCAGCTGTCTCTAATGCATAACCCCAAAACGATAGTGGTAAACCAGTAAGAGACGTCATAGATCGCACCATATCTAGTAAAGTGCGATTACAATGTTCGGACACACCATTACGCTGTGGTGTTCCAGGTGGCATGAGTTTGTGAAACTATTCCACATTGTTTTAATTGAAGACCAAACTCGTAACTCAAATATTCGCCTCTGCGATCAGATCGTAGAAACTTTATTTTCTTGTTACGATGATTTTCCACTTCACTGTGAAATTCTTTGAACTTTTCAAATGTTTCAGACTTATGTTTCATCAACTAGATATACCCATATCTGCTCAAATCATCTATGAAGGTCAGAAAATAACGATACCCGCCGCGAGCCTCAACACTCATTGGACTGTATACATCAGTATGAATTATTTCCAATAAGTTTGTTGCTTGCTCCATTGTTCCGGAGAACGGAGTCTTAGTCATCTTGCCCATGAGGCATGGTTCGCAAGCATCAACTGATTCATAATCAAGTGATTCCAAAAGCCCATCAGCATGGAGTTTTTTCATGCGCTTTATACCAATATGACCCAAACGGCAGTGCCACAAATAAGTTGCACTATCATTATTAACTTTGCATCTTTTGGCTTCAATATTATGAATATGTGTATCACTACGATCGAGATCCAACAAACCAATTTCATTGGGTGTATAACCAAAGAAGGTTTTATTCATGTAAACCAAACAACAATTATTCTCTGATTTTAAATGAATAACCGTATTGCAATAAACATGTTTAAATCATATTCATGCTCAACGCAAACGCCAAATAACATTTATTTAGGTTTAACACTAATCCCGAAAGTATAGGGAGTGTACGATGATGATCATATCAATCTTGGAACCACTTCCAACACACATTGTTACTTCACCCTTAACTAGTCTCTATTTATTCTGTAACTCCTGTTTCGAGTTACTAATTTTTTAGCAACCGAACAAGTATCAAATACCCAGGGGCTACTATAAATACTAGTAAGGTACACATCAATAACCTGTATATCAAATATACCCTTGTTCACTTTGCCATCCTTCTTATCCACTAAATATTCAGGGCATTTCCGCTTCCAATGACCAGTCCCTTTGCGGTAGAAGCACTTTGTCTCAGGCTTAGGTCCAGACTTGGGCTTCTTCACTTGAGCAGCAACTTGCTTGCCGTTCTTCTTGAAGTTCCCTTTCTTTCCCTTTGCCCTTTTCTTGAAACTAGTGGTCTTGTTAATCATCAACACTTGATGCTCTTTCTTGATTTCTACCTTCATCAATTTCATCATCATGAAAAGCTCGGGAATCATTTACGTCATCCCTTGCATACTATAGTTCATCACGAAGTTCTACTAACTTGGTGATGGTGACTAGATAATTCTGTCAATCACTATTTTATCTGGAAGATTAACTCCCACTTGATTCAAGTGATTGTAGTACCCAGACAATCTGAGCACATGCTCACTGCTTGAGCTATTCTCCTCCATCTTTTAGCTATAGAACTTGTTGGAGACTTCATATCTCTCAACTCGGGTATTTGCTTGAAATATTAATTTCAACTCGTGGAACATCTCATATGGTCCATGACGTTCAAAACGTCTTTGAAACCCTGATTCTAAGCTATTAAGCATGGTGCACTAAACTATCAAGTAGTCATCATATTGAGCTAGCCAAACATTCATAACGTCTGCATCTGTGAAGGAAATATGCCCTAGAGGCAATAATAAAGTTATTATTTATTTCCTTATATCATGATAAATGTTTATTATTCATGCTAGAATTGTATTAACCGGAAACATAATACATGTGTGAATACATAGACAAACAGAGTGTCGCTAGTATGCCTCTACTTGACTAGCTCGTTGATCAAAGATGGTTATGTTTCCTAACCATAGACATGAGTTGTCATTTGATTAACGGGATCACATCATTAGGAGAATGATGTGATTGACTTGACCCATTCCGTTAGCATAGCACTTGATCGTTTAGTTTGTAGCTATTGCTTTCTTCATGACTTATACATGTTCCTATGACTATGAGATTATGCAACTCCCGTTTACCGGAGGAACACTTTGTGTGCCACCAAACGTCACAACGTAACTGGGTGATTATAAAGGTGCTCTACAGGTGTCTTCCAAGGTACTTGTTGGGTTGGCGTATTTCGAGATTAGGATTTGTCACTCCGATTGTCGGAGAGGTATCTCTGGGCCCACTCGGTAATGCACATCACTATAAGCCTTGCAAGCATTGCAACTAATAAGTTAGTTGCGGGATGATGTATTACGGAACGAGTAAAGAGACTTGCCGGTAACGAGATTAAACTAGGTATTGAGATACCGACGATCGAATCTCGGGAAAGTAACATACTGATGACAAAGGGAACAATGTATGTTGTTATGCGGTCTGACCGATAAAGATCTTCGTAGAATATGTAGGAGCCAATATGGGCATCCAGGTCCCGCTATTGGTTATTAACCAGAGAGGTGTCTCAGTCATTTTTACATAGTTCTCGAACCCGTAGGGTCCGCACGCTTAACGTTCGTTGACGATATAGTACTATATGAGTTATGTATGTTGATGACCGAATGTTGTTCGGAGTCCGAGATGAAATCACGGACATGACGAGGAACTCCGGAATGGTCCGGAGATAAAGTTTGATATATGGGATAGTAGTGTTTGATCTCCGGAAGGGTTCCGGAATTCACCGGAAGGGGTTCCGGATGTTTCCTGAAATGTTTGGGCACGAGAACACCTTATCTGGGCCAAAGGGGAAAGCCCACGAGGCTTTTGGAAAGTGCAAAAGGAAGTTTTGCGGAGACCAGAGGCTAGATGCCAGGAACCCTGGCGTCTAGGGGGTAGACGCCGGGAACCCTGGCGTCTAGCCCTGAAGTCCGAGAAGGACTCTTGCCTTTCGGGTGAAACCGACTTTGAGGAGGCTTTTACTCCAAGTTTCGACCCCAGGGCTCAACATATAAATAGAGGGGTAGGGCTAGCACCAAAGACATCAAGAAACACCAAGCCGTGTGCCGGCAACCCCGTCCCCTCTAGTTTATCCTCCGTCATAGTTTTCGTAATGCTTAGGCGAAGCCCTGCGGAGATTGTTCTTCATCAACACCGTCACCACGCCATCGTGCTGCCGGAACTCATCTACTACTTCGCCCCTCTTGCTAGATCGAGAAGGCGAGGACGTTACCGAGCTGAACGTGTGCAGAACTCTGAGGTGTCGTGCTTTCGGTACTTGGATCAGTCGCACGTGAAGACGTACGACTACATCAACCGCGTTGATATAACGCTTCCGCGAATGGTCTACGAGGGTATGTAGACAACACTCTCCCCTCTCGTTGCTATGCATCACCATGATCTTGCGTGTGCGTAAGAATTTTTTGAAATTACTACGTTCCCCAATAGTGGCATCCGACCCTGGTTTTATGCGTTGATGTTGTGCACGAGTAGAACACAAGTGAGTTGTGGGCAATATAAGTCATACTGCTTACCAGCATGTCACACTTTGGTTTGGCGGTATTGTTGGATGAAGCGGCCCGGACCGACATTATGCGTACGCTTACACGAGACTGGTTCTACCGACGTGCTTTGCACACAGGTGGCTGACGGGTGTCAGTTTCTCCAACTTTAGTTGAACCGAGTGTGGCTACGCCCGGTCCTTGTGAAGGTTAAAACAACACCAACTTGACAAACTATCGTTGTGGTTTTGATGCGTAGGTAAGAACGGTTCTTGCTCAGCCCGTAGCAGCCACGTAAAACTTGCAACAACAAAGTAGAGGACGTCTAACTTGTTTTTGCAGGGCATGTTGTGATGTGATATGGTCAAGACATGATGCTAAATTTTATTGTATGAGATGATCATGTTTTGTAACCAAGTTATCGGCAACTAGCAGGAGCCATATGGTTGTCGCTTTATTGTATCCAATGCAATCGCGTTGTAGTGCTTTACTTTATCACTAAGCGGTAGCGATAGTCGTGGAAGCATAAGATTGGCGAGACGAAAACGATGCGACGATGGAGATCAAGGTGTCGCACCGATGACGATGGTGATCATGACGGTACTTCGGAGATGGAGATCACAAGTACAAGATGATGATGGCCATATCATATCACTTATATTGATTGCATGTGATGTTTATCTTTTATGCATCTTATCTTGCTTTGATTGACGGTAGCATTATAAGATGATCCCTCACTAAATTATCAAAGTATAAGTGTTCTCCCTGAGTATGCATCATTGCGAAAGTTCTTCGTGCTGAGACACCACGTGATGATCGGGTGTGATAGGCTCTACGTTCAAATACAACGGGTGCAAAACAGTTGCACACGCGGAATACTCAGGTTAAACTTGACGAGCCTAGCATATAACAGATATGGCCTCGGAACACGGAGACCGAATGGTCGAGCGTGAATCATATAGTAGATATGATCAACATAGTGATTTTCACCATTGAAACTACTCCATCTCACATGATGATCGGACATGGTTTAGTTGATTTGGATCACGTGATCACTTAGAGGATTAGAGGGATGTCTATCTAAGTGGGAGTTCTTAAGTAATATGATTAATTGAACTTTAATTTATCATGAACTTAGTCCTGGTAGTATTAGCATATCTATGTTGTAGATCAATAGCTCGCGTTTAGCTCCCCTGTTTTATTTTTGATATGTTCCTAGAGAAAACTAAGTTGAAAGATGTTAGTAGCAATGATGCGGATTGGATCCGTGATCTGAGGTTTATCCTCATTGCTGCATAGAAGAATTATGTCTTTGATGCACCGCTAGGTGACAAACCTATTGCAGGAGCAGATGCAGATGTTATGAACATTTGGCTAGCTCAATATGATGACTACTTGATAGTTTAGTGCACCATGCTTAAACGGCTTAGAATCGGGACTTCAAAGACGTTTTGAACGTCATGGACCATATGAGATGTTCCAAGAGTTGAAGTTAATATTTCAAGCAAATACCTGAGTTGAGAGATATGAAGTCTCCAACAAGTTCTATAGCTAAAAGATGGAGGAGAATAGCTCAAGCAGTGAGCATGCGCTCAGATTGTCTGGGTACTACAATCGCTTGAATCAAGTGGGAGTTAATCTTCCAGATAAAATAGTGATTGACAGAATTCTCTAGTCACCATCACCAAGTTAGTAGAACTTCGTGATGAACTATGATATGCAAGGGATAACGGAAACGATTCCCAAGCTCTTCGTAATGCTGAAATCGACGAAGGTAGAAATCAAGAAAAATATCAAGTGTTGATGGTAGACAAGACCACCAGTTTCAAGAAAAGGGCAAAGGGAAGAAGGGGAACTGTAACGCCCCGAGACCGATGTGCCAGGTGTCGTCCAGTTATTCGCTGTTGTTGCCTTGTCATTGCTTGCGTGCCATGCATTGCATATCATGTCATCATGTGCATTGCATCATCATGTTTTTCAAACTTGCATTCGTCCGGGTTCTCCGAGTTCTCTCCGTTGTCCGTTTTGAGCCCAGACACACTTGCACGCGCCCGCGACATGCCCGAAATATTATTTTATAAGTGGCCGGAAAATGTTCTCGGAATGGGATGAGATTTGACGTGTGATCTTATTATAGTGTAGATAGACCACCTGTCAAATTTCATCGCATTCGGAGTTCGTTTGATGCCCCAACGGATAACTACAGCGGCAGTATAGCCGGTCAAACATCGGACATTTTCGGTCTCCGGAAACAGTTGCCGGGCTGCACTCCTCTCCTCTCATCTCAGCCCAACCTCTTTTCGCAACCCACTTGCAGCCCACCTAAACCCCCCCTCCGTTCTGGTCCATCAGATCGCGATCGGAGGCTCCGAAACGCTCCAAAATCCCCCCTAACCTAGCCCCCTTGTCTATATATAGACCTTCCCCTTCCATTTTTGGAACCCTAAACCCCCCTCCACCTACTTCTAGCCTTCCCCTCGGGATCCCCGCAGCTGCCAGCCACCTTCTCCTCGATTTCCGCGCGCAGCCACCTCCCCGTCGCCACTTGGGGCGTTGCCAAAGGCCGTGCCGCCACCTGAGGCGTCGCCCTGGCCAACCGGGCGCTGCCACGTCGCCTACCCTGCCTCCCGCAGCCACTCGCAGGCCTCCACGTCGCCTCCCCAGTGCCCCACTTCACCGCGGCCCGCCTGACCCATCTACGGCCCGCCCGCGCCGATCTGGGCCCGAGACGACCACAGCGCACCACCGCTTGGAGCCTCGCCGCCTCCTCCTGCTAGATCCGCTCGCAGGACCCCGCCCGCGTCGCTGGTCGGAGGACCCCGCCGCCTCGACGCGTACTCCGGTGACCGGACCTCCCCGGCGCGCCGCCATCTCTCAGGCCAGACCCGCGCCTCTCCCTTTCTTCTCCTATTTTCTTCCCCCCTCTCTCTCTCACCCGTTCCCTCTCTCACCAGGGACTGCTGCCGGAGAGGGCTTCCCGACCCACCGACCTCGCCGTCGCCGAGAACGAGGTCCCCGGGGCCAGATCCGCCCGTCCGCTCCAATCCCGCCAACCCGCCGGAGTACCCCTGCCTCGCCGCTGTCCACCAGTGCCGCTGCGCCCCTACTTCCTCTGCTTCCAAGACGAGCGCCTCGACCCCGCTCGACCCGTTGACCGCGCCTCCGCGCGCTTGGGCCGCCTCCTCTTCGGCCATTGACCGAGGCCCAGTCCCACCTCACCGATCAGGGCTGAAGCCCATGGTGAGCCTCCTGAGAGCCCTCTGCCCTGTGCACTAATGGGCCAGCCAGTTTCAGCCCGTTGATGTTTTTTTAGGATCTGTGAATTTTTCTATTTATCCTGAGACCGCAGTTTTACAGAAAAGACCCTCATGTTCATGCATATAATAACTCACAATTCGTGCATCGGATTAAAATGATTTATATATGAAACTTTCCCAGAATTTTGTCTAGTTTAATAATATGTCACTTTCATCCATGTTTAAAATGTCGTTTGATTAAATTTGCTCCTATGCCATGTTAAAATGATTTAATTCATAACTAAATAACCGTAACTCCGAATTTAATAATCTTTATATGTAAATGGGGTAGAAAAATGTCTAGTTTAACATGGTGGCATCATCTTGCATGTTTAACAACTCTAAAATAATGTTTAGGGCAGAACAGTACCAAACCTTAAATTATGCATATGAGGATTTTCCGGAATTGTTGTTCGTTGTTTCCGGCCTCATTTAAACTTGCCTAGATAGCTAGTTTTCATTTGCTTCACCTCTTGCCATGTTAATCAACATTTAATATTGTTGGGGTACTTAAACGAGAGAGAACTAAATAATTGATGTGGTGTTTTGTCAATATGCATCCCGTTGCATATTGAGCTCCACTTAATTTGTAGGATTGTTTGTGCACTTTGCCATGACATGCATATTTAAACCGGACATGCATCATACTTGATTGTGCATCATGCCATGTTTATGTGGTGGTTGTTTACCATGATTGTTTGCTTCTTTCCGGTGTTGCTTCTTCGGGTTGTTTCCGATAACGTCGCGTTTGTGAGGACCCGTTCGTCTACGTCCGTTTGTCTTCTTCATGGACTCGTTCTTCTTCCTTGCCGGATTTCAGGCAAGATGATCATACCCTCGAAATCACTACTATCTTTGCTATGCTAGTTTGCTCGCTCTTTTGCTATGCCATTGCTACGATGCCTACCACTTGCTTGAAAGCCTCCCAAATTTCCATGTCAAACCTCTAACCCACCTTGTCCTAGCAATCCATTGATTGGCTATGTTACCGCTTTGCTCAGCCCCTCTTATAGCGTTGCTAGTTGCAGGTGAAGATCAGAGGCCGTTCCTTGTTGGAACATTTATTTACTTGTTGGGATATCATTATATTGCCATGTTATCTTAATGCATCTATATACTTGGTAAAGGGTGGAAGGCTCGGCCTCTCGCCTAGTGTTTTGTTCCACTCTTGCCGCCCTAGTTTCCGTCATATCGGTGTTATGTTCCCGGATTTGCGTTCCTTACGCGGTTGGGTTATAATGGGAACCCCTTGATAGTTCGCCTTGATTAAAGCTTTTCCAGCAATGCCCAACATTGGTCTTACCGTTTGCCACCTAGCCTTTTCCTTTCCCTTGGGTTCTGCAGATTCAAGGGTCATCTTATTTTAACCCCCCCGGGTCAGTGATCCTCTGAGTGTTGGTCCAAACTAGAGTCCTGTGCAGCGCCCCCTCGGGGAAACTCGAGGTTTGGTTTTAGTTGTATGGAGCGCTCATCTGAGTGTGCCCTGAGAAAGAGATATGTGCAGCTCCTATCGGGATTTGTCGGCACATTCGGGCGGTGTTGCTGGTCTTGTTTTAACCTGTCGAATTGTCTTGTTGTACCGGGTTACCGAGTCTAATCGGTGTGTCTCGGGTGGAGGTCTATTCCTTCGTTGACCGTGAGAGCTTGTCATGGGCTAAGTTGGGACTCCCCTGCAGGGATTGAACTTTCGAAAGCCGTGCCCACGGTTATGGGCAGATGGGAATTTGTTAATGTCCGGTTGTAGATAACTTAAACCTTAATTAATTAAAACGAATCAACTGCGTGTGTTGCCGTGATGGCCTCTTCTCGGCGGAGTCCGGGAAGTGGACACGGTGTTGGAGTAATGCTTGCGCAGGTTGTTCCTCTAGTTTCTCGCTCGCGCCTTGCCTCCTCTTCTCGCTCTCTTTTGCGGATAAGTTAGCCACCACATATGCTAGTCGCTTGCTGCAGCTCCACATATACTTGCCTTATCCTTCCTATAAGCTTAAATAGTATGGATCGCGAGGGTGCGCGATTGCTGAGTCCCTGTGGCTCACAGATACTATAATTCCAGATGCAGGTCCAGGTGATTCCGCTCCAGGTGACGAGTACGAGCTCAAGTGGGAGTTCGACGAGGACTCTCAGCGTTATTATGTTTCCTTTCCCGATGATCAGTAGTGGTGCCTAGTTGGGGTTTGATTCAGGGCCTTGTCGCATGTTGGGTTCTTTTCCATTTTGGCGCCGTAGTCGGGCCATGAGTGATTGTTTGATGGATGTTATTTATGTACTCTGATGTGACGTGGCGAGTGTAAGCCAACTATGTTCTCCCCCTTTTATTATGTATTACATGGGATGTTGTAATGATTGCCTGACTTGCGACATTGCTTTCAATGCGGTTATGTCTCTAAGTCGTGCCTCGACACGTGGGAGCTATAGCCGCATCGAGGGCGTTACAAGTTGGTAATCAGAGCCTTCCCCGACCTTAGGAGCCCCCATTGCTTGATCGTTTTTAGCGGCCGAGTTGTGTCTAGAAAAATGTTTTGAGTCTTTTAGGAATTATATATCAGAGAGTTTAGGAATTCTTTTTACTTCCCAGTCGCCTCATCGCTCTGGTAAGGTATCCTGACGTAGAGTTTTGACTCTTCTCTTCTCAAATTTCACTAAAAAAATTTAGGATCACGCGGGTATCTTGGAATCGTTCCGATGGTTTTATGATGAGAACATTGTCTTGGTGCCTCCTTTCAGGGGTTTTGTGGAAGTGTCTCGGGGAGTTGAGCTCTGAGGTGTTGTCGTCATAATTTTATCGTTGCAGTTCTGGAATACCTGAGGTTAGTAAGCCGACATCAAAAATCTCTTTTATGTAGTTCGTTGGTGAGATAACCTCGACGCCACCCAGTACTGGGGCGGGAGTTCGGGAGTATTGCCATAACTTGTATAACAGATGCTTTTCGAAGGTTGAGGTAGACGATTTCCGAAGGTTTCTTGGTTATGTGTTGAAGGATGGATACAGCCGGATGTAGGATTTGCTAGAATTGGGTGAGATATTATGCTTCCCCTGTATCCCCAACACCTGATTGCATAACCGGAAAGGTTCGGGAGTTTCATAGGTGGGAATTCAAGTAGCTCTTAGGATATCTTTCCGACAGATGTATGATATGAAATTGGGGTTCGACGTCTAGTGGTCCGCCTATTCACGGTCGGTTTTACAGTATTCTCGTTGTGTCTTAAAGAGTCCTTGGCTATGCCGACTCGGGGACGCTTCGTATGTCATGTGCACTGCCTTGTACATGATGGTACTGTACGATCGAGCCCGTGTAGGCCCCACCACGAAAACTTCGGACGAAATCTCTATCATATGTTTGTTCCGGCTTATTTTGCAAGCCAATTCTTTGTTTTGTTTTGAGTTGTGGTATTCGAGTTGCTTCGAAGTCAAATGTTGATTCCATACCTTTTCCTAAATGGTGTTCTCATATTCCTATGTGAATACTAATCCTTCTTGATCATCAAGATTGTTTTTGTCAATCCTTTTTAACCGGTGTGCTTCTCTTCAAGTGGATCCGTTTATTTTTCAACATCCGCAAGATTCAATCTCAGTTTTCTCAACGGTGTTCATTTCTTCCGTCTCCAAGTTGCCTTTGTTTTTCCCACCCTCCCTCCCTTTGTTTTCTTCAAGGACTCAGATTTCTTAATCAAGTACCATCTTATTGGTGTGAAGTCTCTCCATTCTTTTCCTTCTTATTCTTATTCGGTGATTCTCATGAAGATTCTAACGGAGCTTCAAGTTCGTCACTCTTCACTCATTTTTCTTCGTCGGTGGTTAAATTCAAGCTTTGTTGATCATACCCTTCTCTCTTTTCAAATGCCTTCTCATACCGGTGTACCTCATAATCATTCACCTCTCGATATTCAATTGTTCTGGAGTGCTGAAGATATCCCGAAGATTCGTGTATCCACTCTTCTTTCATTCAAGCTATTTCGAGGATGTTATATCATTCGAGCCTTTTTATTCAACTGGTGCATTCTCTCTTTTAAATCCTTCAACGGTATTTCTTTTGAGTGGGCCCTAACCCACAGGCCTTTTCCCAGGATCTTACCTGACTCTTCTTATTTTCCTGGAGCTATCCTAAATTCATTTCAAATTTGACGTAAGAATGATTTATCATCAGTCAAATGCTTTTCTCCAAGATCTATCGAATTATTTTCATCGTTGGTTCAACCTCTTCGTTTTGATTCTTCCGGAGTGCCTAAACGATTCTTGATGGTGTTTCTCATCGTCATTCTCATATTTTGAAGACCGAAGAAGAGTTTCTCTTTAATCTTGCTCTATTCTCTTCAAGATTCATGGTGCTAGCTTGTTGCCATCCTCTCATAATTGTTTTCGATTGTGAGAATCTTTTCCACCCATCAGGAGAAATTCAAGAGTCTTCTCAGTTTGTTATCCGAAGTCCATCAAGTCAGGTTTATTCATTCTCAGTTTGCAGTTTTCATTCTCTGATCTTACCGGTGCTTCGTTCAAGTGATCTTTAATCGGCTCGTGATCTCTTCGTTATCATGTATCTAAATTTCTCTCAAGCTTCTTCATTCATTTGCTTATTCTTCCCGTTGTTCCTTTATCTTTTCTTCGTTCGTCTTAATTCTTATGGTGGTTCTTTCAAGATCTCTCTTCCTTGTTCATCATATCAATTCATTTGTTGTTCCAATTCTACCGGTGGTTCGTTGAAGACCTTCTCAAGGTTGATATATCTCTTTTAATCCTTTCTACGAGAATAAGTAGTATGCCAAATCCATTGTTTGTCATCAATTTAATTGGTGAGGAATAAGCATAATGTAATTCTTATTCTTGTTTCATCGAGTTTGCTCAATTCCTGTTTTTCTGGAGTGGTTCATCATACTTATTCTTGTTTCAAGTGCTCTTTTTTTTCTTTCCCGGAGTTCCAAGCTCTCGCAATTATGTAATCACGGAGATCTATCTAAATCTGTACAAGGTTCCACCTTCTGTTTTCAACTACCCTTTCTTTCCGTTTGATCATCCTTTTGTTACCGGAGTTCTTCATGAAGGTTCCACTTGTTGGTTCATAGAGGATTCATTTCCTTTTCGAAGTATTCATCGAGATTCTTCTCAAAGGAGCTCAAGCTTTCTTCATCTTGCTATCCAGAGTACAATTTCTTTCTACCGTATCTTTGGAGGTGGTTTTACATCATTCTTGATAATTTGAGTTCATGATTCACATGTTATTAAGAATGAGGTATTTTAAATTCATCAACCTCTTCGTTGGAATTATCTTGGGTGATGTTTCACCTAAAGCCTTCCCTAAGGATTGTCACTATTTATGGTGCTTTTAAACGACCCTAGTCCTTCATCTATCCTCCCGGTGAAATAAGTTTCTCGTCTCCTTGTTCTTACCAATCAAATTTATTCCGTGAGTGGCAAGTTGTCACCTCATAATTTTGAGATGTCTTCTATAAGTCCATATCAAGCTTATCCTTTCGTTGTTGGTTTTCAACAACTCCATTCTAGCATTTGTTGTATCCGTGCTCTCTCAAGATCTTGTTTCCCTTCGTTCCGGAGTCATTGTGTTGTTGCTCTTTTCAACCCATCATCTCGTTTGTCAAAGATCATGTTCTTTTCGTGCTTATCCATTTAACCAGAGTGTCGTGTCCTCTGCTCAAGTTCTTACTCAATTCCTCCCTTTTCTACCGGAGTGCTGCCCGAATTTGGTCTTCCTTGATCCCCTTCCTTAACCGGAGTGTTTTCTATGTATATCTTCCCTTCAACCTCAAGGTTTTCGCAATGTTCTTTGTCCCTCTTTTCTAACGGAGTGTTTTCAACTTCGTTCACCTTCGTTGTGTTCTTTTCTCGAATTTGTTCAACCTCGCAAGGTTCTTTGGTTTCACTCGTTTGTCGTAAGAAGCAACTTAGTTTTACCATTTCTCTTCCTTTTCCGTTTTCCCTCCGGTGCCATTCTAGATCTCGGGACGAGATCCTCTCGTAGTGGTGGAGTGTTGTAACGCCCTGAGACCGATGTGCCAGGTGTCGTCCAGTTATTCGCTGTTGTTGCCTTGTCATTGCTTGCGTGTCATGCATTGCATATCATGTCATCATGTGCATTGCATCATCATGTTTTTAAAACTTGCATTCGTCCGGGTTCTCCGAGTTCTCTCCGTTGTCCGTTTTGAGCCCAGACACACTTGCACGCGCCCGCGACATGCCCGAAATATTATTTTATAAGTGGCCGGAAAATGTTCTCGGAATGGGATGAGATTTGACGTGTGGTCTTATTATAGTGTAGATAGACCGCCTGTCAAATTTCATCGCATTCGGAGTTCGTTTGATGCCCCAACGGATAACTATAGCGGCAGTATAGCCGGTCAAACATCGGACGTTTTCGGTCTCCGAAAACAGTTGCCGGGCTGCACTCCTCTCCTCTCATCTCAGCCCAACCTCTTTTCGCAACCCACTTGCAGCCCACCTAAACCCCCCCTCCGTTCTGGTCCGTCAGATCGCGATCGGAGGCTCCGAAACGCTCCAAAATCCCCCCTAACCAAGCCCCCTTGTCTATATATAGACCTTCCCCTTCCATTTTTGGAACCCTAAACCCCCCTCCACCTACTTCTAGCCTTCCCCTCGGGATCCCCGCAGCCGCCAGCCACCTTCTCCTCGATTTCCGCGTGCAGCCACCTCCCCGTCGCCACTTGGGGCGTTGCCAAAGGCCGTGCCGCCACCTGAGGCGTCGCCCTGGCCAACCGGGCGCTGCCACGTCGCCTACCCTGCCTCCCGCAGCCACTCGCAGGCCTCCACGTCGCCTCCCCAGTGCCCCACTTCACCGCGGCCCGCCTGACCCATCTGCGGCCCGCCCGCGCCGATCTGGGCCCGAGACGACCGCAGCGCACCACCGCCTGGAGCCTCGCTGCCTCCTCCTGCCAGATCCGCTCGCAGGACCCCGCCCGCGTCGCCGGTCGGAGGACCCCGCCGCCTCGACGCGTACTCCGGTGACCGGACCTCCCCGGCGCGCCGCCATCTCTCAGGCCAGACCCGCGCCTCTCCCTTTCTTCTCCTATTTTTCTTCCCCTCTCTCTCTCACCCGTTCCCTCTCTCACCAGGGACTGCTGCCGGAGAGGGCTTCCCGACCCACCGACCTCGCCGTCGCCGAGAACGAGGTCCCCGGGGCCAGATCCGCCCGTCCGCTCCAATCCCGCCAACCCGCCGGAGTACCCCTGCCTCGCCGCTGTCCACCAGTGCCGCCGCGCCCCTGCTTCCTCTGCTTCCAAGACGAGCGCCTCGACCCCGCTCGACCCGTTGACCGCGCCTCCGCGCGCTTGGGCCGCCTCCTCTTCGGCCATTGACCGAGGCCCAGTCCCACCTCACCGATCTGGGCTGAAGCCCATGGTGAGCCTCCTGAGAGCCCTCTGCCCTGTGCACTAATGGGCCAGCCAGTTTCAGCCCGTTGATGTTTTTTTTAGGATCTGTGAATTTGTCTATTTATCCTGAGACCGCAGTTTTACAGAAAAGACCCTCATGTTCATGCATATAATAACTCACAATTCGTGCATCGGATTAAAATGATTTATATATGAAACTTGCTCAGAATTTTGTCTAGTTTAATAATATGTCACTTTCATCCATGTTTAAAATGTCGTTTGATTAAATTTGCTCCTATGCCATGTTAAAATGATTTAATTCATAACTAAATAACCGTAACTCCGAATTTAATAATCTTTATATGTAAATGGGGTAGAAAAATGTCTAGTTTAACATGGTGGCATCATCTTGCATGTTTAACAACTCTAAAATAATGTTTAGGGCAGAACAGTACCAAACCTTAAATTATGCATATGAGGATTTTCCGGAATTGTTGTTCGTTGTTTCCGGCCTCATTTAAACTTGCCTAGATAGCTAGTTTTCATTTGCTTCACCTCTTGCCATGTTAATCAACATTTAATATTGTTGGGGTACTTAAACGAGAGAGAACTAAATAATTGATGTGGTGTTTTGTCAATATGCATCCCGTTGCATATTGAGCTCCACTTAATTTGTAGGATTGTTTGTGCACTTTGCCATGACATGCATATTTAAACCGGACATGCATCATACTTGATTGTGCATCATGCCATGTTTATGTGGTGGTTGTTTACCATGATTGTTTGCTTCTTTCCGGTGTTGCTTCTTCGGGTTGTTTCCGATAACGTCGCGTTTGTGAGGACCCGTTCGTCTACGTCCGTTTGTCTTCTTCATGGACTCGTTCTTCTTCCTTGCGGGATTTCAGGCAAGATGATCATACCCTCGAAATCACTACTATCTTTGCTATGCTAGTTTGCTCGCTCTTTTGCTATGCCATTGCTACGATGCCTACCACTTGCTTGAAAGCCTCCCAAATTGCCATGTCAAACCTCTAACCCACCTTGTCCTAGCAAACCGCTGATTGGCTATGTTACCGCTTTGCTCAGCCCCTCTTATAGCGTTGCTAGTTGCAGGTGAAGATCGGAGGCCGTTCCTTGTTGGAACATTTATTTACTTGTTGGGATATCATTATATTGCCATGTTATCTTAATGCATCTATATACTTGGTAAAGGGTGGAAGGCTCAGCCTCTCGCCTAGTGTTTTGTTCCACTCTTGCCGCCCTAGTTTCCATCATATCGGTGTTATGTTCCCGGATTTGCGTTCCTTACGCGGTTGGGTTATAATGGGAACCCCTTGATAGTTCGCCTTGATTAAAGCTTTTCCAGCAATGCCCAACATTGGTCTTACCGTTTGCCACCTAGCCTTTTCCTTTCCCTTGGGTTCTGCAGACTCAAGGGTCATCTTATTTTAACCCCCCCGGGCCAGTGCTCCTCTGAGTGTTGGTCCAAACTAGAGTCCTGTGCAGCGCCCCCTCGGGGAAACTCGAGGTTTGGTTTTAGTTGTATGGAGCGCTCATCTGAGTGTGCCCTGAGAAAGAGATATGTGCAGCTCCTATCGGGATTTGTCGGCACATTCGGGCGGTGTTGCTGCTCTTGTTTTAACCTGTCGAATTGTCTTGTTGTACCGGGTTACCGAGTCTGATCGGTGTGTCTCGGGTGGAGGTCTATTCCTTCGTTGACCATGAGAGCTTGTCATGGGCTAAGTTGGGACTCCCCTGCAGGGATTGAACTTTCGAAAGCCGTGCCCGCGGTTATGGGCAGATGGGAATTTGTTAATGTCCGGTTGTAGGTAACTTAAACCTTAATTAATTAAAACGAATCAACTGCATGTGTTGCCGTGATGGCCTCTTCTCGGCGGAGTCCGGGAAGTGGACACGGTGTTGGAGTAATGCTTGCGCAGGTTGTTCCTCTAGTTTCTCGCTCGCGCCTTGCCTCCTCTTCTCGCTCTCTTTTGCAGATAAGTTAGCCACCACATATGCTAGTCGCTTGCTGCAGCTCCACATATACTTGCCTTATCCTTCCTATAAGCTTAAATAGTCTTGATCGCGAGGGTGCGAGATTGCTGAGTCCCTGTGGCTCACAGATACTACAATTCCAGATGCAGGTCCAGGTGATTCCGCTCCAGGTGACGAGTACGAGCTCAAGTGGGAGTTCGACGAGGACTCTCAGCGTTATTATGTTTCCTTTCCCGATGATCAGTAGTGGTTCCTAGTTGGGGTTTGATTCAGGGCCTTGTCGCATGTTGGGTTCTTTTCCATTTTGGCGCCGTAGTCGGGCCATGAGTGATTGTTTGATGGATGTTATTTATGTACTCTGATGTGACGTGGCGAGTGTAAGCCAACTATGTTCTCCCCCTTTTATTATGTATTACATGGGATGTTGTAATGATTGCCTGACTTGCGACATTGCTTTCAATGCGGTTATGTCTCTAAGTCATGCCTCGACACGTGGGAGCTATAGCCGCATCGAGGGCGTTACAGGAACTTCAAGAAGAACGGCAAGCAAGTTTCTGCTCAAGTGAAGAAGCCCAAGTCTGGTCCTAAGCCTGAGACTAAGTGCTTCCACTGCAAAGGGACTGGTCACTAGAAGCGGAACTACCCCAAGTAATTGGCGGATAAGAAGGATGGCAAAGTGAACATAGGTATATTTGATATACATGTTATTGATGTGTACTTTACTAGTGTTCGTAGCAACCCCTCTGTTGGGGATATTATTACTGGGCGTAAACTGGCCTGTCTGGGCCGGGTTAACTTCATCAGTAGTTAATTATGTTAAAGCCCAAGAAGGCAGATGAGAGCTCAAGACCCATAGTCGGTTCAAGGCCTGTAGCCGTAAACCGGCGTTGGTATTTAACTTGTATTATAAGTTAGGAATAAGTAGAGACCAAACCGGACACATCTATGAGCTGGTATTGAGACTCTGTGAACCGACGGGTGTCACCCGTGTATATAAGGGGACGACCCGGCGGCGGTTCAAGGACAACAGACAACAACTCGAGACTTAGGCGAAGCTTGTTTGCTCCCTAGTCATCGAAACCCCATCAATTCCATCACAACTAGACGTAGGCTTTTACCTTCATCGAAGGGGCCGAACTAGTATAAACTCTCTTGTGTCCCTGTGTCCGCTTTAACCCCTTCAAGCTAACCCGTCGCGATGGCTCCACGACTAAGTCCTTTCTCTAGGACATCTGCCGTGACAAAACCACAACAGTTGGCGCCCACCGTGGGGCTATCGCACGATGGTTTCAGATTCTTGGAGGGCCGCTTTGAAGGACTCGAGGGCTACACTGTAGGCCGGATGACTAAGAGTCATCGCGGCAAGCTCTACATCGACGACGCAGGCTGGGGCCCCGAGGCCGGCTCAGTTGAGTACGGGTACTGGGTCCCCTTTGGTGGCATTCACGTTTTCATCGGCAAGATCGGTGAACCGGGCCCTGAGCCGGACATCTGCACCAACCTCGTCGAGACGGCTCAGCGTGCGTGATCCGCCCGGGTTAAACCGGCCATGAAGCGTGCCTTCGTGGGAGTCATCCATGGAGGAAGTTATGAGGATGGATAGGAATCTCGCGGCGAGACCGTCGTTTGTTCCGATGACGAGTCATCGACCGAAGAAACCGAATCTCTATATCAGCTACAAGATGGCCGGATTGGGGGCTGTTCTGATGGCGACAGTATTCCGGACCCTTATGATCTGCCCAACCGAGTTGGAATATTCATGGCTGGCACACAGGCAGTGCTTCATTCTTCGACCGCTGCGCCAATGACCTCCGGTTCAGTAGCAGCGACGGCTGCCAGGGCAGGAGGCTCTGTACGCCCGCCGGCTCAAGTTCTATCAGATCTATTTGATGCATTGGCTGTGCTCATGGCAGAAGCTAATCCGGCGGATCAGGACGCCCACAGCGCGGAGATAGCAAAGGTGAAGGAACAGATCACCCAGGCCAAGGCGGACCTGGCAGCTGAGGATGCCAGGATGACCGCAGAGCGGGCCGCTATAGACGCACAAGCCTACAGGCTCATGTTGGACCAGAACGCGTCGCATGAAGTCATGAAGAGGAAGTACCGATCCCGTTTTCCTTCGGTTTTCGAGGCCAGAGACCTTTTCAACACCCCAGGAGTAGGAACCAGTAATCCGCTGGAGGTAAACCGGACAGAGGCTCCCGCGACCGGTGCGCCGGTTCAGCCCCGTCAGATGGATCTGCCTCGCCAAAACACTGTTATACCTCAGGCTGTTTCGACACCTCCGGGTCACTACTCCAACCCGATGGGCAATCTCGTTGCCGCTGCTGCACGGCTGGAGGCCATTCCAATTGAAGGTGACTCGCCGCAGGCAGTAGAGACACGACGGGTCAAGGAGCTTCTGAGGACAGCTTTGGTCCAACAGGAAGCATACTCGTACAGCCGCGACCGGATTCACTCGACCCCTCGTCCAAGCTGGAGCTATAGCAGGCATATGGACGAACCGGCAGTGTCAAGTAATGAACGACGTGGAGCACCCCGCGGCAACAACCCGGCGGGTGGTGCTGATAACGCTCAGGAAGTGGTGGACCGGGCCCGAGCGCGTAGGGAGGCCGAGTTAGCCGCACAGTATCAGGCTCGGCAGCTTACGCCGGTTCGTCCAACTATCTCGATCGAACCTGGTGTTACTTCTAGTTCTTTGGGGGTGCCTTGCCTTGTCCCCGCTTTACGCAATGTGCGCCTGCCCAAGGATTTCAAAGGCCCACGCAAGGTACCAAATTACACGACGGATCAACCTCCAGAGACATGGGTAGAGAGTTATGAGATGGCCATGGAGATGCTTGACGTGGATGACGCGGCGTGTGCGAAATACTTCACCATGATGCTTGAAGGAACGGCCCGTACTTGGTTAAAAAGCTTGCCGGCTAATTCTATCAGTTCATGGGCCCAATTACGAGCCCGGTTTATCAGCAATTTCAAGGATACGTGTAAATAGCCTATGTCGATAGTGGACTTAGCCGCCTGCGTCCAGGAGGAAGGAGAATCAACGACTCATTGGGTGCGCCGGGTATCACAGGTGTTGCATTCATCAGACCGCATCAACGCTGACACCGCAGTCTTAACCCTAGAAGGCAACTGCCGGTTTGGGCCCCTGAAGCTGAAGTTGGGACGGATGGAGCGCCATTGCACGGACATGGGAACCCTCATGGCTGCTTTGGTAAAGTATGCTGATTCTGATAGTACCAAGGATCCCAAATCTGATGACGACAAGGCAGGGAAGGGAAAGAGGAACAGCAACTCCAGAGGTCAGCAGCATCACTTGGCAGGCAATGGTGGTGGAGGCAAGCGTAAAGCGGATGGTAACATGGACTTTGTGGCTAATACCAACGCGCAGGACAAGGGCCAGCGACGCAGGGGTAAACCGCCAAATCGCAATGGGGCACCCAACCCTAACCCGGACCGCCTAAATTATCTACTGAGCCAGTCCTGTCCGAGACATGGGACGAAGGAGGTGCCAGCAAACCACCTTTGGAAGATTGCTTCATTATGCAGGAGTTTAAGAATTCTAATGCTTTCCGGTATGATCACGATTCCGGCGGTGGCTCAGGATCTGGGCCGGGTCACGGTGGAGGAAATTCCGGTTCAGGATTTAATGGTAATCCGGGCGGGCATAATAATCAAAATAATCAGAACAACCAGGGTGGTTACAACCAACAGCAGCAACAGTCAGGTTACCAGAGCAACCCAAAGCAGTTGAATAGTGGGCAGTACCATGTCTTCACCACTAGCTTGGACAAGCGAGACCGGAAGGTTCAGAGGCGGGCAGTCAACTCTGTTGAACCGGCCATGCCCCGTTATCTACGCTGGTCTGAACAGCCAATCATATGGAGCAGAGAGGATCACCCTCCCCGAGTTGATAATCCGGGTCAGTTGGCTCTGGTGGTGGCGCCTCAGGTGGGAGGCTACAAGTTCACCAAGGTGCTCATGGATGGAGGGAGCAGCATTAATATCTTGTACTATGAGACCTTCCGTCGTATGGGACTAACAGATAAAAATCTCAAACCGTCCAATACGGTGTTCCATGGTGTGGTGCCTGGCAAGTCAGCATATCCTGTTGGTAAGATAGCTCTGGAAGTGGCCTTTGGAGATGATCATGATTCCAGGTCGGAGATATTGACGTTTGAAGTGGTGAAAATCCAAAGTCCATATCACGCCCTGTTTGGGCGACCGGGCTACACCAAGTTTATGGCACGACCCTGTTATGTGTATTTGCAGCTCAAGATGCCAGGTCACAAGGGGACAATAACGGTTCACGGAAGTCGTAAAATCGCTTTGGAGTGCGAGGAAGGAGATGCGGCCTATGCAGAGTCGGTTTGTGCCACCGAGGAGCTGAAATATTATAAGGACAATGTTGATCCGGCGGACATGACTCCATTAAAGAAGCCAACTACAGAGCATGATCCGGCCCTGAAGTTCAAATCGGCAGCTGAAACTAAGCTTGTTGACTTCGTGCCTGGCGATTCGTCCAAGCAGTTCAGCATCAGTGCCAACTTGGATCCGAAATAGGAAAGCACGCTCATCGAGTTCATCCATGAGAATCGGGACATTTTTGCATGGAAGCCCTCTGACATGCCAGGTGTACCGAGGCAACTCGCTGATCACACCCTTAATGTGGATCCTAAATACAAACCGGTGAAACAATTCCTCCGTCGGTTTAACAAAGAAAGACGCAAGGGGATTGGAGAAGAGGTAGCCAGGCTCTTGGCAGCTGGCTTTATTGTTGAAGTTTTTCACCCTGAGTGGCTTGCCAATCCGGTGCTGGTCCTTAAGAAAAACGGCACCTGGCGCATGTGTGTGGATTACACAGATCTTAATAAGGCTTGTCCAGCACATCCCTTTGCCCTTCCCCGTATTGATCAAATCATTGATGCTACGGCGGGTTGTGAGCGTTTGAGTTTTTGGATGCATATTCTGGCTATCATCAGATCAAAATGGCAGTTAAGGACCAGGAGAAGACGGCATTCATAACTCCCTTTGGAGCCTTCTGCTATGTGTCTATGCCCTTTGGGCTCAAGAGTGCCCAGGCAACTTATCAACGTCCAGGGAGAAGGAGACTCTGGTTGACGATTTGAAGGAAACCTTTGACAACCTGAGGACGTACAAGATGATGCTTAATCCGGCCAAGTGTGTCTTTGGTGTACCGGCAGGCAAATTATTGGGTTTTCTAGTGTCCAACAGGGGAATTGAGGCTAATCCGGAGAAGATCACATCCATCACCTCCCTGGCTAAACCGAAGTGTATCAATGATGTTCAACGCCTGGCAGGCCGGATTGCGGCGTTGAGCCGGTTTATCAGCCGCCTTGGTGAGAAGGCAATCCCTTTGTATCAGATGTTGAAGAAGACAGATCAGTTCGTCTGGAGTTCCGCGGCTGATGAAGAATTTGAGGACTTAAAGCGGCAATTGTCCAATCTGCCTGTGCTCGCCGCTCCCATTGACAAGGAGCCGTTACTGCTATATGTTGCTGCTAATGCTCATGCGGTCAGCGTGGCTATTGTGGTGGAGCGAAAGGAGGCAGGTAAGGAGCATCCGGTTCAACGTCCGGTCTATTATATCAGCGAGGTACTCATTGAGTCCAAGCAAAGGTATCCGCATTGGCAGAAGCTGGTGTATGGAGTCTTTATGGCAAGCCGGAAGCTTAAGCAATACTTCCAAGGGCACCCAATTACGGTGGTCAGTTCTGCTCCTTTGGGGGATATCATCCAGAACCGGGAAGCGACTGGCCAGATTGCCAAGTGGGCTATAGAGCTTGGGCCGCATGGATTGAAGTATGTGCCTCGGACGGCGGTTAAGTCTCAAGCACTTGTTGATTTCATCAATGATTGGACGGAACTGCAAGCACCTGAAGAAAAGCCGGATCACACATATTGGACCATCCATTTTGACGGATCCAGGCAATTGGAAGGCTTGGGGGCTGGAGTCGTATTAACTTCCCCACGAGGTGATAAGTTTTGTTACGTTCTCCGCTTAATGTTCCCTTGTACTAACAATGCAGCTAAGTATGAAGCCTTGCTCCATGGTCTCCGGATGGCTAAAGAGATGAACCTAAGTCGAGTTAAGTGCTTCAATGACTCGGACCTCGTGGCTCAACAAGTATCTGGCACTTGGAACTCCAAGGACCCGCTCATGGCAGCATATCGTCGTGAGGTGGATATTGTCACAGGTCACTTTAAAGGCTATCAGGTGGACCACGTGGACCGACGGAAGAATGAAGCGGCGGACGCTTTAAGCCGACTGGGCTCTCAGCGCAAACCGGTCCCGCCCAATGTTTTTCTGGATGTGCTGCACAACCCGTCAGTCAAGCTCCCTGGTGAAGCGGATTTGGCTATTCCTGATCCGGAGGCTCAATTGGTGGCAGCTCTTCATGTTATTCCGGATTGGACGCTTCCTTACCTGGCGTACAAGAACCGGGGCGAGTTACCAGAAGATGAGACTCTGGCCCGACAGATAATCCGGCGATCCAAGTCCATGACTATTATCAACGGCGAGTTGCATCATTGCAGTGTGTCAGGGGTGTTTCAACGCTGTGTGTCTCCTGAAGAAGGCCGTGAAATTTTGCGTGAGATCCACGAAGGAGATTGTGGTCACCACGCCGGTTCAAAATCTTTGGTGGCTAAAGCGTTTCGCCATGGCTTCTATTGGTTAACTGCTCATGCTGATGTGGAGGATCTGGTCAGACGATGTGATGGTTGCCAAAAGTTTTCAAGACGTGCTCATGTGCCGGCTCAAGAATTGAGAATGATTTCGATTACTTGGCCGTTTGCGACTTGGGGGCTGGATATGGTTGGGCCTTTCAAAAGATCTAAAGATAAGAAGACCCACCTCCTGGTGGCGGTTGACAAGTTTACAAAGTGGGTGGAAGCAGAAGCTGTTAGCAAGTGTGATGTGGCCACGGCGGTTCAGTTTATCAAAAAAGCGATTTTCCGGTTTGGCTTTCCACACAGTATCATCACAGATAATGGTACCAATTTGTCCAAGGGTGCCATGAAGGAGTTCTGCGAACGGGAGCACATTCGGCTTGACGTTTCATCAGTGGCACACCCACAATCCAATGGTCAAGCAGACAGGGCTAATCAAGAGATCTTGAAAGGCATCAAGCCCCGGCTTATGGTTCCTTTGCAGAGAACACCGGGTTGTTGGGTAGAAGAGTTACCATCTGTGTTATGGAGCATCAATACCACATCCAATAGATCAACAGGATACACACCGTTCTTCATGGTTTACGGAGCGGAGGCGGTTCTCCCCAGTGATATCCGTCATGATTCACCTCGTGTGGCGGCTTATATTGAAGCAGACAATGAGACAGCACGGCAAGACGCTTTGGACCTGTTGGATGAAGAACGTGATATAGCAGCCGCCCGCTCGGCGATTTACCAACAGGATCTTTGTCGTTATCACAGTCACCGAGTTAGAACCAGAACCTTTCAGGAAGGAGATTTGGTGCTTCGGCTCATCCAAGATCACACTGATATGCATAAGCTATCCCCACCTTGGGAGGAACCTTTCGTGATCAGCAAGAATCTGCACAACAGGTCATACTATCTGATCGATATTCGAGAGCATAAAGACTCACGTACATCAGAGGAGGAGACCAACAGGCCGTGGAACATAGCTCATCTTCGGCCTTACTATACCTGAGCCATTGGCTATACTTATGTACATATTACGACGATGTATATATTATGATTAAATATAATAAACCGGAACCTCAGCTAAAGCGGGGTATCTGTTCTTGTACATCATGTGTGGTTACACGGAGTTGTTCTAAAGCAGCCTTCGGTTTACCCCTTGAGTTAGCTTTTCAAAAGCATCATGTTATATCACTTGGGGGCTTGGTCGTGTCCGAACCAATGCAACACCTCTTGATAGGCGAGAGCCACCAGATCACTTGGGGACTTGGTCACGTCTGAACCAGTCACACCTCTTGATCGGCCTAAGGCCACAGAATCACTTGGGGGCTTGGTCGAACCCAAACCATTGCCATGCCTCTTGATCGGCATAAATGCCACGGTTTCATTTGGGGACCTGGCTGACTTGAACCATGGCTACACCTATCGGGAGCTTGGTCATGTCCGACCATGGTAACGCCATCTGATCAGCTCAAATAAGCCTCTTTTTGCAAATGGTTTTATCATTGCCTTTGCTTCACAATTTTCTTTGATAGATATTTTCTTTCTTTTTTGTTGCGTTTTTTAAACCAACAAAATTTTAAAACCGGTTCACACTGTCAATTGACGGAACACGGTCCATTTTTAATCCGGAGACTATTTGCTCGGTTTGATTTTTTGTTAACATCCTATTACGGAGTAACACGGTGTTTTACAACCCGGCACGGTTTACATGGTAAACCGACATTATATATATACAGGAGCTGCTATCTCCTCCAAACAGTGTGGGTTTATAAACCTCCGCTTTAAGATTGGCTAAGCCAACTTCATGTCCAACGATGGCAAGTATTATGTATCTCAAAGATTTGATCATATGCTTAAATTTCAGATATTTTGATTTTACATATGCAGACATCATACTCCGCCTGACGGTACAACCGTGGTGGCACTTTAAGATTTTTTATGTTGCAGAAAATACTTTGGACAATTCATCACCCAAAGGAAGCACAAGTTGCAGTGGTTATGCATGAAGGCATATTAAGATCAAGAGTATCAGCTAGCCTATTACAAGGCAACACGGTGCCCAAAATAAGATCATTGTTTTTCAAAGGAGAAGCAGTTTAAACTGGCTCCCAGTTCAAGCTTGGTTACCAGCCTGGCCTGATGGTTGTGGGTCATCCCGCGTCGCTTCAGCTCCAGTTTCTCTACCCAGCAGCTGGAAATCAACAGTTGTCCAGTCGATTCCCATTAATGCTCGAAAGACAGCTTCATCATGGATCAGCAACGACGGTTCAATATCGGGAGCATAAGTATGCTTACAGATTGGAGGGATAAGATTTTCCGCTTCATGAATTGGTGCAGCTACTCGCTTGTTTTGATTGTCATAATGGGCTTGATAGTGAGACAAGTCTGCTTCTTCAGCCAATTGACAAGCTAGCGGACGCACCTCCTGGTTTATTGCTTGCAGATCCGCTTCACCAAACTCTGACCCGTCTTCCTTCAAGCTAGGATAGCCCTGAGCCGCTTCAATAGGATCAAAATCCGGGACCCAAGCTTTTGCCCGGATTAAGGCGTTGATCGCGCCGGTTCGAGCAGCAGATTTCTTTAGCTCTTCAACCCGGGCAGGAAGCACCGACAGTTTCTGCAGAGTGTCCTGAATCAAAGTGGGCACCGGCTTGTTGTGGGATGCAGTACAGATGATCCGTTGTGCACCAGTATACAGTTGTTCGATAAACGTATAGGCGACTTTCAATTTCTTCCGCACATCTGACCCCAAATGACCAATGTGTGTCCCTGAAATATCACAAAGGGTTAACAAACCAGTAGCTCTATAAGACGGTTGAAGCAATCTAGAAATCAAACCAGCTTACCAAAGATAGCAGTGGTCATGGCATGCACATGCCGCTTTATGCTGGCCAGTTCGTCCACCACCGGTTTAAGTGCAGCCTCGACATCTTCTGCTCGTTTGGTTAAAGCGGATTTTTCAGTGGCCCAATCCGCCCGCTCTTTCTTGAAGCCCTCCTTAAGCTGTTCCATGGCGCTTAAAGCACTGGTTAATTCCTCTTTTGCTTTCGAGGTTTCAGCTTGTTGGGACTTCAGATTTTCTTGGAGATCGGCGATTTGGGTCTCTTTAGTCTTCAGTTCAGCCTGCATACAGACAGTTATATGATTCAGCAAGCAGTGCAAGAATTGAAGCACCAACCACATAACAAGTTATGCACTTGGTGCTTGGGGGCTAATGCCTATTTGATCTTCATATTTCACTTGATTATAAAGTCCCAAGCTCAATACAAGTATTCAACTTGGCACTTGGGGGCTAATGGCTATTTGTTCAAATAAGTTCTGATGCGGCGATATTAATTACTTAAGTCCCGGTTTAACTACACTAAGTTGAAACGGCCCTTGGGGGCTACATTAGCGAATTTCGAGGCTTTAGGATTTATATTAGTAAGTCCCGGTTTGAAATAAGATTACAAACCGGTCCTTGGGGGCTAGGCAAGTCAGCAAGCATTGAAGCATACAAGCAGGAAAAAGCATATGGAAGTTACCTCATATTTATCTTTCATCATGTTAACCAGACCGGCTTCATAGTCACGACTGGTATACAACCGGTTCAGATAGCCAGAATGGATGTCTTGGGCGTTCAGAGCAGCATAAGTCGCCAGATCAACATTCCACTTGCCCTTGCCAAAGGCAGCAAATTCTTCCTTGGCAGTATGTTTAGACAAAGCGACAGGATTGCTTGGCTCTGTATGGCCAATGCCAGTAATAACAACTTCATCATCCTTGGCGTTGCTGGTTTGCACTGGGGCCGTTGGCTTATCAGTAGGCTTTGATGGATTGGTGGATTTCTCAATCCGGATGTGGCTTGTGGGCTGGTTGACAGGACTTGAGGTATCAATAGGCCTCTCTTCAGTAATAGGATCGTCATCCTGCTGCGGTGGATCATTGGGAATATCTTCAGGAATAGCCGCTTCAAGATCTGGTATTGTGCCCGGTTCAGGGATGGCATCTTCTTCAGCCGCTTTATCTAGGCGAGCCTTCTTGCTTGGCTTAGGCTTGGCCCTAAAAGGAGTAACAAAGGTCAGTACAGTATATGCTACAAAGTAATACACCAAAAGCATTATGATAAGTGTGGCTTACCCAAGCACCGTTTTGAGCGGCGGCAGCTGGGTAGCTGATGACTCGCCAGATGATGAATGGGAAGTGACCTGATAATCAGAGTCAGACGGGTTAAGAGGTTGATGAAAACAGCCCATTTTAGGACAAGCATTGACAGGCAAATTAGAGACCTCTGAATGGCGTTTCCGAACCGGACTATTCGGTAAACCGGCGGAGGTAACTACCTGGCCGCTATGCCGGGTTGTGCGGCGAGCTTCGTGCTGATGGGTCTTCATAAGAAATTTGGGATCCAAGTAAGCAAGAGGATGAGAAAATTTAACCTTCCGGTTTGCCTGACGGATTTTTAGTGAAGGCAAGGGATCTGAATCGGAGGAAAGAATAATTACCTCTGCAACATCAGCATGACTGGCTTCGGCATCATCCTGACAAATATCATCATCAATAAGGCGCATGAAAAATAAGCCAAGTGAATCAAGCTCTACCTCAAGGTCCAGGTTACCCACACCGTCATCAGCGGCCGGATCAGAGGATGCAGTGGTTCTTTTCCTGTGGGTAGTCTTCTTCACAGCTTTAGTCTTTTGTTGGGTTGGTCGTTCCGGTTTATCTGCTTTGTCTGGCTTCTCCTGTGGAAGTTTCTTGCTCCAAAACGGATCATTACCCTGTTTAAACAGACATTGGTGTTAAACAATGACCAGATATACCAATAGCAGGTTCAATAAAAAGAAAGATCAAACTCTTACAGCTGGCGGTTTGTTGGTGGCACAGAAGGGAAGCAGGCCGGTTTGAGCACAGACGTATTCCGGTTCATTCAGCATTTTATTCACAGCCTCTGTGATTTCTTCATCGGTAAGCTGGATGTTAGCATGCCGCAGTGGGTCATCAACACTGCCAGTATACTCGCACATCAAACCGGAGTGCTGACTAAGGGGCAGTATGCTCCAAGATATCCAACAGCGAGCGAGATCAACTCCTGTTAAACCATTGGCCATGAAGGCTCTGAGCTTGGACAGTTGAGGAGCATATTTGCTTCTCTCCTTGGCAGTCAACCTTTGCGGAAAGGGGTGTGTATTGCTAAGCCGCTCCGGACGGAAGCCAGGCAAAGGATTTTCACCAGAAGGGGAGGTGTCTTTGCAATAGAACCATCTTTGATTCCACTCTTTGGGGTGGCTGTGCAGTTTGGCATGAGGTTATGTGACCTCTTTTCTTTTCTGAATCGCCACACCACCCGATTCTGTGTTGGAACCGTCAGTAAACTTAGTGCGGCGGTTTAGATGGAAGCAGTCTCTGAACAGTTCAACGGTGGGCTCCTCTTGAAAGAACGCCTCACAAAGTACTTGGAAATGACACATGTTTGTGACAGAGTTGGGGCCAATGTCTTGTGGGTGGAGTTGAAAATTGGCTAAAATGTCCTGGTAAAATTTAGAACCGGGCGGCTTAAAGCCCCGGGCTAAGTGATCTACGAAAACGATGACCTCTCCTTCTTGAGGTGTGGGAGGGCATTCTTCGCCAGGGACCCTCCAATGGATGGTATTTTTGCTGCCTAAAGCGCCGATCAGGACTAAGTTGTTCAGTTCAGTCTCTGTGACGCGAGACGGGACCCAGTTGCACTCATATACTTGCTTGGCCATGATGAAATCTACAAAATAGGTGATTCCGGTTCAAGAATGCATTGATTAAAGTACACTGGCATGTCCAATATTAAAACCGGAGACAGTTCTATCTAAACCGGGGTTTTATGAAGCAACAACATCTGGCGGTTCAACAAGGGGACTAATGGTATATACCGGTTTGGCAATTTTTCTACAAAGTTAAACCGCCAGACCTAAGCATTGAAACAGTTGAGACTGCGGATAGATAAGTGTACAGAAACAGATTTCACAAGATTTCTCTACAGCAACGGATCTGAAGCAAGTTCAGAAAAGAAGGAAAATATTCAAGGTTCAAAAAAGAGCAGTACCGAATCAATGGGCAGAGATACAGGTAGATCTACGATCTGGAGGCATATAAGTAAAGGTGGATGCTAAGAGCTACCGCTACACGGAGCAAAGGTTCACAGGTTCATCTAGGATCTATCATATGGGTACGAAGCAGACGATGAACTCTGAAGAACTTGGAAACCCTAGAACAGATCTACAAAGGAAAAGGTAAAGAACTCACCGGAGCCAAGGAAGAAACAGAAGGTCGCCGCGATGCTCTGGTACAGTCAGGGTGATGCAGCGGCCAAGGTTGGAGTAGAGGTCGTCGACGGCGGCGGAGCTCCGAAGCTGGACGACACGGGGAAGACGAAGCAGAAGGGCATGAAGGGGAAAAAGAAATGACCCTTCGGTCTTATTTATAAGGCAAGGGGCATGTGTCAGGCGCGAAAATCAAGGAATCGTGGGTCTGGAAACGGAGCTGTCGCCTCGATTGTCGCAGACCTATTAAACAAAAAGGTATCATGGATAAAAAAATTTATAACAGGTGACATCACGCCGGTTTACAACGACCAGAGAAGATGACATCACGACAGTTCAACAAAATACAAGAAGATGTTGGAGGTGAAGATTTTGCTAAGGATTGACATGAACTTGTTCAAATTAATCTGGGGCCTAATGTTGGGGATATTATTACTGGGCGTAAACCGGCCTATCTGGGTCGGGTTAACTTCATCAGTAGTTAATTATGTTAAAGCCCAAGAAGGCAGATGAGAGCTCAAGACCCATAGTCGGTTCAAGGCCTGTAGTCGTAAACCGGCGTTAGTATTTAACTTGTATTATAAGTTAGGAATAAGTAGAGACCAAACCGGACACATCTATGAGCCGGTATTGAGACTCCGTGAACCGACGGGTGTCACCCATGTATATAAGGGGACGACCCGACGGCGGTTCAAGGACAACAGACAACAACTCGAGACTTAGGCGAAGCTTGTTTGCTCCCTAGTCATCGAAACCCCATCAATTCCATCACAACTAGACGTAGGCTTTTACCTTCATCGAAGGGGCCGAAGTAGTATAAACTCTCTTGTGTCCCTGTGTCCGCTTTAACCCCTTCAAGCTAACCCATCGCGATGGCTCCACGACTAAGTCCTTTCTCTAGGACATCTGCCGTGACAAAACCATGACACCCTCGGTATTTGATACTGGTTCAGTTGCTAAGAGTAGTAACTCAAAACGGGAGTTGCAGAATGAACAGAGACTAGTTAAGGGTGAAGTGACGATGTGTGTTGGAAGTGGTTCCAAGATTGATATGATCATCATCGCACACTCCCTATACTTTCGGGATTAGTGTTGAACCTAAATAAGTGTTATTTGGTGTTTGCGTTGAGCATGAATATGATTTGATCATGTTTATTGCAATACGGTTATTCATTTAAGTAAGAGAATAAATTGTTGTTCTGTTTACATGAATAAAACCTTCTATGGTCATACACCCAATGAAAATGGTTCGTTGGATCTCGATCGTAGTGATACACATATTCATAATATTGAAACCAAAAGATGCAAAGTTAATAATGATACTGCAACTTATTTGTGGCACAACCGTTTAGGTCATATTGGTGTAAAGCGCATGAAGAAACTCCATGCTGATGGACTTTTGGAATAACTTGATTATGAATCAGTTGACGCTTACGAACCATGCCTCATGGGCAAGATGACTAAGACTCTGTTCTTGAAAGTGCAACTATCCCTAGGTGGTTTTGGTAATTCATAACAACATATAGCTCATTGAGCTAATGCTATTCCAAGATGATTATTTCAGGAAAGCTCAATGATTGGCATGGCATGGATGTGAAAGTGGAACCCTCAAAATGCTAAGGACAAAGGATTGGCTCAAGCTCAAAAGCTCAAGACTCTTCATTTTATATTTTAGTGATCCAAGATCACATTGAGTCTTTAGGAAAAGCCAATACTATCAAGGAGGGATGAGGTGTTGCTTAATGAGCCTCTTGCTTCATGTGCTTAGTGATATGCTCCAAAACCCTCAACTACTTTCCCATATCCACAAATGACCTAAACCCTAAGCCAAACTCGGTCCTACCGATTCTTCCTATCCGGCGCCACCGAGTTTCACGTCATAAGCCACTGCCAAACCCTAGCAATTCGGTTCTACCGATAGGGATCTCAGTCTCACCGAGATGGGATTGCAAACTCTCTGTTTCCCTTTCGTAACTTTTTGGTTTCACCGAAAGAGCGAATCGGTCCCACCGCGATTGCAATGTAAATTCAGTGTTTCCCCTTTGTAACTTTTCGGTCTCACCGAAAGAGCAAATCGGTCCCACCGAGTTTGCCTGACCAACTCTCTGGTTAGCTAATTACCAAATTCGGTCTCACCGAGTTTGTGTAATAGGTCTCACCGAGATTACATTATGCCCAAACCCTAACCATATCGGTCCTACCGAGTTGCATGTCAGTCCCACCGAAAATCTCTAACGGTCACTAGGTTTACATTTTCGGTCCGACCGAGTTTGTTGATTCGGTCCCACCGAGATTGAAAAACTGTGTGTAACGGCTGGATTTTGTGTGGAGGCTATTTATACCCCTCCACCTCTTCATTCAAAGAGAGAGCCATCAGAACACATACATCATTCCAACTCATATGTTCTGAGAGAGAGCCACCTACTCATGTGTTGAGACCAAGATATTCCATTCCTACCATATGAATCTTGATCTCTAGCCTCTCCAAGTTGCTTTCCACTCAAATCTTCTTTCCACCAAAATCCAAATCCTATGAGAGAGAGTTGAGTGTTCGGGAGACTATCATTTGAAGCACAAGAGCAAGGAGTTCATTACCTACACACCATTTGTTACTTCTTGGAGAGTGGTGTCTCCTAGATTGGCTAGGTGTCACTTGGGAGCCTCTGACAAGATTGTGGAGTTGAACCAAGGAGTTTGTAAGGGCAAGGAGATCGCCTACTTCGTGAAGATCTACCGCTAGTGAGGCAAGTCCTGTGTGGGCGATGGCCATGGTGGGATAGACAAGGTTGCTTCTTCGTGGACCCTTTGTGGGTGGTTGCTTCTTCGTGGACCCTTCATGGGTGGAGCCCTGTGTGGACTCACGCAACCGTTACCCTTTGTGGGTGGAGCCCTGTGTGGACTCTCGCAACCGTTACCCTTTGTGGGTTGAAGTCTCCATCAACGTGGATGTAGGATAGCACCACCTATCCGAACCACGGGAAAAACATCCGTGTCTCAAATTGTGTTTGAATTCTCCAAACCCTTCCCTTTACATTCTTGCAAGTTGCATGCTTTACTTTCCGCTGCCAATATACTCTTTGCATGCTTGCTTGAATTGTGTGATGATTGCTTGACTTGTCCTAAAATAGCTAAAATCTGCCAAGAACTAAAATTGGGAAAAGGTTAAGTTTTTATTTGGTAAAGTAGTCTAATCACCCCCCTCTAGGCATACTTTCGATCCTACAAGTGGTATCAGAGCTTTGGTCTCCATTCGCTTTGATCTCCATAGCTTTTGGTGGTCATAGCCTTGGTTTCACAACCTAGGAGAGTATGGCGTCTAGCGAGGGAAATTATCACCGTAGAGGTCCCTACTTTGATGGTACTAATTTTTCTAGTTGGAAGCATAAAATGAAAATGCATATTCTTGGACATAACCCCGCCGTTTGGGCTATTGTGTGTGTTGGTTTGCAAGGTGACTTCTTTGATGGGAGAGAACCAAACCATGAAGCTACCGCGGATGAGTTGAAGATGTTGCAATACAATGCTCAAGCTTGTGATATTCTCTTCAACGGATTGTGCCCCGAAGAATTCAACAAAATCAGCCGTCTTGAGAATGCGAAGGAAATTTGGGACACTTTGATTGATATGCACGAAGGTACTGACTCCGTCAAGGAATCCAAGTTGGATGTGCTTCAAAGTCAACTTGACAAATTCAAGATGAAGGATGGTGAAGGTGTCGCTGAAATGTACTCTAGGCTTGCTCTCATCACAAATGAGATTGCCGGCTTAGGAAGTGAAGAGATGACCGATAGATTCATCATCAAGAAGATTCTAAGAGCCTTGGATGGAAAATATGATACCGTGTGCACATTGATCCAAATGATGCCCAATTACAAAGATCTCAAGCCAACGGAGGTGATTGGAAGAATTGTTGCTCATGAGATGTCACTTAAGGATAAAGAGGAACTTCACAACAAATCAAGTGGTGCCTATAAAGCCTCATGTGAAGCCCCTACATCATCAAGTGAGAAACAAGACTTCAATGAAGAATTGAGCTTAATGGTGAAGAACTTCAACAAGTTCTACAAGAGTAGAAGCAAAGATAGAAGCTTCAAGTCAAGGTCCTACAATGACAAAAGATCTTCTAGTCGAGAGTGAAACTGCTACAGTTGTGGAAGACCCGGACACTATTCCAATGAGTGTACGGCTCCCTACAAGAGAAGAGAAGATTCTCCAAAAAGAAGAAGCAAAGAATCACCACCAAGAGAGAGAAGGAGTAGAGATGATCGTTATGAACGAAGATACTCACGGAGAAGCAAGGATTCGGAAAGGAAGGAAAAGTCATCAAGGAGCTCCACAAGACGAAGACATCAAGCTCATGTTGGTGAATGGGTATCCGGCTCCGACTCCGACAGCCACTCCTACGACATATTTGACTCACCAAATGAAGGAATTGGAAGATGCTTCATGGCCAAAGGTCCTAAGGTAACACACCCCGAGTATGTTGATTTCAATAGTGATGAAGATGACTTGTTAGGTGATGATTTGCTTGTTGACAACTCTAGTGATGAATACTATGATGAAAAGTCAATTAATCATGCTAATCAAGATAAAACGAATGACAATGATAAGGAGAAGATTGAGGCTCTAACTAAAGAACTAAACACTCTTAAGTTAGCTCATGAAACTATCTTCGAAGATCATCGAGAACTTTTAAGAGCTCATGAGAAATTACGCTTTGAAAAGCTCAATCTTGAGCAAGAGCATGGGTTCTTAAAAGCAATCAATGATGATCTCCGCAAGAAAAGTTCTTCTTACATTGCCAAGCGTTTACTCTTATCCACTTACATGCCTCAAGTCAAGTCTAATAACAAGAACAAGAAAGATTCTTTCTCTAGCAGTAACAATGATCATGCTAAATCTAATATTGTTGCTTCTAGTAGTTCTCTTGATTCCACTAATGATTCTCTTAGCCAAGTTACACTTGAGCAAGAAAATAGCTTATTGAAGGGAATTATAGAGAAAGGAGTGTACAAAAGCCTTGTTGGGAGCAAGCAATTCGAGGAAATTGTGCGCAAGCAAGGAATGCACCGGAAGAATCAAGGTGTTGGTTTTGAACGAAAGTTCAATGCCAATGGAGTTGAGTGGGAAGAAGATCAATACCCCAAGACAAAATTTGTTCCTCAACAAGAGAAGTATGATACTTCTTTCAAGGGGACACAAGCTCAAGATGATCTTACACCACAAGACTACAAGCAAAAAGGCAAGGACAAGCTTCAAGAGGAAATTGACGCATTTGAAGAAGCTCCTAAGGCCTTAGTCAAGTGGATTCCCAAGACTACTTCAAGTTCCACTTCATCAAGTACGACTACAACTCCAAGGATTCCCATCAAGATGATGTGGATCCAAAAGAAGAAGAACTAGAGAGTTCTTGAGGGTGACTCCGCCAACATACTTCACTATTATCATTTTGGCAAGAACAAGTGCAATCAACTTCCACATCCTGCACTAGTTCAAGGAGTCACAAACCCTCTTGTTGGTAAGACAAGGGACAAGGTAACCTAAAAGTTTTCATGGACATCATCTTGTG
Organism: Triticum urartu; assembly: GCF_056163025.1. Lineage (NCBI taxonomy): Eukaryota > Viridiplantae > Streptophyta > Magnoliopsida > Poales > Poaceae > Triticum > Triticum urartu. The sequence continues at coordinate 518,604,973 of NC_141877.1, forward strand.
TGTGCATCACTCTATGTCTATGGATATCCTTGTTTGTTCCTTGTGGGACTAACCCATGTAGGTATTGAAAGTGCAATTCACTCAAATGGATAGCTCCAAGTGATCTACATCAACATTGAGCATCCACATCTTCAACATCTACATGAAGTCATCATCGACGAAACCCAAGGTTAGTTCATCCCTCCAAGGGGGGATATCACATCTAGGGGGAGCTTTACTCTAAGACTTGAGCTAAAGCAACTCTAAAGATGTGAATACAACAATGCTTTATGTAAAAGTGGTAACCCCACTTGAGCTTAAACGATGAGTATGACCTATGATCAAGTGTTCTCATTTGACTCCTAAGTCAATATACTCATATATAGATGACCTTGTCATCGCAAATTGCTTGATAGATGCTAGAATTGGTTGTGCATACCTTGCCACATATTTCATTTGCCATCTTATTGTGTGAGCATGCTGGTTGCATATTGTACTCATTCGAGGACATCCACTTGTTGTTTTGATCGTTTGGGTTTATTTCCTTTGCCAAGTGGATGGACAAGAATGCCTAAGAACCTCCTCTAGCTATCTATGCTTTTCTCGTCTCAAACTCTATTCATGCTGCATCACAAAATTTGATCAAGTCAGATTTGAACCACTCTATGTGAGGAGCGCTCGGAGTCCCCGATTCGTCATAGACTTAAACTTCCAAAACCTCTTTATGATTCTCGGTCTGGCCGATACCCCACTTTCGGTCCTACCGAGATCATTAAGTTGATCTAAGTTTTCGATCTCGGTGCAACCGATTTGAACATTTCGGTCACACCGAGTTTCAGTAACTGCATGCAGTTATGAATCTTGGTGCCACCGAGTTGTTCCACTCGGTCACACCGACAGGGTCGGGCTATATATAGTCACGGGCAAAATTTGGAAATTTCTCCGAACCCCTTCGCCCACGCGATAGCCTGCTCTGCCAACGTGGTCTCCGGATCATCTTCTCGCCGCCAGCCGCCTCCAGTCGCTGGTCTCCGTCGCCGTCAACGGAATTTTGCCCCGCCATTGCCGCCGTAGCGAGTCTCCGCCGAGCTAGGGTATGGACTCGATCTTTGTGCTATTCTCCAATCCAATTCTCAGCACATTGTGATCATCATGATTCTTGCCACGATTGAAACACTCCTATCCAGTCAATGCGCCCGTAGATTAGCTTTGGTTCGAAAATTTTAGGGTTAGGTTTCCGCCGAAACCATCTCGGACCCACCGAGTTGAAAAACTCGGTCCCACCGATTTGGCTTATGCCATTGCACAAGTGAGACTCGGTCTGACCGAGAATTACTTATCGGTGTGACCGATTTTGGAACTTTGTGAAACCCTAGCAGTCTCGGTGCCACCGAACTGTGACTCGGTCCAACCGAGTTCACTAGTTTAGGTTCCAAAACTGCTTCGGTATCACCGAGTTTGAAAATCGGTAGATCCGAGATGATTTCAGTGGGAAACTAAAACTAAGTTTTTGGATCATTCTTTTGCAAAAATCTCTGCATTTTATGATGCTCATCCACTCTACCTCATCTATAAACTGTTCACAGGGTCAGCAGTCAGCTTGTTCAACATGTCTGATCAGAGTGATAGCCAGAACTTGTCAGAGCAGCAAGTGCAGATGAGTGAGGGCACTAGTCCCTCTAGCTCTTCAGATGATGGCAGCAGAAGTACCCCAAGCAATCTGCCAAAAGCTGCCACTAGACAAAGGAAGAAGAGAACTTCTGATTCTGAAGATGAAGATTATGTGGGAGAGGAAGAGGCCACATCAAAGAGAGTTGAGCCAGCTCAAGGCACAAAGCCAGGTCTAAAGATCAAAAGGCCAGCAAGCAGGCAGCCTATGTCAAAGGCTAGAGCCTCCACTGAGAAGCCCACTCCCAAAGAGCCAGTTGCTGCAGAAAGCAAGAAGAGGAAGGAAAGGGTCAAGAAGACCGTAGCCAGAGTGCTAGGAAAGGCTTCCATCATGGAAGAGGAAGAGGAAGAAGAGGTAGCTGCACCAGCACCTAAGGCACCCAAGCTGATGGGTGATGCCATAAGAGCAGGGGCTACTGCATCTAAGCCCAAAGCTGCCTCTAAGCCAAAACCAAAGAGGAATACAAGGAGCATTCCTACAGCTGAGAAGAACAAGGCCCCAGTGCCTGAGACTGTTGCTGAAGAAGAGGATGAAGAGCAAGTTCTTAGAAAGCTCAAGCCCAAGATCCCAGACCACAACGATGCTCATCCTGTGGCTGAGGACATGAAGCTCAGGAGAGATTCAGGGCTGAGGAAGTGGAGAGAAGCAGACCCGTATGCTTCAAGGAGAAGGACTGCTATGGATTACAGATTTCACACCAAGGAACAACATGACTTCTATGAGACAGTGCTGCTTGATAAGAAGCCAATAGTCTGTGATATGAGATGGGTCGACTGGACCTACATGAAGGAAAATGAGGAACACTACCCTGGAGTGTATGACAGCTTTAGTGCTTGTGGAGTTGCTGACTTTGTTGGGCAGAAGCTCACAAAGTGGAACGAGGAGCTTATCATGCAATTCTACTCCATGGCACACTTTTATCCAGATGGGAGGATAACTTGGATGTCTGAAGGTACGAGGTACCAATCAACTGTTGAGGAATGGGAAAAGTTGATCAATGCCTTAGAGGAGCAAGCAGATGACTTGGACATTTATGCCAAGAAAAAGATGGATCATAACTCAATGTCCAACATGTACAAGGAAATTCCAAATGAAGCTCTTGACACTTTCAAATTTGGCTCAGTGCATTATCTTCTGTCAGGGCTGCCAACCATCAATTGGATATTGAGGCACACCTTGTTGCCCAAGTCAGGTGATCACAAGATGATCAGAGGCCACGCGATCAATTTGCTTCATGTGTTTGATGTGCCTCAGAAGTTCAAGGTGATGAGCCTTATAGTAGAGACTATTAAGAGGACAGCAGCTGATCAGAAGAGGAGCTGTGGATATGCACTCATCAACTCTAAGATGGGCATGGGCATATATTTATTGGACAAGGAACACCTGCCCATTCGTCCAGATTTTGAGGACAATCAAGTTGTCATGACTAAGAATGAGCCATCGTCTGCCCAAGCACAAGCAAAGAAGGAGAAGGCAAGGAAGGAGAAAGCTGCCAAGATGCCAACTTAAGAGGAGGCATCTGAGTATTTCTTGAAAACTAAACAAGAGCAGCTTGGTTACCTGATTGCATCCACCCTGCAGATTGAGCAAGGACTAGCCACCCTAACTCAAAACCAGGCAAGCTTAGAGAGGATCATGGAACAAAAGTTCTATGACTTGGATGTCAAGGTGACAGAAATTCAGACTGCAGTGGAGCAGCTCCAAGATGATATGCAGGAGAGGAAAGGGAAGACAACCACTGATGCCTTTGCCAGAGTGCCACGAGGTCCGAGGTCGTCTGCAGTGCCAGTTCCTAACACAAGAGCAACTGCCTCAGCTCCAGCCGTAGCACCAGCCCGACCAGCTCCAGCATCTACTTCAGCTCCAACTCCAGCGTCTACTTCAGCATCTACAGAAGCCTTCGTCCTTGGAGTGATCCGGAATCCACCACCACCTGAAGATCAAGCCTGAGCGTCGATCTAGCACTATGCATTTTCTAGGAACTTTTTGGTAACTTGTTGCCAAAGGGGGAGAAGATGTATAGATCATAGGCTTCGAGAGAGAGAGAGTGTTGCTTTTTTTCTCTCTTGCTTTATTTGGTGGTTTTTCGAACTTATTTGCTTTTGAGTGCTTGAGATACTATGTCATTGCTTGTGAGACATTGATGATCATGTGTTTGATCATAAGCTACACTTAATGCTTGCTTAATGCTATTATCTTATCTATCTTATGTGATCATTCACTATTCTTGGTGATGAGTGCATGTATTTCATTCTTATCATTTTAAGCGCTCCACCAAGATGTATGTGACATGGAAGAGTAACCCATGACTCTAACTCTTTGTGCATTTGCAGTCCAAAGCAAATTTTAAATATGAACAAATTTAGGGCGAGCTCTTACTTGTCACATACTTCTCAAAGCGACGATATATTACATGCTTATTATCATTTGTCGAAGCTTTGATCTATATGTTGTCATCAATTACCAAAAAGGGGGAGATTGAAAGTGCAACTATCCCTAGGTGGTTTTGGTAATTCATAACAACATATAGCTCATTGAGCTAATGCTATTCCAAGATGATTATTTCAGGAAAGCTCAATGATTGGCATGGCATGGATGTGAAAGTGGAACCCTCAAAATGCTAAGGACAAAGGATTGGCTCAAGCTCAAAAGCTCAAGACTCTTCATTTTATATTTTAGTGATCCAAGATCACATTGAGTCTTTAGGAAAAGCCAATACTATCAAGGAGGGATGAGGTGTTGCTTAATGAGCCTCTTGCTTCATGTGCTTAGTGATATGCTCCAAAACCCTCAACTACTTTCCCATATCCACATATGACCTAAACCCTAAGCCAAACTCGGTCCTACCGATTCTTCCTATCCGGCGCCACCGAGTTTCACTTGTCATAAGCCACTGCCAAACCCTAGCAATTCGGTTCTACCGATAGGGATCTCGGTCTCACCGAGATGGGATTGCAAACTCTCTGTTTCCCTTTCGTAACTTTTCGGTTTCACCGAAAGAGCGAATCGGTCCCACCGAGATTGCAATGTAAATTCAGTGTTTCCCCTTTGTAACTTTTCGGTCTCACCGAAAGAGAAAATCGGTCCCACCGAGTTTGCCTGACCAACTCTCTGGTTAGCTAATTACCAAATTCGGTCTCACCGAGTTTATGTAATAGGTCTCACCGAGATTACGTTATGCCCAAACCCTAACCATATCGGTCCTACCGAGTTGCATGTCAGTCCCACCGAAAATCTCTAACGGTCACTAGGTTTACATTTTCGGTCCGACCGAGTTTGTTGATTCAGTCCCACCGAGATTGGAAAACTGTGTGTAACGGTTGGATTTTGTGGAGGCTATATATACCCCTCCACCTCCTCTTCATTCAAAGAGAGAGCCATCAGAACACATACATCATTCCAACTCATATGTTCTGAGAGAGAGCCACCTACTCATGTGTTGAGACCAAGATATTCCATTCCTACCATATGAATCTTGATCTCTAGCCTCTCCAAGTTGCTTTCCACTCAAATCTTCTTTCCACCAAAATCCAAATCCTATGAGAGAGAGTTGAGTGTTCGGGAGACTATCATTTGAAGCACAAGAGCAAGGAGTTCATTACCTACACACCATTTGTTACTTCTTGGAGAGTGGTGTCTCCTAGATTGGCTAGGTGTCACTTGGGAGCCTCCGACAAGATTGTGGAGTTGAACCAAGGAGTTTGTAAGGGCAAGGAGATCGCCTACTTTGTGAAGATCTACCGCTAGTGAGGCAAGTCCTGTGTGGGCGATGGCCATGGTGGGATAGACAAGGTTGCTTCTTCGTGGACCCTTTGTGGGTGGTTGCTTCTTCGTGGACCCTTCGTGGGTGGAGCCCTGTGTGGACTCGCGCAACCGTTACCCTTTGTGGGTGGAGCCCTGTGTGGACTCTCGCAACTGTTACCCTTTGTGGGTTGAAGTCTCCATCAACGTGGATGTAGGATAGCACCACCTATCCAAACCACGGGAAAAACATCCGTGTCTCCAATTGCGATTGAATTCTCCAAACCCTTCCCTTTACATTCTTGCAAGTTGCATGCTTTACTTTCCGCTGCCAATATACTCTTTGCATGCTTGCTTGAATTGTGTGATGATTGCTTGACTTGTCCTAAAATAGCTAAAATCTGCCAAGAACTAAAATTGGGAAAAGGTTAAGTTTTTATTTGGTAAAGTAGTCTAACCACCCCCCTCTAGACATACTTTCGATCCTACAGTTCTCCGGAACAATGCAGCAAGCAACAGATTTGTTGGAAATCATGCATACTGATGTATGTGGTCCGATGAATATTGAAGCTCGCAGCAGGTATCATTATTTTCTGATCTTCACAGATGATTTGAGCAGATATGAGTATATCTACTTGATGAAACACAAGTCTAAAACATTTGAAAAGTTCAAAGAATTTCAGAGAGAAGTGGAGAATCATCGTAACAAAATAAAAAGTTTCTACGATATGATCGCAGAAGTAAAATATTTGAGTTACGAGTTTGGCCTTCAGTTAAAATAATGTGAAATAGTTTCACTACTCACGCCACCTAGAACACCACAGTGTAAAGGTGTGTCCGAACATCGTAACTGTACTTTATTAGATATGGTGCGATCTATGATGTCTCTTACCGATCTACCACTATCGTTTTGGGGTTATGCATTAGAGACAGCTGCATTCACGTTAAATAGGGCACCATCTAAATCCGTTGAGACGACACCGTATGAACTATGGTTTGGCAAGAAACCTAAGCTGTCGTTTCTTAAAGTTTGAGGTTGCAATGCTTATGTGAAAAAGTTTCAACCTGATAAGCTCTAACCCAAATCGGAGAAGTGCGTCTTCATAGGATACCCAAAAGAAAATGTTGGGTACACCTTCTATCACAGATCCGAAGGCAATATATTCATTGCCTTGAATGGATCCTTTCTAGAAAAGTAGTTTCTCTCGAAAGAAGTGAGTGGGAGGAAAGTAGAACTTGATGAGGTAACTGTACCTGCTCCCTTATTGGAAAGTAGTTCATCACAGAAATCTGTTCCTGTGACTACTACACCGATTAGTGAGGAAGCTAATGATGATGATCATGTAACTTCAGATCAAGTTACTACAGAACCTCGTAGGTAAACCAGAGTGAGATCCGCACCAGAGTGGTATGGTAATCCTGTTCTGGAGGTCATGTTACTTGACCATGACGAGCGTACGAACTATGAGGAAGCGATGATGAGCCCAGATTCCGCGAAATGGCTTGAGGCCATGAAATCTGAGATGAGATCCATGTATGAGAACAAAGTATGGACTTTGATTGACTTGCCCAATGATCGGCGAGCCATTGAGATTAAATGGATCTTCAAGAGGAAGACGGACGCTGGTAGTACTGTTACTATCTACAAAGCTAGAATTGTCGCAAAAAGGTTTTCGACAAGTTTAAGGTGTTGACTACGATGAGAGTTTCTCACTCGTATCTATGCTTAAGTCTGTCCGAATCATGTTAGCAATTGCCGCATTTTATGAAATCTGGGAAATGGATAAACAAAATTGCATTCCTTAATGGATTTATTAAAGAAGAGTTGTATATGATGCAACCAGAAGGTTTTTTCAATCCTAAAGGTACTAACAAAATATGCAAGCTCCAGCGATCCATCTATGGACTGGTGCAAGCATCTCGGAGTTGGAATATACGCTTTGATAAGTTAATCAAAGCATATAGTTTTATACAGACTTGCGGTGAAGCCTGTATTTACAAGAAAGTGAGTGGGAGCATTACAGCATTTCTGATAAGTATATGTGAAAGACATATTGTTGATCGGAGATAATGTAGAATTATTTTGCAAAGCATAAAGGAATGTTTGAAAGGAGTTTTTCAAAGAAAGACCTCGGTGAAGCTGCCTACATATTGAGCATCAAGATCTATAGAGATAGATCAAGACACTTTATAAGTTTTTCAATGAGTACATACCTTGACAAGATTTTGAAGTAGTTCAAAATGGAACAGTCAAAGAAGGAGTTCTTGCCTGTTTTACAAAGGTGTGAAGTTGAGTAAGACTCAAAACCCGACCACGGCAGAAGATAGAGAGAGAAGGAAAGTCATTCCCTATGCCTCAGCCATAGATTCTATAAAGTATGCCATGCTGTGTACCAGACCTATTGTATACCCTGCCCTGAGTTTGGCAAGGGAGTACAATAGTGATCTAGGAGTAGATCACTGGACATTGGTCAAAATTATCCTTAGTGGAATAAGGATATGTTTCTCGATTATGGAGGTGATAAAAGGTTCATCATAAAGGGTTACGTCGATGCAAGTTTTGACACTGATCCAGATGACTCTAAGTCTCAATCTGGATACATATTGAAAGTGGGAGCAATTAGCTAGAGTAGCTCCATGCAGAGAATTGTTGACATAGAAATTTGCAAAATACTTACGGATCTGAATGTGGCAGACCCGTTGACTAAACTTCTCTCACAAGCAAAACATGATCACACCTCAGTACTCTTTGGGTGTTAATCACATAGCGATGTGAACTAGATTATTGACTCTAGTAAACCCTTTGGGTGTTGGTCACATGTCGATGTGAACTATGGGTGTTAATCACATGGTGATGTGAACTATTGATGTTAAATCACATGGCGATGTGAACTAGATTATTGACTCTAGTGCAAGTGGGAGACTGAAGGAAATATGCCCTAGAGGAAATAATAAAGTTATTATTTATTTCCTTATATCATGATAAATGTTTATTATTCATGCTAGAATTGTATTAACCGGAAACATAATACATGTCAATACATAGACAAACAGAGTGTCACTAGTATGCCTCTACTTGACTAGCTCGTTGATCAAAGATGGTTATGTCTCCTAACCATAGACATGAGTTGTCATTTGATTAACGGGATCACATCATTAGGAGAATGATGTGATTGACTTGACCCATTCCGTTAGCATAGCACTTGATCGTTTAGTTTGTAGCTATTGCTTTCTTCATGACTTATACATGTTCCTATGACTATGAGATTATGCAACTCCCGTTTACCGGAGGAACACTTTGTGTGCCACCAAATGTCACAACGTAACTGGGTGATTATAAAGGTGCTCTACAGGTGTCTCCAAAGGTACTTGTTGGGCTGGCGTATTTCGAGATTAGGATTTGTCACTCCGATTGTCGGAGAGGTATCTCTGGGCCCACTCGGTAATGCACATCACTATAAGCCTTGCAAGCATTGCAACTAATAAGTTAGTTGCAGGATGATGTATTACGGAACGAGTAAAGAGACTTGCCGGTAACGAGATTAAACTAGGTATTGAGATACCGACGATCGAATCTCGGGAAAGTAACATACTGATGACAAAGGGAACAATGTATGTTGTTATGCGGTCTGACCGATAAAGATCTTCGTAGAATATGTAGGAGCCAATATGGGCATCCAGGTCCCGCTATTGGTTATTGACCAGAGAGGTGTCTCAGTCATGTTTACATAGTTCTCGAACCCGTAGGGTCCGCACGCTTAACGTTCGTTGACGATATAGTACTATATGAGTTATGTATGTTGATGACCGAATGTTGTTCGGAGTCCGAGATGAAATCACGGACATGACGAGGAGCTCCGGAATGGTCCGGAGATAAAGTTTGATATATGGGATAGTAGTGTTTGATCTCCGGAAGGGTTCCGGAATTCACCGGAAGGGGTTCCGGATGTTTCCTGAAATGTTTGGGCACGAGAACACTTTATCTAGGCCAAAGGGGAAAGCTCACGAGGCTTTTGGAAAGTGCAAAAGGAAGTTTTGCGGAGACCAGAGGCTAGACGCCAGGAACCCTGGCGTCTAGGGGGTAGACGCCGGGAACCCTGGCGTCTAGCCCTGGAGTCCGAGAAGGACTCTTGCCTTTCGGGTGAAACCGACTTTGAGGAGGCTTTTACTCCAAGTTTCGACCCCAGGGCTCAACATATAAATAGAGGGGTAGGGCTAGCACCAAAGACATCAAGAAACACCAAGTCGTGTGCCGGCAACCCCGTCCCCTCTAGTTTATCCTCCGTCATAGTTTTCGTAGTGCTTAGGCGAAGCCTTTCGAAGATTGTTCTTCACCAACACCGTCACCACGCCGTCGTGCTGCCGGAACTCATCTACTACTTCACCCCTCTTGCTGGATCGAGAAGGCGAGGACGTTACCGAGCCGAATGTGTGCAGAACTCGGAGGTGCCGTGCTTTCGGTACTTGGATCGGTCGGACGTGAAGACGTACGACTACATCAACCGCGTTGATATAATGCTTCCGCGAACGGTCTACGAGGGTATGTAGACAACACTCTCCCCTCTCGTTGCTATGCATAACCATAATCTTGCGTGTGCGTAGGAATTTTTTTAAAATTACTACGTTCCCCAACAATCTGCTCCTGCAATAGGCCAGTCACCTAGCGGTGCATCAAGGACATAATTCTTCTGTGCAACAATGAGGATAGATCTCAGATCACGGACCCAGTCCGCATCATTGCTACTATCATCTTTCAACTTAGTTTTCTCTATGAACACATATAAAACATAGGGAAGCAATAAGGCGAGCTATTGATTTACAACATAGATATGCAAATACTATCAAGACTAAGTTCATGATAAATTAAAGTTCAATTAATCATATTACTTAAGAACTCCCACTTAGATAGACATCCCTCTAATCATCTAGGTGATCACGTGATCCATATCAACTAAACCATAACCAATCATCACGTGAAATGGAGTAGTTTTCAATGGTGAACATCATTATGTTGATCATATCTACTATATGATTCACGCTCGACCTTTCGGTCTCCAGTGTTCCGAGGCCATATCTGTATATGCTAGGCTCGTCAAGTTTAACCCGAGTATTTCTGCGTATGCAAAACTAGCTTGCACCCATTGTAGATGGACGTAGAGCTTATCACACCCGATCATCACGTGGTGTCTGGGCACGATGAACTTTGGCAACGGTGCATACTCAGGGAGAACGCTTTTATCTTGAAATTTAGTGAGAGATCATCTTATAATGCTACCGTCATAACTAAGCAAAGTAAGATGTATAAAAGATAAACATCACATGCAATCAAAATATGTGACATGATATGGCCATCATCATCTTGTGCCTTTGATCTCTATCTCCAAAGCATCGTCATGATCTCCATCGTCACCGGTGTTCGGCGTATTTTTGTGATTACCATTTTCAGAAGATATAAGTATAAATGTATTTTTTTTCTAATTGCAAGTTATACACATATATGTTTTTTATTGGGTGTATACGTACACACACGCATTAGGCAATCCTTGATGCAATGGTACGTGCATGCATGCATTTTGAGTTTGCTCACGTACTAACCAATGTATACTTGCACTTGATGCTACGTGGCATAGACTTTTACACACATGTAGGTTATAATCAGAAGGCTGAGTCCACATCTACGGTGCGCCCACAAGATGACATACAATATGCGTATTTCTTTAAGTACCATATATATCGGCCGGCAAGCGCGCGTATACGTACTTGAATACCTGTGATTATTTCAACTAGCAAACCCCGGAGATAAGCATGAAGGTGGCGATCGAATGAACCAGGCCCACCGTTAGTCAGGTAGCTAGATACGCATGAGACGGTTTGCATTTTCTGTGTGCAGGCGTACGCGTCAAGAAGAAGAAAGATAAACATCAGCGAGATGATAAGATTCGGGGCGAGATTACATCCATATCTAGTTCAAGAAAATCGGAATGTTTGGCCCGTCTCCATCAGCCAGGCCCATCCCCTGCCTATAAATACACACACGGCCAGGCCGGCCGTAGCGGCAACTCACACACGCACACATCCATCTCACAACACCTCCAGCACCCATCCATCCACCGCATCATATCCATCATCTATCCACGCACAAAACTCAGGTATAGTCGCAAGACGACGCACGTAGGCAGAAAGCCAGAGAGCTCTCTCTCTCTCACGCATCGCCGGATCGCTGGCCGGACGAAGGACGCAGGCATCTACGCCGGCGTACACAGAGAAAGGAGGCCCGCGTACAGGGAGCTCTCGACAAGTTCGACATGGATGCGAAGCTCATCTTCCCGAAGGGTAAAACTTTGATCTAACAAATCTCTTTCTTAGTTCTTTCTTGGCATATAGCATGCACGCACACAAGTCAGGAGCGTTGCCGAAGGCAACGTTCGCATGATCGGATCGCCACCGGAGATGGAGCCGCCGGACCGGAAGATGAAGTCAATGTTGCCGGGGATGGTCTCCACCGAGCCAGTGTCACAAAGAACGACGAGGAGGTCGCCATCACCACCTGCTGTCCACCTCGTCACGACGGTTCGACCAAGATGTCGACACGGACCACGCCACGACGCCGCCCACCGTCGAGCTCGCCAGGTCGATGCCCCAGAGGTCGACGCCACGGTGGCCACCCAACTCATCGCCGCTCGACGAGGACGACGCGTCGCCGGAGCTCATCTTCACCAAGCCTGCGTTATGGACGCAGACGCCACCGAGGTCGGTGCCCCGGAGGTCGACGCCATGGTGGCCGCCCCCACTCATCACCGCTCGACAAGGACGACGCGTCATCGGAGCTCGTCTTCACCAAGCCCGCGTTATGGACGCTGACGCCACCTAGGTCGATGCCCCGGAGGTCGACGCCATGGAGGCCGACCCCACTCATCACCGCTCGACAAGGACGACGCGTCGCCGGAGCTCGTCTTCACCAGGCCCGTGCTATGGACGCTGACGCCACCGAGGTCGGTGCCCCGGTGGCCACCCCCACTCATCACCGCTCGATGAGGACGACGGATCGCCGGAGCTCGTCTTCACCAGGCCCGCTGTCGGTGTCAAAACCGACGGATCTCGGGTAGGGGGTCCCCAACTGTGCGTCTAGGCCGGATGGTAACAGGAGGCAAGGGACACGAAGTTTTACCCAGGTTCGGGCCCTCTTGATGGAGGTAAAACCCTACGTCCTGCTTGATTAATATTGATGATATGGGTAGTACAAGAGTAGATCTACCACGAGATCGGAGAGGCTAAACCCTAGAAGCTAGCCTATGGTATGATTGTTGTTCTGTATGTTGTCCTACGGACTAAAACCCTCCGGTTTATATAGACACCGAAGAGGGTTAGGGTTACACAAAGTCGATTACAATGGTAGGAGATCTACTTATCCGTATCGCCAAGCTTGCCTTCCACGCCAAGAAAAGTCCCTTCCGGACACGGGACGAAGTCTTCAATCTTGTATCTTCATAGTCCAGGGGTCCGGCTGAAGGTATAGTCCGGCCATCCGGACACCCCCTAATCCAAGACTTCCTCAGTAGCCCCTGAACCAGGCTTCAATGACGACGAGTCCGGTGCGCAGATTGTCTTCAGCATTGCAAGGCGGGTTCCTCCTCCAAGTACTTCATAGAAGATTTTGAACACAAAGATAGTGTCCGGCTCTGCAAAATAAATTTCCACATATTGCCATAGAGAGAATAATATTTACACAAATCTAATATGCTGACGTATTCCGTAGTGTGACATCGCACCACGGCCAAGTCTTTATTCGAATCGTTTTATTGTCCCACCTCAGCGTGTCATGCGAGGCGGTTTCCTTGGCACTTCTTGTTAAAGTAGAGATCGTGTCCCCTTATTCCGGGATTCTCATCAATACGGGCGTGGGTAACCCAACCGCACCATTGATTACGACACTTGGGAGATAAGCGAGTTTTACCAGGCTGGTGGGGACGCATAGTCGCGTCCACCCATATAAGGGGATAAGGATCCACCTTTTCACCTACGCCTTCTTCCTCCTTTGCCTATCTATTTTCGTGCACTCGAGCTCCAGCGCCCAAGTCCGCACTCCCCACCTCAACCTTCTCCAGCCATGTCCGGAGCGGGAGGCAAGTGGATGGTCTCCTCCGTTACGGAGGGACACATCAAAAACTAAGGAAAGCCGGATACTTGTCTAACGACAATGCGCACCGGCTTCCCGAAAAGGGGCAGCTCATCCCCACCCCTAGGCCCCATGAGAGGGTGGCGTTTCTCCCCCATTTCCTCCGCGGACTGGGCTTCCCTCTCCACCCATTTGTTCGGGGGCTCATGTTCTACTACGGCCTGGATTTCCATGATCTGGCCCCGAATTTCATCCTCAACATCTCGGCGTTTATCATCGTGTGCGAGGCTTTCCTCCGCATCCGCCCCCATTTCGGCCTATGGCTCAAGACTTTCAATGTCAAGCCAAAGGTGGTGCGCGGCAACCAGGTGGAGTGCGGAGGTGCCATGGTGGGCAAGATGCCCAACGTCTTATGGCTCGAGGGCTCCTTTGTGGAGACCCTGAAGGGGTGGCAATCGGGGTGGTTTTACATCACCGAGCCGCGCGACCCTGAATGGGTCACAGCCCCCGAGTTCCGATCCAGACCCCCTACGCGGCTCACCTCCTGGAAAGAGACGGGCCTGTCGCGGGGTAAAAAAGGAGAGCTGACCGGACTCCAAACATGCGTCCAAACCCTGGTGGACAAGAAGCTCAAACTTGTCAATGTAGTCCAGGTTATGCTCATCCGCCGGATCCTCCCGTGTCAACAACGGGCTTTCAACCTGTGGGAGTTCGACCCGGCGCGGCACCGAACTCTGAGCAGGCTCCTCGACACGATGTATAAAGATGCCTGGAAGGTGCTTTTCAAGGGCGCCGAGGCCCCCGCATCCGCTACCGAGGATCGCGGATTTAGCGCGCAGCGTCACGCTCATGCGGTAAGCTGTTTTTACCTTTTACAGGGTATCAGTTTTTCATAATTTGTCTCCATGCGGGATCTAAGCTCCCTCACCTTTGACAGGATTGGCAGGAGACGTCCGGACAGATCAACTGTCCGGCTCCTTTGCCCGAAGGCCCAGCGAACGCTCGTTTGGCGAAGCTGCTGGTTCCAGCACCTTATGTGGTGCCGGAGAAGAAGGCCACGGGGAATCGAAAGAGTGCCCGGCGCCAGGAGGTGTCGGATCCATCATCCGACGACTCCAAGACGCACTCCTCCCATGAAGACGAGCAGGAGGAAGAAGAGACCTCTCCCCCTCCAACGGGGGAAGGGAAGAGAAGGAAGGCCGCCCCAACTGGGGAGGCCGAAGGGTCCAAGAAGGGGAAAACCCTTCCTCCAGACTACTCCACCAACGCCGACGACGGCGAAGAGGAGTGGCCGTTCAGGGCCAAGCCCCTGGCGAAATCGTAAGTATCCGGATACCAGAGTAATTCATAGTATTTCTTTATTGCACAGCTTTCCCTTATGTCGAATATGATTATGCAGCCCACCCAAAGACCGGCTCGACGCGTCGTCGAGCGGTTCACTGGACTCGTTGGATGTGAATTCACTTCCGACGGCTTCCTCCCCCCGCCCTACGGACGACGCCGAAGTGTTGTCCCAACAGGTTCCAAGCCAGGAGGAGGTGGTCCTGGAGGCGCCGCAAGGCGACCTCCCGGACTCCATGAGTGAAGGGGATAAAACCCCCCAGGGCTCCAAGTCCGGCTCTAGGCCGGACACCGCTCCGGAACCTTCAAAGGTTCCAGAGTCCGGCGGGCGACCTCCTTCCAAGAGGAGCAGGCCCTCCGTGCCGGTGACCCCCGTCCAACCGGAGGCGCCGGACAATCTGTTGGAGGCGCTCAAAGGCGCCTCCATCGACGAGGAGCACCGCACCATTATGAGTGCGGTGGTCCAGAAGGTTCAGTCCGCCAAAAGCGGACTGACTGAAACTTGTACTAGCCTTTTAACAGGCTTTGAGGTAAGTAAAGAATGTGTAAATAATATTACCGCATAGACAGTAGCCCCTGATGCTCTGTTTGGCGTTCGGGAAGAAAAGCCGAATAGAGGATCAAATAAAATTCGCAGGAGTCTAACAAAAAGGAGTCAATATGCGTATGCAGGCTTCCCTGCTAGCGTCCGCCGCACTGACTGCGGAAGTGAACACGCTAAAGCAGAACCTCGAGTAGTCTGAGAAAGAGCTCGGGCGTGCCAAGAAGCAGCTCGAGGACAAGGAAGGTAAGAAATACCTTGTTTAAATATATATATATAAGGTGCAATTGCAAAAAATGACAGGATTATCGTGGCTATTGTAGGGGCCACGTCTGAGGTGGCGACCCTTAAGAAAGCGCTGCTCGAGGCCGAGAAGAGGGCGGCCACGGAGCGCATCGAGCGGGAGAAGTATGAGGCCGAGGTTGGCAAGGTGCGGCAAGAGCTCCAGGCTCTCATGGAAAAACATGAGAGTTTGGAGCTTGACTCAAAGACGCGAGCGTCCGAGCTCGCGGTGGCTATTGAAAATGCCAAGTCTGCCAGGCCGAATCCCAGAAGACCCTCCAGGAGTTGGATGAGGTGAAAAAGATAGCGGCGGGTAAGGCATTCTTTATGCAAAGAAAACACATAAACATGAGTTATTTGTTACTTACCCGAATCCGGAGCTCTCCAGGAGCATTCGCAGATCTTCCCCGTAGCGTGTCCAATGCCGCCGCATTCTATCGAGCCGAGGAGGGCAGCTCGACAGAGAAGGTGTTCTGGTCTCAGTATGCTGAGGTCGGACACCCCGTGCCCCTGAGCGACCAGCTGAAGCAACTGGTCAAGCTCCACAAGGCGGCCGAACAGGCCATGAAGGGCCTCATAGTTCGGCTGTGGCCTGGAGAGGCTCTACCTGGGAGCTACTTCGGGCTGGTGCGGAGGCTGGTGGGGGCCTGTCCAAGGCTCGAAGTCATCAAGCGCTCCGTATGCATTGAAGGTGCTCGTAGGGCCCTTGCCCGTGCTAAGGTGCACTGGGGCAAGCTGGATGCTGAGAAGCTTGTGAAGGACGGGCCACCGCAGGGGAAAGAGCATCGCAAACCCGAGAATTATTATAAGGATGTTCTGAAGGGTGCCCGCCTCATGGCGGATGAATGTTACAGGGATGTAATTTTTGAGTAAAACTCGCTCGTTTTGTCCTGTGCGCTGAAAACTTTGTTCATATGCGCTAACCAATGCTGTTGGAATTTAAAATATTACCTTCTGTGTGGCTGTTTATCAATTCTGAGAGATGGCGAGTCGTCGGCTTCTGCCCCCGTGCCGCTAGTGCTGGGGTGTTCGGAGATAAACCTGAGTGCTCTTTTTCCCATGTTTGGGTCCTTCGAGGGAGGCGCTCATCACAACGAATAAGGCAATCGGACTATAATGCTTGAACAATCTCACTTAGCCATAGAATTCTATAATTTTAAATTTCGGCGAAGCCCCTGGTATTCGGAAGACCGAGTTCGGGGCGCTATCCACGCCTTGGCCGGACAGAGCCGACTCCTCGCTCTAAGCGGCATAAGTCTTTAGGGACTCGAAAAACCTCTCGAACAGCGACCAGCTCTCGCTTCATCATGACAGTCAGTTTTAACTTTCTCTACTGAGGTGCTCGACCCAGCTCAACTGGGGCACAATCGCAGTAGTTCTCCTAGTGCTACCTTAGCCGATAGAGCAGAACGTAAGGCACCAAAACATAGGAGCCGGGCAAACCCAACTATTGACCCAAGACATGATTCGGAGCCGATGCATATAATGCTATAAGTTCGGGGTGCCGCACTTGTTAAAGTGTTCGGACTTCTCACACCATATTGAGGGGTACTAAAGCCCCTGGCGTATTTTGGCTGTACCAAAGTGTACGGGTGCAACATGTCGTTAAGGAACATATATTTGTAAAAAAAAGAGTAATGCAAAAAATAGACAAAAGCTATGCATTGTTTATTAAAAAGGGCTGCGATCAAAGCAGAACGATACAAATAATGTGATAAGCAAAAGGTTGGACTATTTAACATGTCCGTTCCAGGGGCAGGCTGCGGAATAGTATGCGAAACAGGTATACTGCTCGTGATAGAGACCACCTGGGAGTTCCGTAATGCGGCATGGCTTGTCTGCTTCCCTGGTTCTTGCATCGTTTGTGCGGCAATTGAACTGCCGAACATGCCTTCCGAAGAATGGAGTCCAGAAAGTAAGAGAAAATTAAAAAATCAGCAGCCCCTGGTGCGGTTTAAGCCATGTTTCGGGCGTGCCGTGATGGTGCCCCTCCCCCTGTATCCATGGTATTTCTAGAGCGTAGTTATGTACGCGAAGCACTGGTGTCGCATTTTTGCGAGGGCTGGGGTTGGGGCCGCATTGCTACGCCTGCTCGGAACGTGCCAGGCGGTCTTGTTGTAGGTTACTCCGGGCGCGCTTGACGGTGTCCGGACGTTTAATGACTGGACTGGAGAATTGCCTGGAGAGGCTGCTTTGTGCTTCCGCTGCAAGGGCCGCCGTGTGCTCCTCCGTTCGGAGGGAGCGTTCGGTGTTTCCAATGACCGTAATTACTCCTCGAGGGCCTGGCATCTTGAGCTTAAGGTATGCGTAGTGTGGTACCGCATTGAACTTGGCGAATGCGGTTCGCCCGAGCAGTGCGTGATAGCCACTGCGGAATGGGACTATGTCGAAGATTAACTCCTCGCTTCAGAAATTATCCAGAGATCCGAAGACCACTTCAAGTGTGACTCAGCCTGTACAGTTGGCCTCTACACCTGGTATTACGCCTCTAAAGGTCATTTTGGTGGGCTTAATCCTAGAGGGATCTATGCCCATTTTCCGCACTGTATCCTGGTAAAGCAGGTTCAGACTGCTACCACCGTCCATAAGGACTCTAGTGAGATGAAATCCGTCAATAATTGGGTCTAAAACCAATGCGGCGAATCCGCCATGACGGGTGCTAGTGGGAAGGTCCCTTCGATCAAAGGTGATCGGGCAGGAGGACCATGGGTTGAACT
Organism: Triticum urartu; assembly: GCF_056163025.1. Lineage (NCBI taxonomy): Eukaryota > Viridiplantae > Streptophyta > Magnoliopsida > Poales > Poaceae > Triticum > Triticum urartu. The sequence continues at coordinate 518,623,359 of NC_141877.1, forward strand.
TTGGGGCGACTGGCTCTACCGCGTATACGTCCCTTAACGTGCGCTTCCGCTCCCTCTTGGGGATGTGGGTTGCGTATACCATGTTCACCGTCCGCACTTGTGGGGGGAAACCCTTCTGTCCACTGTTGTTCGGCGGCCGGGGCTCTTCGTCATCATCGCTATGCAGCCGCTTGTCTTTATTTTTGGCATTTAACTTGCCTGCCTGCTTGAACACCCAACAATCCCTGTTGGTGTGATTGGCCGGCTTTTCAGGGGTGCCATGTATCTGGCACAAGCGGTCGAGTATTCGGTCCAAACTGGACGGGCCCCTAGGATTTTCTTTGAATGGCTTTTTCCGCTGACCAGATTTATAGCCTCTGAATCCGGCATTAACTGCCGTATCCTCAGCATTGTCGCCGTTAATGCGGCGCTTCTGCTTGTTGCGATGCGACCTGCCACTACTGTCCCTGGTATCCGAATTGCCAGGGTTCTTGGTCATATTGTTGCGACGAGCAAGCCAGCTGTCTTATCCCGTGCAAAAGCGGGTCATGAGTGTCATGAGTGCTGCCATAGATTTCGGCTTTTCCTATTCAAGGTGCCGGGCAAGCCACTCGTCACAGATATTGTGCTTGAAGGTTGCTAGGGCCTCTGCGTCCGGACAGTCGACTATTTGATTTTTCTTTGTTAGGAACCGTGTCCAGAATTGCCTGGCCGATTCCTCTGGCTGCTGAATTACGTGGCTTAGGTCATCGGCGTCTGGTGGTCGCACATAAGTGCCCTGGAAGTTGTCGAGGAATGCGGCTTCCAGGTCCTCCCAACAACTGATTGACCCTGCTGGCAAGCTGTTAAGCCAATGCCGAGCTGGTCCTTTAAGCTTGAGTGGGAGGTATTTGATGGCGTGGAGATCATCGCCGCGGGCCATGTGGATATGAAGGAGATAATCCTCGATCCATACCGCAGGATCTGTTGTGCCATCATATGATTCAACGTTTACAGGTTTGAAACCCTCGGGGATTTGATGATCCATTACTACGTCTGTGAAGCATAGTGGGTGTGCGGTGCCTCTGTACTGGGCTATATCGTGACGTAGCTCCAATGAGTTTTGTCTACTGTGTTCGGCCCTACCAGATTTGTGTCCGGCGTGACGGTTACCGTCTCGAGTCATGGGGCGCCCACGCGATCCGTAGATCGATCTTGTTTGCCTTGCCTTGTCCTGCAACATATCTTGCGGGTCTGGCGCATTTTCCCGTGCCTTGGTACGGGGTGCGGCTTGAGTGGAGGGCCGAGAGGCCTCTCTGTCGCGGCCATGAGGTGGCCGGTCGGCCGTATCGAGTGCTCGTGATGTAGGTTTAAGTGATTCCTCCTCTAATCGGGGTAGCAACCTGCTCTTTGGGTAGCTCTTGGAGGGGCGTTCGAGTTTATACTCTTCGGCCGCAAGGACTTCAGTCCATCTGTCGACTAGCAAATCTTGATCAGCTCTAAGCTGTTGCTGTTTTTTCTTGAGGCTTCTTGTCGTGTCCATAAGCCTGCGTTGAAAACGCTCTTGCTCGACGGGATCCTCTGGCACGACGAATTCGTCATCGTCGAGGCTTGCCTCGTCTTCGGAGGGAGGCATATAATTATCGTCCTCGACCTCTCTGTCTGCCGCTCTCTCATGAGGGCTGGCTTCTCCATCCTCCTGTGCTGAATCTTGTTGGAGGGGGTTTTCTTCGGCACTCTCCGGATTATTATTATCTCCCGTGCTGGAATCACCGTATTTGCTTTGGCGGGATTTTGAGCGGCGCCGCTGACGCCGGCGCTTAGGCTATTTCTTGGAGGGGTCATCCTCCGCTGTTCCATCACCATCTCCTTTTTTTGGGGTGTCCACCATGTATATGTCATATGACGAGGTGGCTTTCCAGGGCCCAATAGGCGCTGGTTCTTCATTGTCTCCTGCATCGGCGTCCATATCGTCGATGTCTTCGAAGTCGAAGTCGAGCATGTCGGTTAAATCGTCGACAGTGGCTACAAAGTGGGTGGTGGGTGGGCTTTGAATTTCTTCATCGTCCGTATCCCAACCTTGCTGACCGTAGTCCGGCCAAGGCTCTCCTGATAAAGAGAGAGACTTTAGTGTCTTCAGAATATCGCCGAAAGGCGAGTGCTGAAAGATGTCGGCGACAGTAAACTCCATGATCGGCGCCCAATCGGATTCGATTGGCAGGGGCGCGGAGGGTTCGGAGTCCGGAAAGGAGTCCGGCTCCTTGGAGTCACGAGTCTCGCGGAGTGCGGGGCTGGTGTTTGGCTCGATCGCCCTTGGGATCGCAGCCCCCGAGGCGGCGTCCATCCACCCATCCTCGATCGGCGCAGTTGGCTCCGAATTAAGGGTCGAAACCGATGCGGGTGCGGCCTCCAGGGCACTGTTCGGCAGCAGAGCTAGATCATGCTCGTCATGACAGTGCGGCGTGCTCGGCAGTGGCTCGAATCCGTCGAGGATCAAGTCCCCGCGGATGTCAGCCGTGTAGTTTAAACTTCCAAATCTGACCTGACGGCCAGGGGCATAGCTTTCGATCTGCTCCAGATGGCCAAGTGAGTTGGGCCGCAGTGCGAAGCCGCCGAAGACGAAGATCTGTCCGGGGAGGAAGGTCTTACCCTGGACTGCATCGCCATTGATGATCGTAGGAGCCATCAAGCCTAACGGCGACGACACAGAGGAACTCTCAATGAAAGCACCAATGTCGGTGTCAAAACCGGCGGATCTCGGGTAGGGGGTCCCGAACTGTGCGTCTAGGCCAGATGGTAACAGGAGGTAAGGGACACGAAGTTTTACCCAGGTTCGGGCCCTCTTGATGGAGGTAAAACCCTACGTCCTGCTTGATTAATATTGATGATATGGGTAGTACAAGAGTAGATCTACCACGAGATCGGAGAGGCTAAACCCTAGAAGCTAGCCTATGGTATGATTGTTGTTCTGTATGTTGTCCTACGGACTAAAACCCTCCGGTTTATATAGACACCGGAGAGGGTTAGGGTTACACAAAGTCGGTTACAATGGTAGGAGATCTACATATCCGTATCGCCAAGCTTGCCTTTCACGCCAAGAAAAGTCCCTTCCGGACACGGGACGAAGTCTTCAATCTTGTATCTTCATAGTCCAGGAGTCCGGCTGAAGGTATAGTCCGGCCATCCGGACACCCCCTGATCCAGGACTCCCTCACCCGCGCTATGGATGCTGACGCCACCGAGGTCGGTGTCCCGGAGGTCGGCGCCACGGTGGCCACCCCCACTCATCACCGCTCGATGAGGACGACGCATCACCGGAGCTCATCTTCACCAAGCCCGCACTATGGACGCTGACGCCACCTAGGTCGATGCCCTGGAGGTCGACGCCATGGAGGCCGACCCCACTCACCACCGCTCGATGAAGAAGACGCGCCGCCGGAGCTTGTCTTCACCAAGCCCACACAACGAACGCTAACACCACCAAGTTCGATGCCCCGGGGGGCGACGCCACAGATGCCGCCCCTACTCACCACCCCTCGACGAAGACGACGCGTCGCCGGGGCTCATTTTCACCAAGCCAGCAATCGAGGTCAACGGCACACAAATCACCATCACCACTCACCATCACCACTCACATCTACCTCGTCATGGCGGTGCGGTGAGGGTGTTGACACAGAGCTCACCGAGACGCCGCCCACCGCCGACGTCGCCAAGTTGCTGCCATGGACGTGGACGCCACAGATATCGCCATCATCACACACCCTTCATCCTCTACATCGAGCTCGTGCCCTGAAGGACGAAGCCGCGGAGAACACCATACTATGTTGTCCTGTGCCTTGGTCGAGGATGACGAGGCCTAACTTTGATGCCGGAGCCGCGCCTCTCCCACACCTCGGCGGGACTGGATGGTGCCATCCTCCCAAGTACCATCGCTGGGTATGGCCGCCTATGGTGTACCCAGAGAGCAGCTGAACATCCGAGACGGAGTACACTACGTACAGGTGCACGTATAAGGCCCAGCACCAGTGCACGCATGAAGACTGATCGCCGGCTGGTCATCACTGGAGATGGTCTAGCCTTGTAGCTAAGTTTCTAGTCTGCTCTTGCCGGTGAAATCATCTTTGTGTTGCTGCGCTCCTGAACGCGTTGCTGTGCACCGCGAGGTGGCCATTGCACGTGCATGTGCCATGCACGTAGTCATTTGATGGCAGGGTGGCATGTTTGTCAACCTTTCGTCGACGGGAAAAGCCATCGGAGCCCTCACGCGAGATGACTCGTGACCAAGCTCTCCTACGTGCTGCAACATCATCACCATCGTCTTACATTGAGTGCTTAGAGGAGACAAAGACATTTAGTTCGCTATCATCATCCGAGCACGAAGAAGCCAATGTCGACCACGTGGCGGTCCGTGGCCTCCTTAGAAGATGGTGCCACACCAGGGCGATGCCCACGCCCTGCTCGCCGGGGGATGAAGAGAAGTATGTCTATTTGGTCCGAAGACAAGATGCGATGGCGAGGCGACGCGACTTCAACGACAACACTGCTCCTCTACGAACTCGTGAGACGACGCCTTGACGATGCCGACTGCCGTGGACTCGGCGTCTGGCCGGGACGAGGTGTCGACCACTCAGGCCATGCTGGTGTGAGCAACGCGATGGTCATACACCGATGCCGGTCTCCATCGACAATTACTCCCGCAGGGCACTGACCCTTGTACACCCCGAGAAGCTACTGGTCGTCGAGAAGTCCAACCCGAACGTGATCCATGCTATCCTAACAACAACTCCTCCAACGTCGCCAAGACCGATGAGGCACGACGGCGAGGGCGAGCGTGGCCACCGAAAAGGCTACGCTACTCGCAGCGCGTGTACCGACGAGGACACGGGCTCTGCCGCCGCCCACACACACATCACCATCATCATGCATGGAGAACGTGAAGCGAAGACGATGAAGATGACCACACAACTCAATCGGAGGTATCCCGTGGAGCAACCCGCGGGAGTAATTAACCGGGAGCCTTCCGAGGCCCCGGGAACCAGGAGATCACACAATCGCCACAGCCAGCTTGGCCGTGCTAGTAGGCCACGGAGCGCACCTTTTTTCTATGAGATATTGTAATTTTATTTCTCCAATGAGATTAATGAAATACATATTCCCGTATCTTCTTTTTCCTTTGTGTACTACTGTACACTGGCACGCCCGCATACTCATTTCTCTATTCCCGGCGTTTGAGAGAAACACACTCCCTTCTTCCCTTCTCCCCGGAGTTTTAGATGTTTTTCTCGTGACAAACAACTGGCATGACACCATGATTTCTGATAACCCACAAGCATAGGGAATCGCAACAGCTTTCGAGGGTAGAGTATTCAACCCAAATTTATTGATTCGACACAAGGGGAGCCAAAGAATATTCTCAAGTATTAGCAGCTGAGTTGTCAATTCAACCACACCTGGAAACTTAGTATCTGCAGCAAAGTGTTTAGTATCACAGTAATATGATAGTGGTGGTAGCGGCAGCAAAAGTAATGTTTTTGGTATTTTGTAGTGATTGTAACAGTAGCAGCGGGAAAGTAAATAAGCGAGAACCAGTATATGGAAAACTTGTAGGCACCGGATCAGTGATGGATGATTATGCCGGATGCGGTTCATCATGTAACAGTCATAACATAGGGTGACACATAACTAGCTCCAATTCATCAATATAATGTAGGCATGTACTCCGTATATAGTCAAACGTGCTTATGGAAAAGAACTTGCATGACATCTTTTGTCCTACCCTCCCGTGGCAGCGGGGTCCTATTGGAAACTAAGGGATATTAAGGCCTCCTTTTAATAGAGAACCGGAACAAAGCATTAACACATAGTGAATACATGAACTCCTCAAACTATGGTCATCACCGGGAGTGGTCCCGATTATTGTCACTTCGGGGTTGCCGGATCATAACACATAGTAGGTGACTATAGACTTGCAAGATAGGATCAAGAACTCACATATATTCATGAAAACATAATTAGGTTCAGATCTGAAATCATGGCACTCGGGCCCTAGTGACAAGCATTAAGCATAGCAAAGTCATAGCAATATCAATCTCAGAACATAGTGGATACTAGGGATCAAACCCTAACAAAACTAACTCGATTACATGGTAAATCTCATCCAACCCATCACCGTCCAGCAAGCCTACGATGGAATTACTCACGCACGGCGGTGAGCATCATGAAATTGGTGATGGAGGATGGTTGATGATGACGATGGCAACGAATCCCCCTCTCCGGAGCCCCGAACGGACTCCAGATCAGCCCTCCCGAGAGGTTTTAGGGCTTGGCGGCGGCTCCGTATCGTAAAACGCGATGATTTCTTCTCTGATTTTTTCTCTCCGAAAGCAAATATATAGAGTTGGAGTTGGCGTCGGAGGGCATCTAGGGGGCCCACGAGGTAGGGGGTGCACCCTAGGAGGGGGGGGCGCCCCCCACCCTCGTGAGAAGGGTGTGGGCCCCCTGGTCTTCTTCTTTGGCGAGGATTTTTTATTATTTTTTCTAAGATGTTCCGTGGAGTTTCAGGTCATTCCGAGAATATTTGTTTTCTGCAGATAAAACAACACCATGGCAATTCTGCTGAAAACAGCGTCAGTCCGGGTTAGTTCCATTCAAATCATACAAGTTAGAGTCCAAAACAAGGGCAAAAGTGTTTGTAAAAGTAGATACGACAGAGACGTATCAATTTCCATCATCTTGATCTATATCAATGTGTCGTCACATGGTCGTCTCGCCAACTATTGCTATCGCATAGCGATAAAGTAAAGCAATTATTTGGCACTTGCATCTTATGCAATAAAGAGACAACCATAAGGTTTCTGCCAATTGCCGATAACTTCAACAAAACATGATCATCTTACACAACAACTTATATCTCATCACGTCTTGACCATATCACATCACAACATGCCCTGCAAAAACAAGTTAGACGTCCTTTACTTTGTTGTTGCAAGTTTTACGTGGCTGCTACGGGCTGAGCAAGAATCGTTCTTACCTACACATCAAAACCACACCGATAGTTTGCCAAGTTGGTGTTGTTTTAACCTTCACAAGGACCGGGCGTAGCCACACTCGGTTCAACTAAAGTTGGAGAAACTGACACCCGCCAGCCACCTGTGTGCAAAGCACGTTTGTAGAATCAGTCTCGCGTAAGCGTACGCGTAATGTTGGTCTGGGCCGCTTCATCCAACAATACCGCCGAACCAAAGTGTGACATGCTGGTAAGCAGTATGACTTATATCGCCCACAACTCACTTGTGTTCTACTCGTGCATATGACATCTACGCATAAAACCTAGCTCTGATACCACGGTTGGGTAACGTAGTAATTTCAAAAAAATTCCTACGCACACGCAAGATCATGGTGATGCACAACAACGAGAGGGGAGAGTATTGTCCACGTACCCTCGTAGACCTAAAGCGGAAGCGTTAGCACAACGCAGTTGATGTAGTCGTACGTCTTCATGATCCGACCGATCAAGTACCGAACGTACGCCACCTCCGAGTTCAGCACACGTTCAGCCCGATGACGTCCCTCGAACTCCGATCCAGCCGAGTGTTGAGGGTGAGTTTCGTCAGCACGACGGCGTGGTGACGACGATGATGTTCTACCGGCGCAGGGCTTCGCCTAAGCACCGCTACGATATGACCGAGGTGGATTATGGTGGAGGGGGGCACCGCACATGGCTAAGAGATCCAAGGGATCAATTGTTGTGTCTCTAGGGTGCCCCTTGCCCCCGTATATAAAGGAGCAAGGGGGGAGGTGCGGCCGGCTAGGAGGGGCGCGCCAGGAGGAGTCCTACTCCTACCGGAGTAGGATTCCCTCCCTTTTCCTTGTTGGATTAGGAGAAGAGGGGAAAGAGGTGGAGGAGAAGAAGGAAAGGGGGCGCCGCCCCCCTCTCCTTGTCCTATTCGGACTAGGGGGGTGGCCCTTGCCCTGGCCGCCTCTCCTCTTCTCCACTAAGGCCCACTATGGCCCATTACCCCCCCCCCCCCCGGGGGGGGGTCCGGTAACCCCTCCGGTACTCCGGTAAAATCCCGATTTCACCCGGAACACTTCCGATATCCAAATATAGGCTTCCAATATATCAATCTTCATGTCTCGACCATTTCGAGACTCCTCGTCATGTCCGTGATCATATCCGGGACTCCGAACAACCTTCGGTACATCAAAACATATAAACTCATAATATAACTGTCATCGAACTTTAAGCGTGCGGACCCTACGGGTTCGAGAACTATGTAGACATGACCGAGACACATCTCCGGTCAATAACCAATAGCGGAACCTGGATGCTCATATGGGCTCCTACATATTCTACGAAGATCTTTATCGGTCAAACCGCATAACAACATATGTTGTTCCTTTTGTCATCGGTATGTTACTTGTCCGAGATTCGATCGTCGGTATCTCAATACCTAGTTCAATCTCGTTACCGGCAAGTCTCTTTACTCGTTCCGTAACACATCATCCCACAACTAACTCATTAGTTGCAATGCTTGCAAGGCTTAAGTGATGTGTATTACCGAGTGGGCCCAAAGATACCTCTCCGACAATCGGAGTGACAAATCCTAATCTCGAAATACGCCAACCCAACAAGTACCTTCGGAGACACCTGTAGAGCACCTTTATAATTACCCAGTTACGTTGTGACGTTTGGTAGCACACAAAGTGTTCCTCCGGTAAACGGGAGTTGCATAATCTCATAGTCATAGGAACATGTATAAGTCATGAAGAAAGCAATAGCAACAAACTAAACGATCAAGTGCTAAGCTAACGGAATGGGTTAAGTCAATCACATCATTCTCCTAATGATGTGATCCCGTTAATCAAATTACAACTCTTTGTCTATGGCTAGGAAACATAACCATCTTTGATCAACGAGCTAGTCAAGTAGAGGCATACTAGTGACACTCTGTTTGTCTATGTATTCACACATGTATCATGTTTCCGATTAATACAATTCTAGCATGAATAATAAACATTTATCATGATATAAGGAAATAAATAATAACTTTATTATTGCCTTTAGGGAATATTTCCTTCAAGAAGATGTCAATAAATTACTAGATGATATGCAAGAGAACCATGGCCAATGGCATGTTGAAAGAGCCACCACTAAAAGAGTGAATGCCATGAAAGAACGTAGCATGGAGTTAACAGCCAAGCTTGATGAACTTATCTCCATGATAAAAGGTAAAGAAGAGGTAAACGTGAATGCTATCACTAGTGAAGAAACTAGTGTTGGGGAACGTACCAATTCAAAAAAATTCCTGCGATCACGCAAGATCTATCTAGGAGATGCATAGCAACGAGACGGGAAAAGTGTGTCCACGTACCCTCTTAGACCGAAAGCGGAAGTGTTTAGTAACACGGTTGATGTAGTCGAATGTCTTCACGATCCAACCGATCCAAGTACCGAACGTACGGCACCTCCGTGTTCAGCACACGTTCAGCACGATGACGTCCCTCGAGCTCTTAATCCAGTTGAGGACGAGGGAGAGTTCCGTCAACACGATGGCATGGCAACGGTGACGATGAATTTACCGGCGTAGGGCTTTGTCTAAGCACTACGACGATATGACCGAGGTGTTAAACTATGGAGGGGGGCAACGCACACGGCTAAGAGATTGTCTGTTGTGCTTTGGGGTGCCCTCCTGCCCACGTATATAAAGGAGGGGGCAGGAGGAGGCCGACCAAGGGGGGGGTCCTACTAGGACTCCAAACTTAGTAGGATTCGGCTCCCCCTTTCCTTCCAACGGAGAGGGGGAAAGGGGAAAGGAGGGAGAGGGAGAAGGAAAGAGGGGGGCCGCGCCCCCTCCCCTTGTCCATTTCGTATTGGGGCAAGGGGGGCGCGCCCCACCTCCTGTGGCCTGCCTCCTCTCCTCCACTATGGCCCATTAGGCCCAATAACTTTCTCGGGGGGTTCCGATAGCCTCCCGGTACTCCGATAAATCCCCGAACCTTATCGAAACCATTCCGATGTTTGTATATAACCTTCCAATATATCAATCTTTACCTCTCAACCATTTCGAGACTCCTCGTCATATCCATGATCTCATCCGGGACTCCGAACAAACTTCGGTCATCAAATCACATAACTCATAATACAAATCATCATCGAATGTTAAGCGTGCGGACCCTACGGGTTCGAGAACTATGTAGACATGACCGAGACACATCTCCGGTCAATAACCAATAGCAGAACCTGGATTCTCATATTGGCTCCTACATATTCTACGAAGATCTTTATCGATCAAACCACATAACAACATACGTTATTCCCTTTGTCATCGGTATGCTACTTGCCCGAGATTCGATCGTCGGTATCATCGTACCTAGCTACTAGCTATGGACCCGTAGGTCTGTGGTAAACTACTCACATATCACTGGAAGGGCAACAAGGTTGATGTAGAGGCCCTCTGTGATCGATAATGGGATCTTGCAAGAACGTAGGCTTGCGGTGGCGGAAAAGTATTTTCGGTGGCTCTCTGTTGGTTTCCGGATTTTAGAGAATTTATAGAGTCGGAATTAGGTCAAACAGAGGAGAGGGCCCAAGAGGCCCATGTGGCTCGTGGACCACTCCTTCGCCTTCTGGTATCCTCCCGAAGCTTCTAGTGTCTCTTATGTCTAGAAAAAAATCGTCAAAAGCTTCTAGTGTCTCTTATGTCCAAAAAAATCGTCAAAATGTTTCGTGGCATTTGAACTTCGTTTGGTACTGAATTCCTGGAAAACTAGAAAAGACAAAAACAGCAACCGGTACTTGGCACTAAGTTAATAGGTTAATCTCAAAAAATGATATATAATTGCATATAAAATATCCAAAATTGATAGTAGAATGGAATGGATCAATCAAAAATTATAGATACGTTGGAGATGTATCAAGCATACCCAAGCTTAATTCATGCTCGTCCTCAAGTACGTAAATGATAAAAACAGAATTTTTGATGTGAAATATTACCTATCATATTCATCATGTAACCTTTCTTTTGTGGCATGAATATTAAAATCCGAACAATTCAAAGCAATAGTCCATAATTTGACATAAAGACATAAATACTCGGGCATACCAACAAACAATTATGCATTTCGAAATATCAATGCTAAAGAACGTTATCCCTACAAAATTATATAGCCTTCTCATGCTCCATATTGTTAACACAAAGTATTTACCATGAACAACATTGATCACATGCCGATCAATTGGTTCATACTTTTAACGCGCTTCAGCTTTTTCAACTCTCACGCAATACATGAGCGCAAACCACGGATATAGCACTATGGATAGAATAGAATATGATGATAGATGTTGATATGGAGAAGACAAAAAAGGAGAAAGTCTAACATCGACGAGGCTAATCAACGGGCTATGGAGATGCCCATCAATTGATGTCAATGCAAGGAGTAAGGATTGTCATGCAACGGATTTACTAAGAGCTATAAGTGTATGAAAGCTAAAAATAAAACTAAATGGGTGTGCATCCAATTTGCTTGCTCATGGAGACCTCGAGCATTTGAGAAAGCCGATCATTGGAATATCAAGCCAGGTTCTATAATGAAAAATTCCCACTAGTTATATGAAAGTGAAAGCATAAGAGACTCTCTATATAAAAAACATGATGCTACTTTGAAGCATAAGAGTGGAAAAGGATAGTAACATTGTCCATTCTCTTTTTTTCTCTCATTTACTTTTGACTTACCGGGGAACGAACCATAACTCTCGTTTTGCATATGGGTGTTCTATCTAAAACGTTTGTGATGAGTATTTTATTCATAGAAAACATTGATGTTTTTTTAAATCCTTTGATAAGTTTGTGCATTCAGAGATAAAAATGCAAATTTGTTCAAACCATATGTTTCATTCAATCACACTGTGAATTTACATTCATATGATCCAAATACAGTGTAGGGATACAATATTAAACCCAAAAAAACTAAATATGGCGGTGGGGGCATGCTGCGCCGGCGTGCTCGTTGTCGTCCTCCGGCACGCCGCTGTTCAAGTCTTCAAGCCAGCCCAAAACGCTCTTGACTAGGAAATCAAAGACCGTGTCATCGCGCGATCTATGGGCGGGGTGCAAGAGGACGACGATTCGCAGCCCTGCGAGATAGCGGTTGGCGACGGCGTCCCATGAGGTCCCAGATAGAATGTTTAATAATTCATAATTGTTTGTGGATTCAAAAAATGTTCGTCATTTTTAACAAATGTGCGCAATTTTGGGAACAAATGTTCGCCAAATCAAAACATGTTCATGATTTTTTCAAAAAGTTTGTGTATTAAAATATGTTAATGAAATTGAGCAAAATTTCGCCGATTCAAAAAAAATTCATGAATTGAAAAATATCATAAAAATGCAAAAACTATTCGTGACTTATAAAATACTTTATTGATTCATAAACTGTTCACTGATTCAAAAAATGATCATGCATTTCAAAAAATGTTCGTTAAATCAAAAAATATGCGTCAATTTCAAAAAATGTTCCACCAATTTCAAAAATAATGCTCGGCAAGTCTAGAAATGTTTTCCTATTCAAGAAAAATGTTTTAAAAAATATTCACAATTTTACTTTTTTTTAAACTGTATAAAATATTCATTAATTCTGAAAATGTTCATGATTTTAGATAATATTTGAAAATCTGTAAAAATGTTCATGAGTTTTAGAAAAATGTTCATGATTTTTCTTTTTGAAGATTTCACGAAAATGAGAGTGATAATGTATCTCGGTGATGCTGCAAAATGTGGTCATGAAAATTGGAGATTATGAAATATTTTCACCCGTTGCAACGCACGGGCCGTTTTTCTAGTTAAACTAAAATCTTTATCTATAAATACCTAATAATAAAAGTTTTATTACTTCTGGTACATCATGGAAATTGCCACCAAAGTTACAAAATATTATCACAGAGGGAAATACCCCGCCTGGGCCGGCCCATGGAGTAGGGAATGCTCTGCGTGTCGGGAGAACACACAACACGTCAGGTTGGGCCGGCCCATGTCAGGGTGGCCTGTTTTTTTATATTTCGTTCTTTTCTCTTTCTCTTTTCCTTTTCTATTTTTTATACTTTCAATAATTTGGGACTTAAAGGAAGTTCCGAAATATAAAAACAAATCTAAAATTTTCAAATAAAATGTGTGTGGATTCAAAAAATAGTTCACAATTTCTGAAAAATATGTTTTCTTGTTCAAAAAATGTTTGAAATGTTGAAAACAATGTTCGGAACATAAAAAATGTTCATGATTTTCTAAAACGTCCGTGTATTAAATAATGTTAATGAAATTTAAAAAAATTACGGCAATTCAAAAGATGTTCATGAATGAAAAAATATCTTGAAAATTGAAAAACTGTTTGTGACTTGAAAAATAGTTTATTAATTCATAAAATGTTCACTGAATCAAAAAATGATCATGCATTTCAAAAAATGTTCATTAAATAAACAAAATATTTAAATCAAAAAATATCATGAATTTAAAAAAATCGACAAATTTACGAAGAAAATGTCCGTCTGTTCTAGTAAAAATCTCCGACTCAAGAAAATTGTTTTAAATAATGTTCACAATTTTTTTAAATGTTTGCAAATAGTGTAAAATTGTTATGAATTTTAAAAATGTTCGAAAATTTGTAGAAGTGTTCACGGATTTGAAAAATGTTCACGATTTCAAATATGTGCATGAGTTTAAAAAATTATTCATGATTGCGAAATTTGTTCATGATGTCATGATATTGAGAGTGATATCGTATCTCGGTGATGCAGCAAAATGTGGTCATGGCCATTGGAGATTATTATTTTTTTACTCCCGTTGCAACACACGGGCCATTTTGCTAGTACTACCTAAGCAATTTGTAATGCATCCTCGCTTCCGACCGAGGACGGTCCGGTGGTCGTGGCCGAGGAACCGGCCGGTCACCCCTTAGAAAACAGCGATAGCAGCCGATCGAATCGAGCTTGGAGATTGGGTCTGAGCTCTCAAGATGATCTCGAACACGCCGTCGCACAACTGTCCCAAGGGTCCCCTTGAGCCACGCTTGCATCGGCAAGACGATGTCAAATCGATCCGGATTCGGATGTGCTCTTCCCTCACGTTGCATATTGTCTCGAGGGTTCGGGACCAACGACGTCTGGATTTGGCCTATGTTAAACAGAAGCCTAGAAAAACCGTTCGGCAATTCTGGATGAGATTCTTGTTCGTAAAAAATAAGATCCTAGATTGCTGCGATACAGAAGCTATTTCGGCGTTCGGTTATAATTGTCATAATGAAGGCACCCATAATGTCTTCGCACGGAGACGATTCAAAATGTTTCCTGAGCTATCGGACATGGTATCAAGATACTGTGTTAGGGAAGACACATGGCTAGCAGAAAAAGAACATAAAGATTCGATCAAAGAGCTACTTGATTCCGCTAATGGAAGGCGTACACGCTGACGCGAGAAGTGCTCTAGAACCGATGAGCAGGTTGCTCGTCATGAGCACCAAAAGAAGCAACCAACAAAGAAACCAAAAACTATATTGGACGCAACCCCATCACAATCAATATATCAAAAGCACCTCTTCAAGAGGGAGAGGGCTTGAACCTGGTTAAGAAATGTGTCCCTACTTTTTTTCTCGTGTTACCATCTAGCTCAGATCACGAACCTTGGGACCCCCTGCCCGAGATGTGCCGGTTTTAGCATTGACACCGTCTTCTTCCTCTTGCCGGAGATCAACACCTCGGCGAACAATGAGAACGCCTACAACATCGTCGAGTCATACCATATGCGCAGTGGCATCCTTCCACTTGAAGTCGCTGCATAGTCGCATTCACGCTCACCCTGTTGCACTACACCACGACACTCAAAGCAACGTCGAACAATCTGTCGGCATAGGTCACCTAAGGCGACACATCTAGTGTCAGCAAAGACCTTTCTCGACAGAAAGGAGCTGTCGCCTATAGTCTTGCCGGGATAGGTCTTTTCCGACAGATAAATATAGAAACCAAATACTCAATGTATGTGCTTGCAAACTAAACCATACATTTTCTGCTAGCTGCCATGATTAAGGCTCGAGATTTGATACTATTTGCATAATCAGGGTGCTGCTATACAAATATAAATATATAAACCAAATACTCAATGTTCTTCCATAACCCAGATTTACTATCATCATATTGTGCCCTTACTTATTATCATTTTGTGCCCTTACTTATTATCATTTTTGATAGAAACTAGGTATTATGACAGTCTAATGCATCCAATGTTTATAATGACACAAATTGTACCATTAAGCAGCTTAGGAGGACTATCCTCTGTTCCTGTAACAGAACCGACGTAAATTCTTGACTTGCCTCCACCACCTACATGACTAATTGTTAGTACATTACTGACAAATGCTTCTCTTGGATAGACGCATCACTACATGTGTACATAATTAGGACATACATATCACATTTGTTACTTCATAGACCCACACATAATCAGATTTAGCTACAAGGCTTTGAAAGCTGGCATCCGTGAAATAAGAAAAAAAATGAAAAATAAAATATGCCACTCACAAAGGGAAACGTAATTACAATTCTAACAGAAGAATGACACGCATCCCTCTCCTTTGTAATGCCTCGGCCAGGAAATTGTTACATGCTACAAATTTGTGGATGATGCAAGCACAAGAACAACCATGGATTTATTTACCTACTAGAAGAGGACAACTGATTCATGGCTGGATCTGTTTAGTTACCTGCACATACTAGAAAACCACTGACACAGCTTACCTACAGCGACCAGATCTAGAGGTGGGGCAAGGAAGGGGCGACGAGAAACCACTCACATACCAGAAGCTTACCTCTTGAATTCTGTAGGCGGGGCGGAGGGAAGGAAATCAGCCGAAACAGAGGTCACACGTGGAGAAAAATCAGCAGTGGATCCTCGGCGGCGGTTGACGGCGCTGCTGCTCCTCGGTGTGGCGGACGAAGCTGCTGCTCCTGGGCGGATGGTGCCCTGCGGGGAGGGAGGCCAGGGTCGGAGATGATGTGGCACGAGGGGACCAGAGGACGGGCGGCGGCGCGCAGATCAAGGGCGGCGGCGCAGTTGAGTTAGGTTTAGGTCGGGGGCGGCGGCGCAATCGAGTAGAGAGAGGGGGAGGGGGATTGGGGAGTGGACGGGTGTGTTTTTTCTTTTTCTTTTGCTGGTCTGGTCCGACTCGCGTGTTTTCCATCACGCGCGCATGGCTCTCTTTCCGCGCCTTATTTTTCGGATGTGGGTGGAAGGAAACTACCCCGACACTTTTTCTGTTCCTACGAGTCGCCGACACACAAACAATCAGTAAAGATGGTAACTGCCGACAGAAATTACGTCGATGCTCTGGTGGTGCTACGGCGACAGATAATGTGTCAATGAGGTTATATAACACTGTCATACTATGTGTCGATATAGTTTGGGGCAAAAGAAGTGTCGGCGATGCTCACTTTTACCAACAGATGCATGTCGTCTTTGTGGTATCGTGGTGTAGTGTTGGTAGACTGCAGGGTGATTTGATGGCAGGCGGGGTTGAATCTATGAGGACCCAAAGAATTGGGGAATGACAACTGGGAGGAGGGAGTGCAGGGAACAAAATGGTGGCTAGGGAAGGTTCGAACCAGCGAACGGAACGGAAACATTCGGTCCCCTAGTGCGACACGATAGCTAGGTAAGCGTTGTCTTTGTCCTTGTCGGAGCTGAGGCTCACAAGTAAGAACACACTTGGTCTATCGTCTATCCCATTGCCGTTCCCCTCCACTCCACGTCCTCCTCACTAGCTACTTACTTAATTTGGAGGGGAGGACGTGGCTAGTGAAGAGGTCCTCCTCAATAGCAATAAGACATATACATCAAGAAACTAGATGATAACCCACGCATTGATGTGGGATATTTATGGGAACAAAAAAGGTATATATATTAACATATTCTATTTATAAGAAGCATTGTTGCACAAAGGTGTGGAAATGAGGTATGTGTTGACAAAATAAATGTACATATTCCCCAACAGATTTATGGGTTCCTTGATCCACTAAACTGCACTTCCCACTTGCATATAGAAAGAAACATTGTTTTATTTCAATACCTTCGTGGTCTCTTTCATGAAAATGACTGAAGCATGTAGAAGAAGTGTTCCCATATCGTATTATAGAAAACGATTGATAACCCACTTAGGAGGCAAAATAAATCCAAAATAATAGATGGAAACACGTCTGTCCCGTATGAACTATATATATATATATATATATATATATATATATATATATATATATATATATATAAGCACGATGATGATAATATCATTAGATATATTTTTCATATGGGTAGCACACTGTAAGATCTAAAATGAACACCAAAATAGACATGTCAAAACAACATGATTCAAAAGAAAAAAAAAATAGAGATCAACATGAGTTTAGCTATATATCCACAATCAAATATTTCAGCCCATCACAATAATTATATAGATAGACTGTGTATTTCAGGACCACGATGAACAACACCTATTTTATTCTGAAACAACCAGGGACATTGAGATATTAAATACACGTTTATGATAATATAATTCATAACTGAAGTATATGTGCAGCATAGCTGAGTTCATTTGTACGTATAGAAAGAGCAGAGCGAAGACGTAATTTTCATTACCAACGACGCTCCTGTTCAAGCAGAAATATCTCTATTCTGTATCTCAAAAGGTGAAGATACACCCTCACTTAATAAACTTGTTAACCAACTCTTAAATTTAGCCTGCTTCAGTGTTAACCATAGACACAAAAGACACCAGGAAGAAACCAGAGGGATTGAGTGTGTCCAAAAAGATTAATAGACATCATATAAGATTAATGGAGCCAGTGCCTTAAAAGGCCTTCAGAATTTGAGACTACAGAAATAAAGAAAATTCATGTTGATATCTGAACTGGTCATAGCAATCGGTAAAGTACGATGCAAAATTTGTCCTCAAATGCTGCAATAGATATGGTTAACATTTAGCCATGTGAATCTCTCACAAAAAAGTGTAGTGATCCTAAAAGAGCAGAAAAGACCAGTACAACATAATGCTTCAGAAACCAGTACAACTCTCAGTTCCAAGCAGGGACTTAGACCTAAAAAAATTAGCCACCTAAAATCCATATGATCTGCAGAAATCATACGAAATTTCCTAGTTACATTATGGGAATTGAAACTCTCAGTTTTACACAAAAGGAAAGAAAGAATCAGGACTCCGCGATTGTGCAGACGGCCGGCCGGAGACCTGAAGAATAGAGAGACATCCAAACTTGTGAATAAACCATCTGAGACAGCAAAAAATTCAGATCTGGTACTGCCTATGTAATAGGAGGTCTGCAGAGAGAAGAGACATGCGCGTGCTACAGCGGAGAGCCTCCGGCCTGGCTCCTTCTCCACCTCCATGAGTACCTTTGCCTGGTTGATGCTAGTTAGTTCCTCTCATCCATCCCGCTGACTCTATAGTGGAGAGAGACAGCCGATTGAGTACTACTTGATGGGATCTTTTCTCATGCGGTTTTGTATAAACTCTGCAAAATATGTAGATGACACCAGAAGCCGCCATCGCTGGGTAACACACCATCCGACCCATCAGCCACTTGAGGGATCCAAACAGGAAGACCAAGGACGTAAAAGGGAATCGTACGATGTGAGGACTCGAGGGCGAGTTTGAGTGGCGATTGTGGTGATTTATATACTGCGGGAAACGAAGGGAACCATTATACAAAAATTACTGCCCTAGACTAAGAAGATGAATGGAATCCATCAATACTTTTTCGATCAGTTTCTTAAGTGGAACCCCAGAAGATGAGGGGAGAGCAGAGGAAGGGGTGAACATCATTGGACCCATATGCTTTGAAGCCCTCGTTGCTGACATGGCAGAATATATTCTCTGATGGGTAAAAAAGTTAATTATCAAAATAAATGATGATGTGGCAGCTTGGTGAGGTGGGAGGGCTGCATGCTTAGAAAAATGAGTTAGTGGGTTGCTCCTATTTAGTATTGATGATGTGGCATGGTGATGATGTGAATAGTGTGCATGTTGAAAGAATAGGTAGAATGGGGAGCAATTTCTTAAGAATGTTAGATTAAATAAGTCGGAGGTTCACCCTTACCCTGCTTAATTTGGGAGGAAGGGGGCGAGAAACTAGCTCCACCGCTAAACGCCCGCCCGCTCACCTACTTTCATTCCCTTCCCCGCGACTTGCATTCCCGTTTCGACATGCATGCATGCATGCTTCCTTCCTTCCTCGTAATAATAGTCAATGCAAGCATGCATATATACGCGGGAAGCCGACCATGCA
Organism: Triticum urartu; assembly: GCF_056163025.1. NCBI lineage: Eukaryota > Viridiplantae > Streptophyta > Magnoliopsida > Poales > Poaceae > Triticum > Triticum urartu. Next base: position 518,642,653 of record NC_141877.1, read on the forward strand.
GATCCATACGCAAATTTCAGTCCCGTTGCTACGCTAGCTGCGGCAATGGCCTGCATTTCCATGTGAATAATTGTGAGTGCATGCATGCATTTCCATAATGTCTTGATCGTAATAATAATCCATCTTACTGTAGTATTTCTCTTGTTGTTTCTTTTTTTGCTTGCGAGATCATGCGCCATGCAGTTGGGTGCCAAGGTGAATTGTCAAACCACATGCCACAAGGCACAACCTTGCGAGATCCTACCACTAAACTCACAAAAACAAAATGGACACGGAAAGGTTAAAAAGGTTCTTAATCGGGTTGGTGGTAGGATTAGCCATAACGGCCTTGCTTCTCGTCGCCGATGCCACAAGGCCCAAGGTAAGCAGCAAGCACATGACATGATTATTCATAGTATTTATTATCTTTTTGTTTGTTTGTTTGTTAATTTGCATGTGTTTAACGGAACGGAACAGTACTATACTTACTAATTGGCTGTTGCATATATAGAAGCGTGATGATATCAGGTTGAACGACAGGGGTGAGTGCGTGTACCCCATGAGCCTGTCTTTCGCGGCGAGTTTGGCCCAACTGGCTTTCGTTCTGGCTGTCGTCTCGCATTACACCTCCCAAAACGGATGCTGCAAGCCCCGCGACGGCGTCTCCGGATCGAGCTTCGTGGCGGGCATCATCCTTGCCATCATCTCATGGTGAGCGAGCTGAGTCGTCCGTAAATATATACTACTCCCTCTGTAAAGAAAGAAATTTAAGAGCGTTTAGATCATTATTATTACTTATCCTCTCCTCTCCTCTCCTCTTCTCTCATGGTGTGGGTGTGGGTGTGGGTGTGGGCGTGTGCAGGTCAATGGCGTTGGACGCGGGAGGAATCTTTCTCTTGGACATGTTGGCGGTCTGGCCCGGGAACCACGGTAAAGCCCCGGAGTGTTACAACGGTGTTGAGGCGGATCATCATCGCTATATGAAGGAGGCATTCTACCGGAGCATGTTCGCCATCTTCTTTGCAGGCTGCTCCTCCAAGTTACGTTCCCCTCCTCCTCCTCCTCCTATAGCATCCTAGCTAGCGTACGTCGTCTCCGGCCCCAACATCCCATGGATCTCCCATCCCATTGGAGGCTTCTTTTTTTTCTTGGTTTCCTCGTTTTGTTAACTGTAGATTTGTATGTTGGAGTATGGAGCCAACTCCATGTCGACCAAGCAGGAATAATGAGAGGAGGCTTCCCACCAAGAGATGTTGAAGTGAAGGGGAAGGTTGAATTGGAGAGATGGATGAATCAGATTTCTAAACAGGATTGTTGAGTAACGTGATTGTATTAGAAAACATAGGTTGGACTAGGAAATATCCTGGCTTGCCTTGTACTCAAATTAGATTATATATATATATATATATATATATATATATATATATATATATATATATATATGCCCACGAGGCTCAAGTAATACAACGACTATTCCATCAATTCCTCTCTTCCTTCTAACATGGTATCAGTTTCCGGGTTCTAAACCCTACCTGCCGCCGCTTCCGCACCCGCGCGCTGCCCCTGGGGCAGTCGGCCTCCATGACCGCCGCCGGGGGGCCGCGCCGTCCGTACCTAGGGTTTGTCCGCCGGCCGTGTTAGCCGGCTGCCCTAGAAAGTCTTTTTCCTGAGCCCTTGCTTCGGGTTTTTTTTCGCTCTCTCGCCGGTCGTTTTGATCGGCATTTTTTTTTTGGTTTTCCGATCTAATCGTAATCATAATCGTAATCAGTTTGCGTCGCCCGCCACCGCCGTCGACCCCCGTGCACCTCTACTCCAACCCCGGCGCGACCAGCCGGCCTCTCCTCCGACCCGGTGGCCACGCGCCCCGAGGCGGTCCGTCCGGGCCAGCCGCCGTCCGCGCGTCGGTCCGCCCGTTGCCCTACGTCGGCCGTCACCGCCCTGCTCCGATCAGGACACCTGCATCGCCCCGACCCAGCGGCCTCGCGCCATGCGACGGCCAATCATAGCCGTCGCTCGCACGTCGGCCCGTCCATCGATGCACATCACCCGCCTCCGGCGCATCTGCACGGCGGCCCGGCGGTCTACCTTGCCGGCATCGTCCTCGGCTGCGTCGGGACGGCTGCGTCGGCTGCCGCAACTCGGGCGTCGCTGCTCCGTTGGTCGCTCGGACCTTGCTGCCCGGGTGCCGGCGTTGCTTTGGCAGCCCAGGTGCTGGTGCTGACAAGCTCGTCCGCACGACGTCCCACGTCGTCCGTCGTCGCCGGCTTCATCTCGGACTCCGCCGCCACCACGCCTCCACCGAGCGGCGTCCCCGACCTCGCGCGTGATCGTCTTGATCACCCGCTCGCCGCCCGCGATCCGCCTCATCTACGCCGCGCGACCGGCCTGACCCGTCGGTTACGCGCACCTCCGTAGGTCCCGTGAAGATCGTTTCCGAGTTCAGCGCGCCTCTCCACCGATCGAGCATCGGGCTGCCGCTGCGTCGCCCCGTCGGGCTGCAGCGCTACCGCCTCGTGGTTCTCCTCGCGGCTGCATCGACTCGTGCATCGCCGCTGCGTCGCCCCTTCGGGCACTACTAGAAAAAGGGCTATAGATGGAAATGACACTAATGACGCACCAGACATGTGGTGCGCCATTACTATATACTAATGGCGCACCATCTGTTGGTGCGCCATTAGTGTGGAAGACACTAATGGCGCACCAGGCACACGGTGCGCCACTAGTAACAAAATGTTTTTTTTCATTTTTTTCAAACATACTAATGGCGCATCCGGGCAGAGTGGAACTACTAATGGCGCACCAGCCGTAGAGTGCGCCACTACTGTATTTTTCTTTTACTTTTTTGCAAAACTACTAATGACGCACCGTTGCATAGTGCGCCATTACTAGTTTAAACTAGTAATGTGCACTTTTTTTACTTTTTGATATCATGAATATTTTTAAATTTCATGGGCACTTTTTGAATTCATGAATATTTTTTCAAATTTGATGATATTTTTTCATATTCCATATAAAAAAATATTGAATATTCATGAGGACACTCGATCTCGATCCCCCTCCCTCTCGATAGCTATCCCCCTCACCAGATCCCCCTCGCCGCCGAGCACCCCCCCGCACCCTCCCCCCGCTCCACCGCCGACGACGACCCCCCGCACCCTCCCCCGCTCCACCACCGCCGACGACCCACCGCACCCTCCCCCGCTCCACCGCCGCCGCCGACCCCCCGCACCCTCCCTCGCTCCACCGCTGCCTTCGATGATATTTTCAAATAACAAATTTGATGATATTTTTTAAAAAATTATTACTGTTTTTATAAAAAATTATTACTATTTCATATTCATATTCATTTTCTAAAAAATAATTATAAAAATTGTAGACTACAATTGTTGTTAAACAACAATTATTACTGTTTTTATAAAAAAATATTACTGTTTCATATTCATATTCATTTATTAAAAAATAAAATAATAAATATACTAATGGCGCACCGGCCTGGTGGTGCGCCATTGCTATCTAAAAAAAGATTTCTAATGGCGCACCGGCGGTGGGTGCGCCATTGCTATCTAAAAAAAAGATTTCTAATGGCGCACCGACGGGTGGGGCGCCATTAGTAAGCTTCCCCCTATAGCTAAGTCCTCCCTCTCCCTCGCTAGAGATCCCTTTTCGTCCCTCTTTCCCTCGCCAGACCCACGACGCCGCCGCCCCGACCCCCGCCGGACTCCATCCCCGCCGCCCACGCGCCCCCGCGCCCCCACCCCCGCCGCCCCCACCGCCCCCGCGCCCCCGCGCCCCCACCCCCGCCGCCCCGACCCTCAACGTCTTCGCCTTCCTCCTCGTCGTCGGCGCCGAGCAGCGATGCAGCACCGTACGCCCCCCGACCCTCCTCCTCCCCTCCTCCTCCTCCCCTTGCCCCCCGCCTGCGCCGGGGCTGACGGCCCCTTCTCTGTCTCGCAGGGCAAGGTCTCCGGCACCTCTACGACACCGACGCCTCCACCGTCTAGGGCGTCTGCACCTTCTTCCACCTCCGGCCACCGTGGCCTCACCGTCGATCCCCGCACGAGCTCGCCATCGTCTTCCTCTCGGTGAGCTGCACCGGTTCCCCTTCCCCCCCTTTCTGTTAACTGAACATTGTCAGGTTTAGGTTCTGTTAACTGAAAAAGTTTAGATTCAGAAACATTGTTGGACTGATAGGAAGTTTGTTGAACAGAGCAATCTACACCTGTAATTTCTACTGTTATGCCTCTGTTGATTGTGATCTCTGCACATGTTTAATGTCTATGCTATTGTGCGGCTGTTATGTGTGTCTATGTCGGTGAGCTTGTGTTATGCACTTCTGCGTTTTGATGTCCCCCCTTACCTTAGTTTTTTCATCTCACTGGTCCTTTTCATTGTATTGGTCCTTTTCATTTTTGTCAAAGAGGCCCCGAGTTCTCTCTTCACTTGTGTGGTGATTGTCTTGGTCCTTTTCATTTTTGTCATGGCATTCTTGAGGTGCTGATGTGTCCGAGGGCATGAACCATGATCAAGTTGAGTTCAGATTTCATTAGATTAGATGGATTTGAAGGAAATATGCCCTAGAGGCAATAATAAAGTTATTATTTATTTCCTTATAATCATGATAAATGTTTATTATTCATGCTAGAATTGTATTAACCGGAAACATAATACATGTGTGAATACATAGCCAAACAAAGTGTCACTAGTATGCCTCTACTTGACTAGCTCGTTAATCAAAGATGGTTATGTTTCCTAACCATGAACAATGAGTTGTTATTTGATTAACGAGGTCACATCATTAGTTGAATGATCTGATTGACATGACCCATTCCATTAGCTTAGCACACGATCATTTAGTATGTTGCTATTGCTTTCTTCATGACTTATACATGTTCCTATGACTATGAGATTATGCAACTCCCGTTTGCCGGAGGAACACTTTGGGTGCTACCAAACGTCACAACGTAACTGGGTGATTATAAAGGAGCATTACAGGTGTCTCCGAAGGTAGATGTTGGGTTGGCGTATATCAAGATTAGGATTTGTCACTCCGATTGTCGGAGAGGTATCTCTGGGCCCTCTCGGTAATACACATCACATAAGCCTTGCAAGCATTACAACTAATATGTTAGTTGTGAGATGATGTATTACGGAACGAGTAAAGAGACTTGTCGATAACGAGATTGAACTAGGTATTGGATACTGACGATCGAATCTCGGGCAAGTAACATACCGATGACAAAGGGAACAACGTATGTTGTTATGCGGTCTGACCGATAAAGATCTTCGTAGAATATGTAGGAGCCAATATGGGCATCCAGGTCCCGCTATTGGTTATTGACCGGAGACGTGTCTCGGTCATGTCTACATTGTTCTCGAACCCGTAGGGTCCGCACGCTTAAGGTTACGATGACAGTTACATTATGAGTTTATGCATTTTGATGTACCGAAGGTTGTTCGGAGTCCCGGATGTGATCACGGACATGACGAGGAGTCTCGAAATGGTCGAGACGTAAAGATTGATATATTGGAAGCCTATGTTTGGACATCGGAAGTGTTCCGGGTGAAATCGGGATTTTACCGGGTTACCGGGAGGTTACCGGAACCCCCCGGGAGCCATATGGGCCTACATGGGCCTTAGTGGAAAGGAGAAAGGGGCAGCCCAAGGTGGCTGAGCCACTTCCCCCTCCCCTAGTCCTATTAGGACTAGGAGAAGGTGGCCGGCCCCCCTCTCTCTCTTTCCCCCCTTGGGAATCCTACTTGGAATAGGATTGGGGGGGGGGGAGTCCTACTCCCGGAAGGAGTAGGACTCCTCCTGGGCCTCCCTCCTTGGCCGGCCAACCTCCCCCCCTCTACTCCTTTATATACGGAGGGAGGGGACACCTCTAGACACACAAGTTGATCCACGTGATCTATTCCTTAGCCGTGTGCGGTGCCCCCTGCCACCATATACCTCGATAATACTGTAGCAGAGTTTAGGCGAAGCCCTGCTGCTGTAGAACATCAAGATCGTCACCACGCCGTCGTGCTGACGGAACTCTTCCCCGACACTTTGCTGGATCGGAGTCCGGGGATCGTCATCGAGCTAAACGTGTGCTCGAACTCGGAGGTGCCGTAGATTCGGTGCTTGATCGGTTGGATCGTGAAGACGTACGACTACTTCCTCTACGTCGTGTCATCGCTTCCGCAGTCGGTCTGCGTTGGGTACGTAGACAACACTCTCCCCCTCGTTGCTATGCATCACATGATCTTGCGTGTGCGTAGGAAATTTTTTGAAATTACTACGAAACACAACAGTGGCATCCGAGCCTAGGTTATTTATGTTGATGTTATATGCACGAGTAGAACACAAGTGAGTTGTGGACGATACAAGTCATACTGCCTACCAGCATGTCATACTTTGGTTCAGCGGTATTGTTGGACGAGACGACCCGGACCAACCTTACGCGTACGCTTACGCGAGACCGGTTCCCTCGACGTGCTTTGCACATAGATGGCTTGCGGGCGACTGTCTCTCCAACTTTAGTTGAACCGAGTGTGGCTACGCCCGGTCCTTGCGAAGGTTAAAACAGAGTCTATTTGACAAACTATCGTTGTGGTTTTGATGCGTAGGTGAGATTGGTTCTTACTTAAGCTCGTAGCAGCCACGTAAAACATGCAACAACAAAGTAGAGGACGTCTAACTTGTTTTTGCAGGGCATGTTGTGATGTGATATGGTCAAGGCATGATGCTGAATTTTATTGTATGAGATGATCATGTTTTGTAACCGAGTTATCGGCAACTGGCAGGAGCCATATGGTTGTCGCTTTATTGTATGCAATGCAATCGCGATGTAATGCTTTACCTTATTACTAAACGGTAGTGATAGTCGTGGAAGCATAAGATTGGCGAGACGACAACGATGCTACGATGGAGATCAAGGTGTCGCGCCGGTGACGATGGTGATCATGACGGTGCTTCGGAGATGGAGATCACAGGCACAAGATGATGATGGCCATATCATATCACTTATATTGATTGCATGTGATGTTTATCTTTTATGCATCTTATCTTGCTTTGATTGACGGTAGCATTATAAGATGATCTCTCACTAAATTATCAAGAAGTGTTCTCCCTGAGTATGCACCGTTGCGAAAGTTCTTCGTGCTGAGACACCACATGATGATCGGGTGTGATAGGCTCTACGTTCAAATACAACGGGTGCAAAACAGTTGCGCACACAGAATACTCAGGTTATACTTGACGAGCCAAGCATATACAGATATGGCCTCGGAACACGGAGACCGAAAGGTCGAGCGTGAATCATATAGTAGATATGATCAACATAATGATGTTCACCGATGAAACTACTTCATCTCACGTGATGATCGGACATGGTTTAGTTGATTTGGATCACGTGATCACTTAGAGGATTAGAGGGATGTCTATCTAAGTGGGAGTTCTTAAGTAATATGATTAATTGAACTTAAATTTATCATGAACTTAGTACCTGATAGTATCTTGCTTGTTTATGTTGATTGTAGATAGATGGCTCGTGCTGTTGTTCCGTTGAATTTTAATGCGTTCCTTGAGAAAGCAAAGTTGAAAGATGATGGTAGCAATTACACGGACTGGGTCCGTAACTTGAGGATTATCCTCATTGCTGCACAGAAGAATTACGTCCTGGAAGCACCGCTGGGTGCCAGGCCTGCTGCTGGAGCAACGCCAGATGTTATGAACGTCTGGCAGAGCAAAGCTGATGACTACTCGATAGTTCAGTGTGCCATGCTTTACGGCTTAGAATCGGGACTTCAACGACGTTTTGAACGTCATGGAGCATATGAGATGTTCCAGGAGTTGAAGTTAATATTTCAAGCAAATGCCCGGATTGAGAGATATGAAGTCTCCAATAAATTCTATAGCTGCAAGATGGAGGAGAACAGTTCTGTCAGTGAGCATATACTCAAAATGTCTGGGTATAATAATCACTTGATTCAATTGGGAGTTAATCTTCCAGATGATTGCGTCATTGACAGAATTCTCCAATCACTGCCACCAAGCTACAAGAGCTTCGTGATGAACTATAATATGCAAGGGATGAACAAGACTATTCCCGAGCTCTTCGCGATGCTGAAAGCTGCGGAGGTAGAAATCAAGAAAGAGCATCAAGTGTTGATGGTCAACAAGACCACTAGTTTCAAGAAAAAGGGCAAAGGAAAGAAGAAGGGGAACTTCAAGAAGAACAGCAAGCCAGTTGCTGCTCAAGAGAAGAAACCCAAGTCTGGACCTAAGCCTGAAACTGAGTGCTTCTACTGCAAGCAGACTGGTCACTGGAAGCGGAACTGCCCCAAGTATTTGGCGGATAAGAAGGATGGCAAAGTGAACAAAGGTATATGTGATATACATGTTATTGATGTGTACCTTACTAATGCTCGCAGTAGCACCTGGGTATTTGATACTGGTTCTGTTGCTAATATTTGCAACTCAAAACAGGGGCTACGGATTAAGCGAAGATTGGCTAAGGACGAGGTGACGATGCGCGTGGGAAACGGTTCCAAAGTCGATGTGATCGCGGTCGGCACGCTACCTCTACATCTACCTTCGGGATTAATATTAGACCTAAATAATTGTTATTTGGTGCCAGCGTTGAGCATGAACATTATATCTGGATCTTGTTTAATGCGAGACGGTTATTCATTTAAATCAGAGAATAATGGTTGTTCTATTTATATGAGTAATATCTTTTATGGTCATGCACATCTTTTATGGTCATGCACCCTTGAAGAGTGGTCTATTCTTATTGAATCTCGATAGTAGTAATACACATATTCATAATGTTGAAGCCAAAAGATGCAGAGTTGATAATGAAAGTGCAACTTATTTGTGGCACTGTCGTTTAGGTCATATCGGTATAAAGCGCATGAAGAAACTCCATACTGATGGACTTTTGGAACCACTTGATTATGAATCACTTGGTACTTGCGAACCGTGCCTCATGGGCAAGATGACTAAAACACCGTTCTCCGGTACTATGGAGAGAGCAACAGATTTGTTGGAAATCATACATACCGATGTATGTGGTCCGATGAATATTGAGGCTCGTGGCGGATATCGTTATTTTCTCACCTTCACAGATGATTTAAGCAGATATGGGTATATTTACTTAATGAAACATAAATCTGAAACATTTGAAAGGTTCAAAGAATTTCAGAGTGAAGTTGAAAATCATCGTAACAAGAAAATAAAGTTTCTACGATCTGCTCGTGGAGGAGAATATTTGAGTTACGAGTTTGGTGTACATTTGAAAAACTGTGGAATAGTTTCGCAACTCACGCCACCCGGAACACCACAACGTAATGGTGTGTCCGAACGTCGTAATCGTACTTTACTAGATATGGTGCGATCTATGATGTCTCTTACTGATTTACCGCTATCATTTTGGGGTTATGCTCTAGAGACGGCCGCATTCACGTTAAATAGGGCACCATAAAAATCCGTTGAGACGACGCCTTATGAACTGTGGTTTGGCAAGAAACCAAAGTTGTCGTTTCTTAAAGTTTGGGGCTGCGATGCTTATGTGAAAAAGCTTCAACCTGATAAGCTCGAACCCAAATCGGAGAAATGTGTCTTCATAGGATATCCAAAGGAAACTATTGGATACACCTTCTATCACAGATCCGAAGGCAAGACTTTTGTTGCTAAATTCAGAAACTTTCTTGAGAAGGAGTTTCTCTCGAAAGAAGTGAGTGGGAGGAAAGTAGAACTTGACGAGGTAACTGTACCTGCTCCCTTGTTGGAAAGTAGTACATCACAGAAAATTGTTTCTGCGACACCTACACCAATAAGTGAGGAAGTTAATGATAATGATCATGAAACTTCAGAACAAGATACTACTGAACCTCGTAGATCAACCAGAGTAAGATCCGCACCAGAGTGGTACGGTAATCCAGTTCTGGAAGTCATGCTATTAGATCATGATGAACCTACGAACTATGAAGAAGCAATGGTGAGCCCAGATTCCGCAAAGTGGCTTGAAGCCATGAAATCTGAGATGGGATCCATGTATGAGAACAAAGTATGGACTTTGGTTGACTTGCCCGATGATCGACAAGCAATTGAGAATAAATAGATCTTCAAGAAGAAGACTGACGCTGATGGTAATGTTACTGTGTACAAAGCTCGACTTGTCGCGAAAGGTTTTCAACAAGTTCAAGGGATTGACTACGATGAGACCTTCTCACCCGTAGCGATGCTTAAGTCCGTCCGAATCATGTTAGCGATTGCCGCATTTTATGATTATGAAATTTGGCAGATGGATGTCAAAACTGCATTCCTGAATGGATTTCTGTAAGAAGAGTTGTATATGATGCAACCGGAAGGTTTTGTCGATCCAAAGGGAGCTAACAAAGTGTGCAAGCTCCAGCGATCCATTTATGGACTGGTGCAAGCCTCTCGGAGTTGGAATAAACGTTTTGATAGTGTGATCAAGGCATTTGGTTTTATACAGACTTTCGGAGAAGCCTGTATTTACAAGAAAGTGAGTGGGAGCTCTGTAGCATTTCTGATATTATATGTGGATAACATATTGCTAATTGGAAATGATATAGAATTTCTGGATAGCATAAAGGGATACTTGAATAAAAGTTTTTCAATGAAAGACCTCGGTGAAGCTGCTTACATATTAGGCATTAAGATCTATAGGGATAGATCAAGACGCTTAATTGGACTTTCACAAAGCACATACCTTGACAAAATTTTGAAGAAGTTCAAAATGGATCAAGCAAAGAAAGGGTTCTTGCCTGTGTTACAAGGTGTGAAATTGAGTAAGACCCAATGCCCGACCACTGCAGAAGGTAGAGAGAATATGAAAGATGTTCCCTATGCATCAGCCATAGGATCTATCATGTATGCAATGCTGTGTACCAGACCTGATGTGTGCCTTGCTATAAGTTTAGCAGGGAGGTACCAAAGTAATCCAGGAATGGATCACTGGACAGCGGTCAAGAACATCCTGAAATACCTGAAAAGGACTAAGGATATGTTTCTCGTATATGGAGGTGACAAAGAGCTCACCGTAAAAGGTTACGTTGATGCAAGCTTTGACACTGATCCGGACGATTCTAAATCGCAAACCAGATACGTGTTTACATTAAACGGTGGAGCTGTCGGTTGGTGCAGTTCTAAACAAAGCGTCGTAGCGGGATCTACATGTGAAGCGGAGTACATAGCTGCTTCGGAAGCAGCGAACGAAGGAGTCTGGATGAAGGAGTTCATATCCGATCTAGGTGTCATACCTAATGCATCGGGTCCAATGAAAATCTTTTGTGACAATACTGGTGCAATTGCCTTGGCAAAGGAATCCAGATTTCACAAAAGGACCAAACACATCAAGATACGCTTCAACTCCATCCGGGATCTAGTCCAGGTGGGAGACATAGAGATTTGCAAGATACATACGGATCTGAATGTTGCAGACCCGTTGACTAAGCCTCTTCCACAAGCAAAACATGATCAGCACCAAAGCTCCATGGGTGTTAGAATCATTACAGTGTAATCTAGATTATTGACTCTAGTGCAAGTGGGAGACTGAAGGAAATATGCCCTAGAGGCAATAATAAAGTTATTATTTATTTCCTTATAATCATGATAAATGTTTATTATTCATGCTAGAATTGTATTAACCGGAAACATAATACATGTGTGAATACATAGACAAACAACGTGTCACTAGTATGCCTCTACTTGACTAGCTCGTTAATCAAAGATGGTTATGTTTCCTAACCATGAACAATGAGTTGTTATTTGATTAACGAGGTCACATCATTAGTTGAATGATCTGATTGACATGACCCATTCCATTAGCTTAGCACACGATCGTTTAGTATGTTGCTATTGCTTTCTTCATGACTTATACATGTTCCTATGACTATGAGATTATGCAACTCCCGTTTGCCGGAGGAACACTTCGGGTGCTACCAAACGTCACAACGTAACTGGGTGATTATAAAGGAGCATTACAGGTGTCTCCGAAGGTAGATGTTGGGTTGGCGTATATCGAGATTAGGATTTGTCACTCCGATTGTCGGAGAGGTATCTCTGGGTCCTCTCGGTAATACACATCACATAAGCCTTGCAAGCATTACAACTAATATGTTAGTTGTGATATGATGTATTACGGAACGAGTAAAGAGACTTGCCGATAACGAGATTGAACTAGGTATTGGATACCGACGATCGAATCTCGGGCAAGTAACATACCGATGACAAAGGGAACAACGTATGTTGTTATGCGGTCTGACCGATAAAGATCTTCGTAGAATATGTAGGAGCCAATATGGGCATCCAGGTCCCGCTATTGGTTATTGACTGGAGACGTGTCTCGGTCATGTCTACATTGTTCTCGAACCCATAGGGTCCGCACGCTTAAGGTTACGATGACAGTTACATTATGAGTTTATGCATTTTGATGTACCGAAGGTTGTTCGGAGTCCCGGATGTGATCACGGACATGACGAGGAGTCTCGAAATGGTCGAGACGTAAAGATTGATATATTGGAAGCCTATGTTTGGACATCGGAAGTGTTCCGGGTGAAATCGGGATTTTACCGGGTTACCGGGAGGTTACCGGAACCCCCCGGGAGCCATATGGGCCTACATCGGCCTTAGTGGAAAGGAGAAAGGGGCAGCCCAAGGTGGCTGCGCCACTTCCCCCTCCCCTAGTCCTATTAGGACTAGGAGAAGGTGGCCGGCCCCCCTCTCTCTCTTCCCCCCCTTGGGAATCCTACTTGGAATAGGATTGGGGGGGAGTCCTACTCCCGGAAGGAGTAGGACTCCTCCTGCGCCTCCCTCCTTGGCCGGCCAGCCTCCCCCCTCTACTCCTTTATATACGGAGGCAGGGGACACCTCTAGACACACAAGTTGATCCACGTGATCTATTCCTTAGCCGTGTGCGGTGCCCCCTGCCACCATATACCTCGATAATACTGTAGCAGAGTTTAGGCGAAGCCCTGCTGCTGTAGAACATCAAGATCGTCACCACGCCGTCATGCTGACGGAACTCTTCCCCGACACTTTGCTGGATCAGAGTCCGGGGATCGTCATCGAGCTGAACGTGTGCTCGAACTCGGAGGTGCCATAGATTCGGTGCTTGATCGGTTGGATCGTGAAGACGTACGACTACTTCCTCTACGTCGTGTCATCGTTTCCGCAGTCGGTCTGCGTTGGGTACGTAGACAACACTCTCCCCCTCGTTTCTATGCATCACATGATCTTGCGTGTGCGTAGGAAATTTTTTGAAATTACTACGAAACCCAACAGGATTATCATGCCTTGTGTCCTGATAGTTGGATATTTGAGTAGTATTGTCAACAGTAATAACTTTTACATGTTTGCATTGCTTCCAAGAGTAACAGCAGGTGCTTATGACACCTTTAGGAGATCTACTCATCTCTAATCATGCTACTCAACGATAGGAACCGTAGGCATCTCTATATATTTTTTCAGTGTCCTTTATTGGTGGTTCTATGATGTAGTCCAGATGAAACCAATTGCATGCATTGAGAAATAGAGTATTAAAATAGGACTTGACGTGGTTTTCCACTTAGCTATCTGAATTGAGAAAAAACATAGCTTTTGCGGTCTCTGAGGCAAAACTTGCTACTCCATATACAACTAATACTACTACTAGACAAGATACTACTCCATATACTACTAATACTACTACTGTATTTCATTTCAAAGTTCAAAATGCTGGTACTGAGATTTTCATTTCCAATGAGTGATGTTTTTCCTAGCAGTAGAAAAAACATAGCAACTTCTCTGTTTTTATAAAATTGTTCTTATATGGGTGAAACTTCACTTATTTTTAGGCTAGTGCAGGGTGTTGCTTCTTCTGTATGGGCCAAATATGTCACAAATAAATTGTTCCTTCTTCTGTATTTGACAAGTAATGACTTTTAAAGATGATGATCATCTTGCTAGTTTGCTGGGTTTTGTCTCCGACCATTGTGTCGTGATGAATTTGCAAGTACCCCGAGAGGCCCTTGAGTTTGCCGGAATGTCGATTAACTTCTGTTCCGGCAAATTCGGGTACTCCATATGTCCTATTTTTAGCAAAGGCCATGCCGAAATTTTCCGTGAATTTTAGCATGACTTTGCTAAAAATAGGACATATGGGGTACTTGCGACTAATGCATGCATCGGCGTCGACAAAACCTAAATGATGAAAGCTTAGGCTTTTAGGGTGCCTCGACGTTGAAAAACCCTAAATGATAAAACCTTGGCTTTTAGGGTGCCTCGGTGTCGATAAGAACCTAAATGATGAAAGCTTAAGCTTTTAGGGTGCCTCAGCGTCGACAAACCCTAAATGATAAACGCTTAGCTTTTAGGATACCTCGGTGTCGACAAACCCTAAATGATGTAGTTTTGAATTATGAACGTAGGATATGTCGTCATCATCATCGGACGACGAAAGTCTCCCGGCGGAGTGCGACTGGTGCCACGACAATCGAGGTCTGTGCGACATGCCTCACCTGGACGATGATCGGCGCTTCAGCATTAAGCTCAAGGAGACCTTCAAAGTTGAAACGGTACACAACGACGACAAGTGTTATTTTCATAATTAAGCATGACTTCAACTATTTTAACGTGTAATTTTCATCTTTTACAATTCGAGTATAGCTTATCCCATGCCATGCAAGACGCTATGTCTTGGAGAGGATGGATTTTGAAGACCATGAAATTTCTGAAACAAAGAAAATTCACCTAAGGACTCATCACGATGTGGACTTTGAAGTAAATCTATATAATTCTGAGAGCGTAACCCATTTTGGTTGCAAAAATTGGGAAGCATTTTGCAAGATGTATGGTTTTGATGAGGGTATGCTTATCACCATGGATCTTGGTAATCCTGACATCAACCAAGACAATATGGACATTTGGGTCCTTGTTGATACGCCTTCAGTTCTACCGCTACGTGAGTTTCTCAAACATAGTTATTAGCTAATTTATATTGTTTATTTCAAAATAGTTGACAGCTTATTTCCATTGACAGCTTATTTTTATTGTTCAAAGAATGTGCGGGAGATGGTAGACAAAACCCACTACACCGATGGCTCCAAATTAACAACTTACAAGGAGAAAAATCATCTGGTCGGATTTTATACTGACATTGACAATTACACTATCCACAATCAAACCCCTCAACATTATGGTAAATACGTGCCACTAGTGCATGTGTTCAACTACGGTAACTACCATGGAGATACCCTGGTAAGATTTTTACTATTACGACATCCGTGCATCTTTTGCATACTTCTAAAACTAGTACATCATTGCTAACTATGAAGTTATTACTATGTTTTTCAACAGATAATCCCAGAGAATTGTGTGCCTCATATGATGTATCAGAAAGGTAGTGTTAATGTTTTGAACATACAGCCAGGTCGTCCTACGAATCTCAACTGTCCATATGAGATTTCTAAAAGAAGTGGAGACATGAAAATCAAAGGATGGAAAAAATGTATGGACAGTCGTAAGGAGCTTCTTGGAAGCAAAAGGAAGCGAAGCGCAAGAATTGGAGACAGGATGTTCTCCATTCTCCATAATGGAGAGTCAGGGTCTATATTGTTTTATGCTATTTTAGCTTAAATAGGGTATTTAAGTCCTGCCTAATACTAATAATCATGTGCTAAGAACAATTAAGTAGGGTTGGTTCGATGACTATCAAGATGATGATCGTATGACTTGTTATGAATAACGAGTAGAAGTTGTATGATGATGATGATTAGTAGGACTTCTTAGGATTAGTATTACTTCCGACAAACTCGATACTCGCGGTCTCGAAACTTGTAATGTTTTATCTTTGTTCGGTCTTTTGAATTCGGAGACTAATATGATGAATTGTATTCGGAGACTAATCTTTTATTGTATTCGATGAATCAGCTGTTGCCGTGTGCTACTGTCTATATTCAGTCAAATAATATATTTTGTAAGCTGTGCAAAAATCAGAAAAGTAAAAAAAATAAAACCTAATATTCATACTAATGGCGCATCACTACAGAGTGCGCCATTAGTATGCCAAGTATACTAATGGCGCATCCATCCGCAGTGCGCCATTAGTGTGCCAAAGCACATGGTTAAATATGGCCCTAGGAGGCATACTAATGGCGCATGGTGTTATATACTAATGGCGCACTGGGTGGTGCGCCATTAGTAATAAAAACTAGTGGCGTGATACTAATGGCGCACCAGTGATGCGCCATTAGTAGGCAAAACTGGTGCGCCATTAGTAAGCCTTTTCCTAGTAGTGGGGCGGTAGTGCCGCAATACGCGGTCACCGCCGCCGCCCCGAGGCCGTCCCCGTGGCTGCACCGACTCGCGCACCGCCGTTGCGTCGCCCCTTCGGGTCGCAGCGTCGCGGCGCGCGGTCCCCGCCGTCGCCCCGACCCGCCTGCCGTCGCTGCGTCGCCTGTTCGGGCCGTAGCGCCGCGGCCCGCGGTCAGCTCCACCGTCACCGCGCGTCGACCTCCCGTGGTATGAGCCGCGCCGTCTTCCTTGGCGCGGGAACGCCACCGTCCACGCCGGTCTTCGTCACGCTGTCAGGGTTCTTCGCCTACTTCAAGCACCGCCGCCGCACTTCTAACCTAGCCGCCGCCGCCGCCGCTCTTCTTTGGCCGCCGCCGCGGCTACCTCCATAGCTGCCGCCGCCGCCAGTCCACCCCGTTCGTCTTCGTCTAGCACCAGCCCGTCGCCAGCGTCGCCGTCATCTACCCCGACCACTTCGTCTACTCCGACCACCGTTGGTGACATCAGCACCGCGCCAATGGACGCCGCAATCGTCGTTGAGTTCTTTTCTGATGGTCCCTCCGACTTCTCCGACATGGCGTACAGTTCGTGCAGGCCCCTCGTCTACGCATGCCCGATGCTGGCAACACCGATGCGTGCCTTCATCCACGACGTGTCCCTGGGCCTGGCAAGCCTGGTCGGCGCTTCGTCAACTTCGTCTTCGCCTGTCTACGCATGCCCGGTGCTGGCAACACCGGTACGTGCCTTCGTCCACGATATGTCCCCAGGCTTGGCAAACCTGCCGCGACGCGTCGTCAACCACATCTTCTTCCCGGCGCACCACTACTTTGACACCACTGCGCCCATGCTAACTCGGCGCCCCCTTGCGCCTGCGGCTCCACGGCAACTTCCTCGACACCGGCCACCCCGACTCGACATCGACCACGGCATTCTTCGCACGGCTACCTCGACCACGGCTCCACCATCCATGCTCTCGGCTATATCGACAAACGGCACAAAGGGCTACCGCCTGCTTGAGTAACCTCGTTGGTTTCCACTCCAGCCACGACTCCGCGATGCGTCGACCGTTACGACTGTGGGGGGTGTCCGTCGGCTTGCCTTCGGTTTTTACTCCAGTCTCACCGTCTGCGTCGCTACCGTTGTGACTGCGGGGGGATGTTGAGTAACGTGATTGTATTAGGAAACATAGGTTAGACTAGGAAATATTCTGGTTTGCCTTGTACTTCAAGTAGATCATGTACTCCTATATATATGTCCACGAGGCTCAAGCAATACAACGACTATTCCACCAATTCCTCTCTTCCTTCTAACAAGGATGATGGGCAGAGGGTTAGCCTTTACATGTCGCGCGCCTTGCGTTCATCATCCCTCTTTCGCTGGACCCGCTTCACCTCGGATGAATCCCTCTCCTCGGCTTCATCACCTCGGGCGCCTCGGGTCGATCCATGCAGACCACACACAATGTCGCACGCACGCGTCCGGCGGTTTTTTTTTTGAATGGATAAAAGTATTCCAAATTTAGCAGAAATGTTGGTTGGACAGATGCTAGGTACAGTTTTGATGTGATATCCTGGTATGCGGGGTGGCGATTGTCTTTGCAATTAAAGAACAAGTGATTACCAACGTGTTTTTCTGTTTGTAGGGAATCTATAAGTTAAAAGAGATATGTGTTTCAGTCATGTAGGCACTGGCTAGGTGAAATCTGTTTTCCTTCCTTTCTTTTGGGGGATTTGATTATGATTTATGTGCTACGGAATGGTTACTTTTACGTTTTGTTCACTTAATTAAAAAGGGTTCGGATAGGGAAAGCACTAGTTGAACAAGTACGAGGCTAACCTGAACCGAAAGAGTGCATTGGAAATTTCAAATGAGGGCGTTCATAACAAAGAGGGATGGGAATGTTGTAAACCCTGTCATTGGAACTTTCTTTGATTCTCTCGATGAGGCTTACCACTTCTACAATTCGTATTCCTGGGAGGTTGGTTAATTTTTGGCATAAGGCTGTCGAAAAGCAGGTTAAATGCGAATCGCGTGAGGTGCATATGCAGGAGATAGTTTGTGGATGCATGTGCGGTCAGTTTTTATACGAAACATCTGTTTCATTTGAAAGTTTTCAGTTTGCCTGATCGTACTGCAGGATATATGTTTTGCAGAGGAAACCTGATCGAGCGGGAACATACTCGATTGAAGATGTGCATTGTTTTTCCATGGAATACTTCTTGGACCTCATGTGTTTGTGGGGAAAGACAACCAAGTTTTCGCTAGACAAAGGTGATGCCACAAAATCACCCATTCAGTAGGCCGCCGATGTATGTCCTCTGTGGCGTTGGCGGGGAAGGGAGTACCGAGAAGTCGGCGAATCGGCCATACGGCGGCGGCTCGAGGATGCGCTGCTAGGCGACGAACGACTGACTGACGTGGCGGCGTGGATCCGCGCTTCGGATCACGGGGACCTCCGGCCACCTCATTTGGAGGAGAGGGGGCGGCGAGGAACGGCGGGGCAGGGACAGAGGAGAGGCAGTAGGTGAAGAGAGAGTATATTTTATTACTCTGCCACCGAGCGATGGGTAAATATAGGGAGAACCGTGATGGCTGAAGATAGTTTTTACTTCTCTAAGACCGATTGAGGATTGGCTACGTGTCGGTTACACAAGTAAAATCAGAATTTTACTCCTCTAACCTGTTATGGGCGTCGGTTAGAAATACCATTCCAATCTTCACCTCCCGACAATACAGTGAAGCTAGAAGACTGCACAATTTTTTTGACACAACTCCTTGCATTTTTTATATTATATTAGCGGTAGGTGCATAGAGGATCTTTGGTACAATTCTAATCCTTGCCGATCAGGGAGCTTTGACAGCCGCGATAGTATAGTATAGATCAATATCGCGCCAGGGGTGCCGTTCCCAACGATATGGTAATCAGGTAATGCTCAAGTTAGTAAAAATCCTGGTTTAACATACATATTCAAATAGGACAACAAAATAAAATAAAGAGGGAACATTCACTTGTAATAGAGGCAAGTCATCATCGAGTTTAACATCATCATGATATTAAGGCAACATCAAGTTTATTGCGTTCAAGGGACCACAAAGGGTAACAACTTGACACTAAGTTCAGTACTAAGAGCATGAACATGAGAGCAAGTCATGTGTACAGATAGACCAAAGGCATTAGAGAGTAGCCAGTACAAAATACATATCCCAATGCTCTGGACAGAAATATAGAAAAGCACGGTGGCAATGATTGTGTTCTCTGATACAGCCTTCGATGGTAAATGGATCTTGGAATCACAAGATGGTCCAATATAATATAAGAAGGACGCTGATATTCACCCATCGTTCAGTCTGGGAGCTTCCCAGACCGAACGAAAGGTTCGGTGTCGAGCTTTTTCCGAATAACGATTTCGTTTGATAGGAATCACCCTACAGCCCGAACACCTCATGCCAGAAAGGACATTTCTAGGCCTCCTGGCCCAAAAAAAAGAACAGAAAATTAACAAAAAAGAGCATATGCAGTGAGTATTTTGCAATGTATTTTTTTAAACGAGGCAAAAGACTTGCCATTTTTATTAATTAAGAAGGAGTGAGAATTGCTCGGCTAATTGACGGAAAATCGGGCTAAAACCGATACAATCCAACCCATATAACATGGGTACCACCAGCCAACCTGGCCACCAACATGGGATCACAGACCTACAAACAGCTGCACAGACACCATGACGGCACATGCCAACAGAAGGCCACACGTGCGAACAACCGACATCTTCGACTCTGACGACGATCATCACAAGGGAGATATGCAGGACTTGCGCCGACCGTGCCCTCCATAACCGACCACCGAGAGCCTGGCATCGTCACCGCATGGACACACTCCACCACAGCTCCGACTTCAAAGCAACCAAGCAACCAACGAAAGAGCACCTCAGACACGCCGGGATGATCCGACTACTGAAGCCCGAGCCACGACCAAAACTCCTCTCGACGCCATCATCGTTGCCAAACAGAAATCAGCGCCCCCGATCTGGCCGCCTCAGCAAACTATGCGTCAAAGATGCCGCCAACCACTGGTCTCCAGGTTGTGGCCAGCTCCGAGACGATGCACCCAAGGAGGAAGAATACGTGAAGGCGCCTTCATCGCCCGATCCCGAAGATCTGACGTTTCCCTCCGGAGTCAAGGCCACGGCAAGGGAGAGGAGCACCACACAGCAGCAACGCTTCCAAGAAAGAGCACGACGCCCACGGGCGTCGTCGCCATCGGATCCGGCAAAGGCCGGACATAGGATTTCTCCGGAGATGCTCAACCACCACCTGCTCGCACCTGCCAGCCAACAAACCCCATCCTGCTGAGAATGACCCTGCACTGGCCATGGGATCCCATGACCCACCACGCCCAGACGCGCGCACCACCCCCCAGGCGAAGCCGCTTCCACCAAATCCGGGGCCGCCGCCCCGACAGCCTCCACCACGCTGTCAGCCACGCCGGGCTAGCAAGCCGACCAACTCCATAGCACCAAGCCGGGAGGGGAGGTCGCCACCCCACCCCATCCCGCCGAGCAGGGCTGCCGGGCCGAAGCCCGAGCAACCCACTGCAGCCGCAGCATCGCCGGGAGGGGTCTCGTCGAGCAGCCATGAGTCGCAGTCCGCATCCCCACCCGCCGGATCCACGCGCCAGGAGCCGCCGGAGCGCCGCCACCCGCCATGCCGTCCCCGCCAGATCCCGTCGAGGCGCACCGAGGCCGCACCCCAAATCACCGGAACGAGGACGCCCATCTCCGTGCCCTGCGCGCCTCGCGCCCTCGCCGCCCCGCCCCGAGCACGGCCACCCACGCCGGTGCGCACACCCGCGCGAGCACCGCGCCGAGCCGAGTCCCCGCACGAACGAACGGCCCGCGCCGCCCTTGCTTGAGCTGGAGGAGGGAAAGGCCCCGCCGCCGCCGAGCCACGCGGGCTTCGCCCGGCGACGTCCGTCGGCGGCGGCGAGGGGAGGAGGGGCCGGAGGGGCTTGCGCTGGCGGCGGCTAGGGTTCGCTCCCGGGCCGCCCGCGAGAGCGACCTGGGGAGCGCATCTCAAGTATTTTGCAATGTAGTGTACATAATAAATGCCTACTTATACTAAAAGTCTAAAACCAATCTGTAAACATCTAATACAATACCTTTGGGCAAAGGAAAATATTAAGTATGATGGCAACTAATTATAATTCAGCCAATAAACCTGAAGATGATATTAACTACACATGTATCCCTTTGGGTTTCTTGCATGGCTTGTGAAGAATACACTTCACAGAAATAATCCTCTACTGGTTACTCTCAATCTAAAATCAATGGTTAAATTACTATGTTTCATCATCAAGCCAGCATACGCGGTTCATATATAAATATCTACTCCTATAAACTAAATCAAGCTAGCATACACAGTTCATCTCCAAATAGGATTCATCTTCTGCTGTCTGGTTGCCCAAATCCAACCAGAGATCCTTACATAAGAGAAGGGGGGAGGGGGTAGAGGAGCAATAGGAGCTTACTTGCAAGTAGAAGCCAGAGCGCAGGGTAGCGCAAGCGCTAGACATGTCATCACAAAACCATTACAAGCCCTGATCCAGATCCCCTGCTTCGCTGTATGATGCCACTTGAAAATAGAGCATTTTCTACTCGGAGGAAAAAACATGGCTTATTGGGCATTGTGTAGGACAGGTTTACACAAAGGTGTAGAAAATACTTGCAGTAATTATCAACCTGATCACTGAATTCTGAAGCTTTGAACCTAACGAGTAAAGTGCATTACAATGCAGAATGCTGACTTTTAAGGTAATTGCTTGTGCTGATTATCACAGAAACATTGTTGAGAATTTTCCACAACTGCCTCTACATAATGTATAGGTAGCTTTGGATAAAAATAAATAACTCCACACATGTTCATTCAATGTAGAGAAGACCTGATGAAAAACTAATCCAAGCCTAGGCTTTCTGTAGGGTTTCTTATTCTTCCTTTCGGATCTAACGGCGATAAAGAATAAATTTTTCTGATTGAAATCAACATTTCTGGATGATTTGGCAGGAGATATATTTTCACCAATTGATCGAAGCCAATTTCTTCATAGAACAGATGATGCAATTGGCTATATTCAGGGAAGAGAAAGGAAAGGTAAACGCAACATTTAACTCCTGCTATGGAAATACTGTATCAATTGCTTATATCCAGGGAAGACGATGCAATTTTCTATATTCAAGGAACGAAGGAAGTAATTTTCTATATTACTGGAACAGTTGATGCAATTATCTAGTCACGGAACTATTATTAAATGCATAGGAACCAAAACAATTTATTTTCTCAACAAACAGAAAACAGTAACCATGCATCTGCTACAAGGTGGAAACATTTAAAACAATTTTTTTTTATGATGTAACCTCTATTTTGGATCTACCAAAGCTTAGTTTCTCAGTTACACAAGCCTACTCACCAAGTTGTACACTAAGCAAATGTATAAAACCAAGTTGTAGCTTGTAAATGGAAGTGCAAATGTACAGACAAACGTGGAAAATGAACCTCTTTGGAGACATGGGGAACAATTAACAATACCAAGTGAATGACAGAGAGCAAAGGGAAGGGCACCTGAGCCACGACGGCAAGGCAACCACGACGACGGCGACGTCCAGATCAAATCCAAAATCGAAAGGGAGAAGGGGGTGAAGTGAGGACATGGTCGGACTGGCCGCCGTCTTTTGGCCTCGCTCCTCCTCCTCCTGCGGAATCCCATGCGATAGCGTGGCCACCATCCTCATCGCCGCCAGTCCGTCGTACGGAAGGTAGCAAAAAACAAAATAACCTGAAACGCTTACTTAGCAAGGAAATAAGTTACAAAGCTAACAAAACCTACATTTAGTCTGGTGCATGATCCAAAAAATGCAGTGGTGACAGACAGAATTGGGGAAAGCTTCAGAACAAACTAAAGAAAACAGAAGGAAATGTCCGCTCAATGGCTCGGATTAACCCAGCAACTTAATCACAGCAGTCGAAAAATTGTTTATGGATACAAACAGCAACATGGGACATGCTACCTCGGTCACTCTTTACATGAACAATCCAACATTATCTCCCAATAAAAACTCTAAAACAAATCTTGTAGCATTATTATTTGTAGCATTTAAGAACAAATAGTTGCAACTCGTAACTTGCGGAAAAATAAGTAATAGTATCACAACGAATTAAAACAAGCTATTCAACCGATAACTTGCTGGGAGCGAGTCTTTCTAGTATAACAAAGTGCAACTTACCTTTTAACCAGATTAAATCAAGGACCAACAACAAACAATAAAAGATCAAGAATAACTTATATGCAATAAAGGCATGAGAGATAAGAAATCTCTACATGAGACGGCTATAAACACTGGAGAGCAACACCTATAAATACAAATAAAAAGGGTTCAGGGTTCATTGCATAGTGGGCTCAGATTCGCCTTTCCTCGATCATATAACCTACCCCCGTCGTCTCTTGTCACCAAATCAATTTGTTTATATAGTGGAGCTGCCCTGGTTATTACTCAACAAGAATGACCATCCAAGGACATAACAATAAGTATCATAGAACCAAAAAGGATTCTAGAGACAAGACGGAGGATCCAACTTGATACCCTCAGGTGCCTTGATTGCTCAAAGGCACACTTATTTCAGCCACGGTCAATCATCATCGCCCTAGCAAGAATGGCTTCCAATAGGCCGGCTGTCCGTGGACACGTCAGCACATGTACGTGGACATTTGCGGATAGAACTTTCGGGGTCAGCATTGGAGAAGCCCTAATAATGCAATCATGCATTTTTTTTTCCTTCAATGTGTTCTTAAATTCCTCCAAACCAAAGAGGCGCTAAATACAAATACAGAATGGCAACAACATAGCACACTGTGCTTGAGACCAGAACTGCATTGGAATGGGCTCAGATTCGCCTTTGCTCGATCATGACCCTTCCCCTAGTGTCTCCATCACCAGATCAATCTGTTCTTACAAGGGTGAAACTGCCCTAGTTATCACTCATCAGAAATGACCATCCAAGGACAGAGCCACTAAAATAAGCACATGATTGAAATGGCACAAAGAAACAAGGGGGGATCCAACTTAATACCCACAGTGCCTCGATTGCTCGAGAGCATGCTTATATCAGCCAAAACCGATCACCATAGCCCCGCGCCAGCTAAGAGCGACCCTAGTGGCAGATATGATCGGGGCAACGGGCATGTGGCCGCCGGAGGCGGTGGCTCGGGCCGGAGAGAACAAGAGTGATGGCTGCGCACGAGAAAGACGGAGGTGAGAGGAGAAGACTAACCCCTAGCTTTGTCACCCGATTGGGGATGAGGCCACGAATCGGGGCAAGGTATCTGGCGTCGGGGACACGAAAAACCGAAAATGCCCTAGGCGGGGGACAAGAATTTCAGCGGTGGCACGAGATCTTTTGCCTCTGGAGAGTGCCGACCGGCCGCACGGGGTGTGCCCTAGCCACAACAAATGACACGCAGGTCCCACCAGCGAGAGACCCGACACGCCAGCGAGGCACGGCTAAAATCACGGAGTGAGCTAGATCGCAGGAGAAGAGTAACTATTCATTCCTACAGTGTCGCTCCCAGATCCGACGGCCGAGGTCATCCGGTGGCTCGATCCGACGGCCCAGATCGCATCAAGCAAAACGATCTGACGGCCACCAGTCGCTAAACTCCGAGAGAGCCCGCCGTCCAGCTAGGTTCTTGTTGGCTGAAGCAAACAGCAAGATCAAAGTGAGCATGTGTGAGAACCCATGTATAATAGGGCTGTGAAAGGAAATATGTGTAAAACATGGCTGAAGCAAACCGTAGGATCAAAGTGAACATATGTGAGATATCATTTCTAGTCCAAAGGTAGGTTGGAAAACATCATATGTCATGATGCTGTAACTCAACTGAATCTCTGAGATTATGCCAATGATAAGAAGTCATCGGATACATAGTAAAACAGAGAGACTGTGAGCTTAAATTAGTTGGGCAAACACATTTTGCACTGCAGACTTGTTTCTATTTTTGTCATACAAACTCTTTTCCTATCCAATATTGATCATCTAATTAACAATACCATAGACTGGACAGTGGATTGAGTATAATTGATCAATACGGATTCTGTTAGACATAACTATGTTTTTTTAATCGGACATGTGACAGCTTGCTACCGACTTGAATTGACCACTCCTACATATAAAATTTTAACTTGTCGATACACTTAAATAAGCAACCACAATCTGTCCTAAAGGTGAATGTCCTATCTGTTTAGTGGAGTAATGGTTCGTGATATCTTGGTTTTGCACAGAAGTCATATGAAAAATAATGTTCGACAACCAATACCCGACCCCCTCTCAGTTTATTTCCAGTGGCCAATTCCTAAAATGCCAGTTAGTCCGCATATTTCTAAGCATTTAAAATTACTATATGGAATTAGAAACTAAATCAGTAATACTTTTACCTCATTTGAATATGCCATTGTCTTTATTTGTGACAACAGCAGACGAATGTGGCAAGAATATATGTCACTAAGTAAACTGAAAGGAGCTCAAGTTATATATTTTGACCAACTGGTCTGCACTAATCGTAATCTCTTGTTAATTCATATATCCAAATGGAACCATCTTGAAAGTAAAATCTCAACCAGAAACTTACATAATCACTAAATTCATACACACCAGAGAAACAAAATACCAAAGATGGTAGAGCATTATTTAAGTTCATAGGTGATTGTCAAATAGCATGGACATTACTTAATATTCCCATGAGTTCATTTTAGTAAGAATATACTCCTCCGTCATAATATAAGACGTTTTTGCAAGCTAACTTTGCTTCCAAAAACGTCTTAAATATGAGACAGAGGGAGTACATAATAATAGAGATTCTTCCTTCGGCCATTAAGCAATAAGTTTCTCAGCAGTAGGTAGTTTCAACCAATGTGAAGGAAGAAAATAGAGCAAATCACTCACTACATGAAAAACACATGCAACTCTTTACCTCCAGAAATTGCCTCATTGGTTGTGTCCTTAAGCAGTGGAAAATAATAAATCTTTGGTGCAATCAAATGACCAAATAGAAAAGGCCTACACAAGAGAACATTGTATTAGAAAGAAATATGATCCATGTGGTAAGCACTAAGAATACATGTCCTATCTTGCCTAAAAATACAATAATTGCAGGTTACCTATTAATGCGGCCCTTCAATTATTCACATGCATCATTTAAGCCCTTCTTCCCGGAATATGGAATTCTGTATCCAGCCAAAGGAGATACAAATGCATCATTGTCGATGTTCATCACACAAAGGACAAGTTGAACAGAGCATCTTCCTAGGATGGCTAAGCAAACCAAAAGGGTGAGATTCTGCCAACTTATTGAGGGACCTTGAAGGGACTGGCAGGAGAAATGGTTCTGAAAACAGAAGACCGAGTGAGTGCAACATCAAAGGAGAAGCAACGTGCACATGTACACATAATATACCACATAAAAAAATCAGGAAAGCAAAAGCATGTCTAAGCTCGCTGTGGGAATCATGCCTCCAGAGAAGATTTATATACATATAATACCAAAATAAAAATTAGTTACATAGTGTTATCAATCTCCACACATATAGACCTGTACGCAGCTGACGGAGGAGGGTGGCGTATCACACCAGGTCAAGAAAGCATATATCCATGGCGAGCACCAATGGGTGTTTGCACGTATATTTTGTAGATGATAGAGCATTACATAAGTTATTAACAGTTAAGGAAACCATAAATATGCTAGTAATACTAATTAGAGTTAGTATTGTAGCAGTTAACTCCATTAGATCCATCTAAATATCTATTATCAATTTGTGACTTGTCAGTAGTATAGCATCACGACAACCTTCTACAGAATATCTAACTCTAAACAACCCCAAGTTCTCTTAGGTTGAAATAACTTTAGACAAAAAAACAATTGATTTATTTTGAAGCTCAGTTAACATCTTGATGGAGAACACACAGAAATAGACAATCTCTTGGATTATAATTGCATGAAGAGATGAGGTATGGTACGCCTATGTGTGAACCAATTACCTAACCAGCACGCATAAAAAATTATCAATTGAAGGATTCCCCAAACAAAAATATGAGAACCAGCCTCCATGATCTGCCTGGATCAATCAATTGACCTGAACCAGCCTCCATGATCTGCCTGGATCAATCAATTGACTTGTACAAAAAATTGAGTGCAGCAATTAACTACACAATCAGTGGCATGTGCTAGGCTAATCGGTGGTGACTGTTGTTTTAGCAGCAGACACATACGAATCTAGGAGGAGGGAGAGCAACAAGCTTACCAGCGGCAATGTGGTCGAGCAGCAAGGCAAGGTCGAGCAGCAAAGAACAACATCCCATTCTTCCCGTACAAACCAATGGCCCTTTTCTTCCTGCACATCCACAAGAGAAGAGCAGACCATGTGTGAGCGTTGCCGACGGCGACCAGCGCAAATGGGAGAAATCCATGGCGTGCTCGCAGGGCCGGTCCTGAGATTTCAGGGGCCCAGGGCAAGGTAACATAGAGGGGCCCTAACACCACATAAACAAATAAGTATACATATTACTATTTTTTGAAAAAAAAAACAGTACGCTATAATCTATGTTGCATTGTGATCTAGAGTATCAAAAAACAAGATCTTAAATATTGAAGGTAAAAGTTGTTCGTTCTTGTCCATCAAACACTTATATTTCAATATTAGGTAAATTCAACACACTTCCATGCCCACTAAAATTAGTATTATCCTTAATTTTTCACAGGTTGTTTTCAAGAGTAACTAAAGCTAATTCTTCAGAATTACATTGTTCCCTTTGTCATCGGTATGTTACTTTTCCGAGATTCAGTCGTCGGTATCTCCACATATATGCCTTTTTGGATTTGATGGAGTATGGAGAAAACAAGCAGGATATCGCCTAGATTTATAATACATGGATGAAACATGAGGTGAGAGGGACGAGAGAGAAAGAGTTTGTTTAGGGCGCCTCTATGTCTCGCTTCACGCGAGACAAGAGGGAAGCCTCGCCCGAAGGGAGGCTCCAGATGGGCCGGCCCAGGCGCATGGGTGGCCACAACCTCGTTTTTTTTCATCTTTTCTGTTTTGTTTATACTTCCAAATATACTAAGTAAATATATTACAATAAGCACTTACATAAAAACACTTAAAAATGTTAACCAAACATTTGAAAAATATGTGTATAGAAAGAAGGTTTCTCATGTATAAAATAAATACAATGTGTATGAAAAATTGATCATGCATTTAAAAAAATGTTAATCAAGCATTTGAAATAATGTTAAGCAAGTTTTTGAAAAATATTAATCAAGCATTTGAAAAATGTTAAATATGTATAAAACAATTGTTGACCATGTATTAAAAGGCTTGTCAATCTTGCATTCGAAAAATGTTAATCAAATATCTGAGAAATATTCAAAATGTAAATAAAAGAATGTTCACAATGTATTAAAAAATGTCAATGTTGTATTTTAAAAATGTCAATTGTGTATTATAAAATGTATTAGATATATAAAAAAATGTACTATGTATATGAAAAAAAGTAGACACAAGAAAAATGTTAATCATGTACTTCAAAATGTTAAACATGTATACAAAACTGTTTCTGATGTATACAAAAAATATTGAATGTGTACTGGAAAAAATTGACATGCGTTGAATGAAAAAGAAACTATTGAAAATCGACAAAGAAACTAAG
Organism: Triticum urartu; assembly: GCF_056163025.1. Taxonomy (NCBI): domain Eukaryota; kingdom Viridiplantae; phylum Streptophyta; class Magnoliopsida; order Poales; family Poaceae; genus Triticum; species Triticum urartu. Next base: position 518,671,661 of record NC_141877.1, read on the forward strand.
TAAAAGAAGAAACCAAATTAAAAGCAAAAGGAAAAACAAAGAAAGCCGAAATAATAATAATAATAATAGAATAAACAAATGCAAAAGAAAGAAAACCGAGAAAGCTGAGAAAGAAATAACAAAAGAAGGAAACCGATGAAAGCCGGGAAAAAACAAAGACAAATGAAGAAGGAAAATAAAAAAGAGTGAAAACTGAGAAAGAACAAATGAACATGAAGAAGGGAAAGTAACACCAGTGAAAACCGGTGAAAAACAAAGAAAAACAGAAAATAAAAGAACCGATGAAGAAATAGATAAAACCAAAAGAAAACAAAAAAAGGAAAAAGAAGATGAAAAAATCCGGACCAAACCTGTCCATGCATTGATCGAGACTACAGCTTCCTGATGCTCGTAATGTATAGTGGTCAAATAGGATTATTTTCTTCGTGAGACCTTTTACTTTTTTTTATCATGTGGGAGTTAGAATTAATTCCTGTTTACTTACTTTTATCCATGTGGGGGGATCACCTCATGACGCTAGGAGAACTCATCACACTCGGCAGCCCCAAGCAGCGGCCCAAAACATCTTCAAGTTCCATGGATCAAGAAGGTATAGCAATAGTACTGTCACACCTGTATATACAACTACTTACAGGTCAATCATGTGGTGGAACTATTTTAAATTGCGGTTTTGCCAGAACTGATGCTAAGTCATGGCAGGTTGTTCCTGTTGCTGATGTGTGCTGGTTATAACTTGGATTCCATGGATGATGATGAGATTCTGGCGGTAGTGTTTTCATCTGATATCTTTGATATTTTATTTACTGAATAACCTTCCAAGAATTACATAAGCATATCGCCTTATCATGTCATAGTGCAGCTGAACCTGAGCGTAATTGCAGGCTATAGCTCTTTATTATGTCATATTGAATGACTGAATGGTGACACTATATTGAACTCGTCAATTCTTCACCACATTGTTTGTTTCGATATTCTATATTGTTGGAAAATTAGGCAAGTTCATGATTAATTCCAGTAAATAATTCATGACTAGAAGAGATACTAGCATGCAAAAATCTAGCAAACTAGAAGAACAGCAAGACATGCATAACAGCAGCAAACACGTAACAGTAGCTGTAGAAACAGACATGAACAGAGGATGTTGGACGTACTGATCGTTAGCTATTATGGGTGCGACAGTGTTGATGACGATGTTGGCGACGATCTGCTGCTGACGGCGATGAATACGATGATGAGTAGCACCGCCCGACTTGGACGGAAGACGACCCGTGATGACGAATTTGAGCAGTCGCGCACAGCGCTTCCCAAAAACCTAATTCGTCCTCTCCCGGTGCAGGATCGCAAAGACGAACGGTTCCGGAGACCTGCTCTCCCACGCGCCGATGCATGCCGGCGTTTGGGATGGAGTAGACTACGATGGCGGCGCAAGTTGTGAGATGAGGCAAAACCCTAGGTGTTTTTCGGTGTATCTCTGGCCGCAGCTGGTAGCTGTATATATATTAGGACCAGAGGCGGTATTGTGTCGCGACCACAATCCCAAACCGACTCGGTTTCTAATTCGTATACTTACCGGACAAGAAATCAAAAAACTTGTCTGCCAAGACATAAAAATAAAACGGCAAAAGGAAGCTGCGCTCCTGCAAGGAGACGGACCGGATTTCGGCGGACCATTCACGCGCATGTCGCATGTACGCCTCGCCTCGCCTCGCCACGCCACGGCCCGGCCAGGCGAGCGAGCGCGCGCGTGTGGTTTTCCCTTTCTGTTCTCACACATCACTTAGAGTGGTAGAGAGAACCCACTATATAAAGAGGTCCAACTCTTCTTCAACTTTCAAGGTGGGACTAAACTTAGCACCACCACTTGCCATTTTACACATGGGCTTTGAGATTTCAGAAATTGCTATGGGCCTAGCCCATTAATTCTAACAATCCCCCACCAGATCTCAAATACCCATTTAGAGATTTGCCTTCTCTCACCACTTGTTTAATATACCAGTGTTTCAGCAGAGACTGTTAAGTTGAACTTCTACCTAGAACTTTAAGCTACATCCATTCACAACTTGACAATGGACTATGCCTTGAATTGCTAGTTTTGTGTGAACAGGTTTCACTCAAAGTCTTAACCAGTACCTGACCGTCAGTAGGCTACCCCGCGGTTTGGAGCTTATACGTCATACTCCCTGGTCTCTTCGTGAGTTTACTAGAGATCACCCAAATCTCATAGACTGCGACGTTTACAGTCAGAACTCATATAGGTGTGTTCTTTCAAGACTGCTCTGTAGGACAGCATCTTTACTAATTATAGCCAATAGAACCACATTAAGGCATGTTGTCGACCTGCCTTACAGATCTGAGCCTTACAGCTCTGAGAGTTTTGCATCTTCACTTGGAGACGATCATAAGTTATTACTCTCCTCAGTTAACCAATAGCTTGTTCTTCCCAGATCCTAATTCACGGGATCTCCGATCACAAAGGTTGGGTTACTACTATGGTGTAACATCTATGGGTCTCATACCCATCTCCCTCGATGCAATATCTATCACATTTCGTGATAGTCCCTTTGTAAAGGGATCTGCCAGGTTTTTGTCTGTTTGTATATACGTAACAGTTATTACTCCGGAGTTTCTCAACTTCCTGACAGACTTCAAACGTCTTTTCACGTGTCTTGATGACTTTGCATTATCTTTAGAATTGTTCACTTTAGCGATAACCGTTTGGTTATCACAATTCATAAGAATAGCCGGTACAGGTTTTTCAACAACCGGCAAGTCCATCAAGAGCTCACGCAGCCATTCTGCCTCAACAGTAGCTGTGTCCAAAGCAGTTAATTCTGCTTCCATAGTTGACCTCGTCAATATGGTTTGCTTGCAAGACCTCCATGACACTGCGCCACCACCATGAGTAAATACATACCCACTTGTTGCGTAAAGTACATCAACATCGGAGATCCAATTTGAATCACTATATCCTTCTAGCACAGCAGGATGCCCTGAATAAGTGATTCCGTAACTCATAGTACCTCTCAGATAGCGCAAGACCCTTTCTAGTGCATGCCAATGATCATCACCCGGGTTAGACATGAACCTACTCAGTTTGCTCATAGCAAAAGAGATATCTGGTCTTGTAGCGCTAGCTAAGTACATGAGTGAACCGACAATTTGAGAGTATCTTAATTGATCTCTCGTTTCTTTCTTGTTCTTTCTGAGTGTCACGCTGGGATCATAAGGTGTTGGAGAAGGCTTGCTATCCATAAAACCGAATCGGTTCAAGACCTTCTCAACATAGTGAGATTGCGTTAATGTAATCCCACTCTCATCCTTAATAAGTTTGATGTTTAGAATTACATCGGCTTCTCCCAGATCTTTCATGTCAAAACTTTTTGATAGAAAAGACTTGACCTCATTAATTGCATTAATGTTTGTACCAAAGATCAGTATGTCGTCCACATACAAACATAATATGACACTATTGCCCCCACCATGGCGATAGTAAACACACCTATCAGCCTCGTTAATGACAAATCCTGCAGAAGTCAAAGTTCTTTCAAACTTCTCATGCCATTGCTTAGGTGCCTGTTTCAGACCATACAAAGATTTTAACAACTTGCACACCTTTCTCTCTTCACCCTTTACCACAAACCCGTCAGGCTGATCCATATAGATCTCCTCTTCCAACTCTCCATTGAGAAAAGTTGTCTTTACATCCATTTGATGAATGATAAGACCATAAGAAGCAGCCAAGGAAAGTAACACTCGAATGGTGGTCATTCTAGCAACGGGTGAATAGGTGTCAAAGTAATCTTCGCCTTCTTTCTGAGTGTAGCCCTTGGCCACTAGCCGCGCCTTGTATTTATCAATAGTACCATCAGGCTTTAGCTTCTTTTTGAACACCCACTTACAGCCCACAGGTTTACAACCATATGGTCTATCAGTTAGTTCCCAAGTTCCATTAGAAAGAATTGAGTCCATCTCATTATGAACAGCTTCTTTCCAATCATCTACATCCGGAGATGCATATGCTTCTGCAATCGTCTTGGGTGTGTCGTCCACAAGGTATACAATGAAATCATCACCAAAGGATTTTGCAATCCTTTGTCTCTTCTTCCTTCTAGGAACTTCATTGTTATCCTTCTCAAGGACTTCCTCATGTGATTGTTCGAAATATTCATCAGTTGTACTAGATTCAGGAATTATCTCGGAAGAAAATCTAGCAATGCTATGCATATCTTTCATAGGAAATATGTTCTCAAAAAATGTTGCATCACGAGATTCCATTATAGTATCAACATGCATATCAGGTACTTCAGATTTTACCACTAAAAACCTATAAGCAATGCTCCGTTGAGCATACCCTAGAAAGACACAGTCCACTGTCTTTGGTCCAAGTTTGCGTTTCTTAGGAATAGGAATATTGACCTTTGCCAAACATCCCCAAGTGCGCAAATAAGAAAGTGATGGTTTTCTCCCAACCCACTCCTCATAAGGGGTTTTCTCTTTATTATTGTTGGGAACTCTATTCAGGACATGACATGAAGTCAATAGAGCCTCCCCCCACCATGCCTTAGATAAACCAGCAGTGTCTAACATGGCATTCACCAAGTCAGTCAATGTGCAGTTTTTCCTCTCGGCCACTCCATTTGATTGAGGTGAATAGGGAGGCGTCCTCTCATGAATAATACCATGTTCCTCACAAAATTCATCAAAAACTTTTGGAAAATACTCTCCACCACGATCGGACCTAAGACGCTTGATCTTTCTCTCTAGTTGATTTTCAACTTCAGCTTTATAGATTTTAAAGTAGTATAATGCTTCATCTTTAGTTTGCAACAAATAAACATAGCAAAATCTAGTCGCATCATCAATCAAAGTCATGAAATATCTCTTTCCACCTTTTGTCAACACACCATTCATCTCACAAAGATCAGAATGTATGAGTTCTAGAGGTGCCAAGTTTCTCTCCTCGGCAGCCTTATGAGGCTTTCGAGGTTGCTTAGATTGCACACAACTATGGCACTTAGAACCTTTGGCAACTGTGAAGTTCGGAATTAAACTCATGCTGGATAGCCGAGACATTAAACCAAAATTAATATGACATAAACAAGAGTGCCAAATACTTGCATCATCATTAACACTAGCACAAATTTGGTTTATTGACTTATTGCAAAAATCTGAAAGAGAAAAGCGGAACAAGCCTCCGCACTCATAGCCTTTTCCTATAAATTGTCCAAATCTTGACACGGTTACTTTATTGGACTCTAAAACTACCTTAAATCCATCTCGACATAGAAGGGAGCCGCTAACTAGATTCTTGTTCATAGTAGGGACATGCTGCACGTTCCTTAGTTGCACGATCTTTCCCGAAGTAAACTTCAGATCCACCGTGCCAATGCCACGAACAGAAGCATGTGACCCATTCCCCATTAGGACGGAAGAATCCCTTGCGACCTGATAAGAAGTAAACAGGGAGATGTCAGCACACACATGAACGTTAGCACCCGAATCAATCCACCACGAAGATGATTGAAATACTGAAAGCACAATAGGTAAATTACCATACCCATCAGTATTGCTAGCGGTCACCATGTTGACAGTCTTGGAGCTTGTTTTCCCTCTGCGGTCTGCATGTTCAGGGCATTCCTTGGAAAAGTGTCCAGGCTTCCCACAGGCGTAGCACTCTAGCTCAGCCTTGTTGAACTTCTTCTTCTTGAAGGTAGTAGTCTTGGTAGGCTTGTTGAAAACAGGTTTGTTCTTCCCTTTGTTCTTGTTCTGTGGGTACCTCTGCACCATGTTAGCAGTAGATTGAACCTCACCTCCTTTTTCAGTGGTATCTTTAGCCCGAGCTTTTTCTTCAACATCAAGAGATGCAATCAGATTTTCAACTGATATCTCCTGTCTCTTATGCTTCAGAGTTGTGGCGAAATTCCTCCATGAAGGAGGCAACTTTGCAATCATGCACCCAGCCACGAATTTGTCGGGTAGAACACATTTAAGGAGTTCAAGTTCCTTCACAATGCACTGTATTTCATGAGCTTGTTCAACCACAGAACGGTTATTCACCATCTTGTAGTCATGAAAACTCTCCATGATGTACAGTTCACTGCCTGCATCTGTTGCACCGAATTTTGCATTCAGTGCATCCCACAGAATTTTTCCGTCGTTTATGTGCATGTACACATCACACAGACGGTCAGCAAGAACACTCAGAATGCATCCCACAAACATAGTATTGGCTTCCTGGAATTTTCTCCGATCTTCGTCGGTCATTCCCTCTGGAGCACCAACACTAGCGTGGAAAACTTTCAGAGCAGTAAGCCAGAGCGTGGTCTTCACCTGCCACCTCTTAAAGTGCACACCGGTAAACTTATCCGGCCTCAGTGCATCAGCGAATCCAGCCATAGTTAACTCAGGAAATTGCCTATAATTAGGTTTTTGAATTGTTGGAAAATTAGGCAAGTTCATGATTAATTCCAGTAAATAATTCATGACTAGAAGAGATACTAGCATGCAAAAATCTAGCAAACTAGAAGAACAGCAAGACATGCATAACAGCAGCAAACACGTAACAGTAGTTGTAGAAACAGACATGAACAGAGGATGTTGGACATACTGATCGTTAGCTATTATGGGTGCGACAGTGTTGATGACGATGTTGGCGACGATCTGCTGCTGACGGCGATGAATACGACGATGAGTAGCACCGCCCGACTTGGACGGAAGACGACCCGTGATGACGAATTTGAGCAGTCGCGCACAGCGCTTCCCAAAAACCTAATTCGTCCTCTCCCGGTGCAGGATCGCAAAGACGAACGGTTCCGGAGACCTGCTCTCCCACGCGCCGATGCACGCCGGCGTTTGGGATGGAGTAGACTACGATGGCGGCGCAAGTTGTGAGATGAGGCAAAACCCTAGGTGTTTTTCGGTGTATCTCTGGCCGCAGCCGGTAGCTGTATATATATTAGGACCAGAGGCGGTATTGTGTCGCGACCATAATCCCAAAAACTTGTCTGCCAAGACATAAAAATAAAACGGCAAAAGGAAGCTGCGCTCCTGCAAGGAGACGGACCGTATTTCGGCGGACCATTCACGCGCATGCACGCCTCGCCTCGCCTCGCCTCGCCTCGCCTCGGCACGGCCAGGCGAGCGAGCGCGCGTGTGTGGTTTTCCCTTTCTCTTCTCACACGTCACTTAGAGTGGTAGAGAGAACCCACTATATAAAGAGGTCCAACTTTTCTTCAACTTCCAAGGTGGGACTAAACTTAGCACCACCACTTGCCATTTTACACATGGGCTTTGAGATTTTAGAAATTGCTATGGGCCTAGCCCATTAATTCTAACATATATTACCTGCATAGATTCGGAACGTGTATGGAGAATAGTTGTGTTTTCTTAGATCTTCGCTTTCTCTTGCTGCGTGTAGCCGTCTCAGTTCATATATACCTAGCTACATTTTACGTCATATAGGATGCAATTTAGGTTAGTAAAAGGATACCTTATAGTCCAAGACAATATTTTCTAAATTCTAGCCAACTTTGCCGCTAATGAGAATCATCAACAAGTTGCATTTTTCCTTATCTATACTCCTAATGGGGGGGTCTGTACGTCGTTTCGTTTGTATGCAGCCCCTATCAATTGAAGCACACCTCCCCTCACCGATCCCAGGAGACACGGATTCTATTTTTTTATTTGTTGATTTCTTCCCTAACGTTCCATTCTGAATTGATCCTCCCTCTCCAATTTTCTACTACAGAGTATTTTGTTCTATAAAATCAGGATATTTTGTTGTTAAATTTTGTATTTTTAGAAGCAAATACCGTTCGTTGTTTTTCATTTACAACGGTACATGTTCAGTTATGTATTCATATATTACGTACAGAGTTTTAGATATGAAGCAAACAGTTCAAGGTATTTCGGATTGGTAGAGCTTAATCTGTGATGTGTGATGTTTTCTAATGGCACTGCTTATTGTATAATTTAAGATATAACTCGTTATAATTCTGTTAAGTCATACTTATACATCTAACAACCAACATGTGTAGTGATGTACTCAGCCACCTTCTTAAAATTGAAATTTCTTGCTAATTATAGCTGCATGCAAGAATTGATTTTCAATCTGGTAGCTATTAGTATCTTTTAGAAGAGGATTACTTTGCTGGAAAAAAATTATATGAGACCAGGTCTCACGGTTAGCAGGTGAGACCCATCCTGATAGATGACACGTGGCATTCACAAATCACAAAGCATCTAATCTCTCCCCCCCTGATTTTAAGTGGGGGGTGGGGGATGCTTTGTGATTTGTAAATGCCACGTGTCATTCATCAGGATGGGTCTCGCGTGAGACCTAGTCTCATAGAATTCTTTTCCTTACTTTGCTTCAGGGTACAGGATGTTCTGATCTTTGTTTTTATTGCTTTCCTATATGCCACTGAATAGTTTTGACATTGACTTCCTTCCTTTCCTTTCATTCTCAGTGAAGAAAGGAAGCCTTGTGCCAGGGAGAAACAGAACTCTCGATGTTTCTTGTACCTTTGCTAAAAGAAAATTTAGATTGTTATGGTGAAATTACATTACACGAAAATTATGAATGTTATGCTATTCGAGAAAGACACTTGTTTTCTCACTAACACTCTAAATGTCTTCTTACCTTGTATTGTATGAATGCCTACATTTCTTTTCTCATAAAAAGATGCAAATCATCTTTAACTTAAGATGTGTATAGATGTCCAGTAATTGTAGCACATGACCTAGTGTTTGTGCTTTATTTCCAAATAAGAACCAAGCTACTCTTTTAGTCACAATCAGTAAGAAGATTGAATCATCTTTATCCTGAATCAAACATCTTCAGATTAAAGCTCCATCTTTGTACCGAAACAAACACGTACAGATTTTATTCCAAAATAAGAAACAAACTTAATTAAATGTGGACGGATCCAGTCCCTTACCTCTCACCCCCATCGCTCCCGTGGACGACGGCTTGGCGAAGCCTAGCTTTGCCGCCTCCCTCCCCTCCTCCACCCTCGCCGTCGCCGGAGGGCCTCCGACGCTGCCAGGCAAAGCATCGATGGCGGCAAGGCCCCTCTTCCTCCTCGCTAGAGATTGGCAGCATGGGTTGTGGTCACTTGTCAGGGACATGGCGCTAGCATGGGGCGCGACGTCGGTGACACGTGCGTTCACGCGGGCTATGTGGGGTCCCAGGGTGAGTAGCGGCGCGCATGCTGGTGTCCTCATCTCCATGGGACAGGCTTGGGCGTAGGAAGCGGGCAGTCCTGATCGATGGTCGAAGGGGTGGGAGGCAGCATGGGCTTGGTTGGAGGGTGTCTTGTGGTTGCGGGTGTTGTCGTGCCTTGCTTGGGCGCTTGGTGCCCTGGCTCACCCATATCTAGAATTGCTAGCTCTGGCGGGTGGTAGTAGCCGCCCCTTCGGTAGCCCCGGCTGGCAACGGCTGACCATGTGGAAAATGGCCACCGGGACTTGTCCCTGTGCGTGGATGTCCTATCTTGCACCGCGTCGGGTCTTCATCGTACCCTCTGTCCTTGTCGAGGGAAGAATTTGTGGCTGAATGGTTGTGGCTCGGTGCTCTGTTGGTGACGTGAAGGTCCGGAGGTAGCCATGGGTGGTCGCTTGGGTCACTGGTGCACCCGTGCTGCTTTGGTGGCAACGGTTTTGTTGGTGACGGGGTGCGGGTGGTGGTAGTGCCATACCTTCTCCTTGGTCGAAATCAGCCGGCACGTGGATTGCTCGCGCTATGGGGATGGCGACGACATGGGGCTCGTGCTCAGGCGGGCCAGCTTTGGGTTCGAGGCAGGTCGGAGATTTTGCTCCGAGTAGGTGAGGCAAGCACGGCCCGGGTGGTGCTCGGTGGTGGTGGTCATGTTAGCGTTGCGTCGGTGTACGGATTAGCGCGGGTGACCATGTAAATGCATTTATGGCACCGTGTGAGCTCGCCTGGCCAAGGGCTCAGGGCTGACTCGCCGGTGGCCGTCGACAGTCTCAGAGTCGTGTCCCCCGAGTCCATCGGGTATTGGCTGGGGATGCAGGTGTGGACAACTCATATGGTTGAAGCGCCTACCTTGACTCTGGGACTGATGCCAGGCTAGGAGTATATGGAGTGTCGTCGCTCTTCAAACCATGGTTGAGTGCGTTGTGATGTGGGCGGGGCGGCGACCCCAGTGGCGTTCCGTGCGGTTGCTCTTCGGCAAGCATCATTGCAGTGGTGGTGGCTACCGTCCCGGTTTGTGTCGGACAACGAGAGGTGTTGAGACGGGGCAGCTCGGACGTGCCCTCTCTCTCGGTGGGGCGACTTCCTGATTCGGATTTGGGGATATGACATTGTCGCACTACTTCTGGCGGCCTCGTGGTGGCACGGGTGAGTTGCCTAACAAAAGCTCCGTGCCTTGGCGCCGACGGCGACAACACCCGACGGTGACACACTCTTCTTGAAGACGTCGGTGTGGTTCTTCTTTCCGTGTCAGGGCTTCGGGTGAAGACTTTTGTCCGATGTGGACTCGACAGTGGCAACGCTCTGCACCACTATCCCTCTTAGGGGCGCTGTCGAGGAGTTTAGGTGTGCTAGGTTGTAGCATGAGGGTGTTTAGTTCTTCTGATACTTGTTGTTGGTAGCATAATTGTGTGTGTTCTGCATGTGCCGGATTTCTCCAGATCAGAGAGGGCTACCTCACCATCATGTATTGTTCGGCATGTACTTCTTCGGTTGTTGCTTTATCTATAAAGCGGAGCAAAAGCCTGTTTTTGAGAGGGATGTGAGAGGAGGCGGAGCAATCGGACCTAGGTATGGGACACTAGTGCAGAACCGGGCAATAGCACCGGTTCGTAAGGCCCTTTAGTGCTGGTTCGGTATCCGGCACTAAAGTTTGGGCACTAAAGCCCCCCCCTTTAGTACCGGTTCGGCATGAACCGCTACTAAAGGCCCACCACGTGGCGTGAGCTCACGTCGTGGTATGGGGGACCTTTAGTACCGGTTGATGTTACCAACCGGTACTAAAGGTTTTTTTTTGAAAATTTTGAAAAAAAATTGTTTTTTATTAATTTTTGATTTTCTGAACTATTTGATGATTTAGTCTCTAATCACCCCTCTTAACTGCTCAAAGTGTGGATCACTCATTCCAAATCATCTAACTTCCCGACCGATCATCCATCCTCTCACTCCCCCAGCCTGAGCACGCTTAACTTCGGAGTTCTATTCCCCCTACTTTCCAAGTCTGCACTTGTTGTTTTCCTGACAAATGTAAGCTGTCAATCCTATTAACCCTCAGCAGTTTAGCTTGAGCATTAGGTCACATGTTTCACCGTTTGAGTTTGAAACTATTATTCTAAAAAACAGTAATTATTTAGTAACACTAATATTTCTTGACCACAGTTTGACCACAGTTTGACCACAGTTTGACTATAGTTTGACCAGATTTGACCAAAATTCAAAAAAATGAAATAATTATTTAGTAACACTAATATTCTTGACTAATTATGTAGTAACATTAATACTTATTGAATAAGTAGTTTGACCAGATTTAACCAAAATTAAAAAAACTGAAATTTGGGCATATTTTTTTTTCCTTTTGGAATTTGAGAATTCTAAAAAATTGCAAACAGACCGTAGGCTGTCAAAATTGGATGCGGATTTTTGTGCTGGACTTTTTGATATATTATAAGTTTTTCTCCGACATCGTATGCAAAAATTATAGCCGTTTTTACATTTTCCCTACACTTTTTGCAAAACATGTCCAAATTTAAGTTTTCAAATTTTCCTAACTTGTAGATGTAGTAATATAACTACCTCTCGAAACATGTCCCGGTTTTTATTGATGTGATACATGGGGGGGGGGGCAGAGTTTGAAAATTGCCTTATAGTCCCGGTTTGTGTCTCCAACCGGGACTATAGGTCAGACCCCTTTAGTCCCGGTTCATGGCATGAATCGGTATTAAAGGTTAGCCCTTTAGTACCGGTTTGTGCCACGAACCGGTACTAAAGGTGATCGTGGGGCCTCGGCCTGACGCCAGCCTGCCACCACCCCTTTAGTATCGGTTCGTGGCACGAACCGGTACTAAAGGTTCAACACGAACCGACATTAATGCATAGCTGTTCGAACCGGCATTAATGGTACCATTAGTACCGGATCAAAATCAAACCGGGACTAATGTGTCTCACATTAGGTGCTTTTTCTACTAGTGGGAGGAGAGGTACGAATGGGGGAGAAACAGACCTGCGTCGCCGCTGCCTTGGTACATATGTCGCCCTGAGATCTCCTTTCATTTTTTCTTTCTTTTCTTGGGCGCTAGGGGTCGATGGGGTCAGTTTTGCGGGAGATGGACAAGTAAGAGGAAAATGGAGTGGTATCCATCCAAATGGTTGGAACGAGCTTTGCGTTGGAGCGAAAGCGGCATGTAATTGGCCAGGTGTTTCCAATACGAATTCCGTATACAACTAATTGGCCAGGTGTTTCCAATACGAATTCGGTATACAACCAAACATCTGTATTGAGGTCAGATGATTACCAATTCAATTTCTTGGGCTTCAGTAAAGACATTTAAATGCAATATTATATGTAGAGATCTCTTATATGTATTGTAGCCCGTAGCAATGCACGGGCATTCTACTAGTACGACTAATTTTTCAGTGCATATTAATTTCCAAAAAAATACTTGCTCCTACAGACTCGAGGCTACTTGCCCCTGCATACTAATTTTTCAGTACTACAACCCCAAAACTGGGACAAAGATTTTTCAGTCCATTCATTCAGTGCATACTTGCTCCTACAGACTCGAGGCTAATAGCATAACAAGCGCAAGAAAAAATACCAGTGCTTTGCCGCGGTTGTAGTACCTCCTCCCTGGGTTCGTCGGGCTCCATGAGATCCATCCCAAGGCTTTCATGTCACAGCGGCAATACTGTGGCGGCTCGTACTCCATTGGGCCATGTCGGTACAGAACCGGCGACTGCGACGACGCCTGCGTGCCCTTGCTTCCGCTGGTTGACACCCGACTCATGAGGAGATCCCTGAAGACGCCATTGCTTGGTTGACGGCGAAAGGCGAGAGGCGAGGCGGGGCGGGGCGCCGGCGAAAGGCGAGAGGAGAGGCAGGGCGGGGCGCCGACGAAAGGCGAGAGGAGAAGCAGGGCGGGGCGCCGGCGACTGGCGAGAGGAGAGGCGAGGTGGGGATTTTCTCTGCGGGAGAGACAAAGGGGAACAAAGGACAGAGGAGAAGCAAGGGGACAACTGGCTAATGGGACCGCCCTGTCAGGATCTAATCGGCATCAGGGGAGACAAAACCGCTCAAGATTTGATTGAAACCACTAAAGGATGCTATTAACCCGGTTTTAGTAATTTGAGGATGTGATTTGTTCCGGTTTTGAGTTCATGGGGTATTTTGTATCCCAAAGATTGGGTTTGGGGGTGATTTGTATACTTCTTTCTTTTTAGAGCAACTTTAATGGGACGATCCATTTCGCCCGCCCGCGTCCGTTTGGGTCGGCGCGGACAAAAGTGGCGGCCCAAACTCAAATCGTGTCCGCCCGACGTCCGCGCCGACCCATTTCCGGCTCAAAATTGCGTCTGGAATGCGTCGGCGCGGACGCGCCGCGCGTCCTCTCGCGGTCCGCCGCGTCCCCACCTGGCGGCCACCCAACCGCCACGGTCAACATAATTTATGAAGACTGCCCACCTTGGGCCCATGCGTCAGCGACAGCGGTCGTCCTTTTTAAGCCGGGCGTGTAGCGGGGCCGTCCTCATCCACTTACCACTCGCCCCACGTCCCCATTTGGCCACCCCTCCTCCCATGCCGGCGACAACCCTAGCCACCGCCAGCATGGGTTACTTCTTCGGCATCGGCAGCAGCCGCAAGGGCAAAGCCCCCGCCCGCCATTCCCCCTCCCTCCCCGCGCCGGCGCGCGCTCCCCGGCAGAGGCAGCGCATCAACGTGCCGTTGCACCAGGCCGAGTGGCACTGGCACCACTGCGTGCCTCTGCCGTACCCGGACGTGACGCTGCCGCATGACTGGCATTTGGATCCGGAGAGGATCCCAGTGCCGGCGGCGCCGCGGACGGCGAGGGCCCATGAGGAGGAGGTGTGGCGCCGGCGGGCGTTGCTGACGTCGGAGCAGCGCGCCGACCCGCACTTCGCCGCCGACTCGCCCAACTGGGCTCGATGGTTCGCCTTCGAGTACGAGGAGGCGAGACGACACGGCGTCCGCGGTATCGACCACAGCCTGCCGCCGCCCGCGCTCGTCGTCCGCGACGAGGACCAGGAGGCCGAGGCCGCCTATCAGGCGGCCATCAAGGAGAGCGAGGAGGAGGAGCGGTGGAGGGAGGCGGACGAGGCGGCTTTCGAGACTGCCATGGCGGAGGCCATGACCCTCTCCGCGGCGGGCGACTGCGTCGTGCCACCGGTGGCCCCGTCGTCCCCGCCCAAAGCCGAGTCAGAGGAGCCGGCCTACCGCGAGCGCTACTCCTGGACTGGAGTAGTGCGCGAGTGGGTCAGCGCTCCGCCGATCTGGCTCGGGGCGACGGAGAAGCAGGAGGCGGCCTATCTCGACCACTGGCATCGCGTTCGGCTGGCCGAGAAGCACCGGGAGGGCGAGCGTCTGTAGATGCTCGAGCGCGAGGCCGACGAGGAGGCGCGCCAGGCCCAGGCAGCGGCGGCAAAGCCCGACATCGCCGCCGTCTAGAACACGACGTTCCCCTCGGCCGGCCCTGCGCCGACGTTGATCGACCTCACCGGTCCCGACGCAGACGCAGTCGACGATGAGGACGCCTAGGGCAGCGCGTCGTCTTGTTTTTAGTGTTTTTATTAATGTAATGTGGACTTTCACCGGCCTTCATGGCCGGCTTTTATGTTTAATTAAATGCATATATTTATTTTCAAACTGCTTGCAATATTTTTTTTGGCGCGCCGATGAAATGGGTCGGGCCAGCGTTGGGCGCTCGCATCGATTCAAACATAACACCAGACGTTTGTATCAGCCGGGCCGATCCAAATAAATAAAAAACGGATAAAAGCGCCGTTCGTTTGGGTCGGCCCGTTGGAGTTGTTCTTAGGCTAACGGGAGAGAAAGAGTTTTCTCATCTCTTTGTCTGGACCTCAATCCGGGCCGGCCTAGATCGGGTGGCCCTGGTGGCGATCGCGTGGTATATGTCGCAGTAGGCGAGGCATAGACTCCGCGATCGAGGCCTTCCCGAAATCGCCCTATTCCTCCACTCTCGGCGACCCGACCTCCCGCCGGCCGCCGCCTCCACTCTCCGTCGGACAGCGGCGGCGCTCCCCCTCGCCCCCCCACCCCCCACCGCCACTCCCTCGGGCAAGGCCGCAACACGGGGAGATCCGGGGAGGAAGGATGTCGGGGTTCGGCGACGGGTACGTGGGCACCGCGCAGGATGCGGTGAAGATCCGGCGGCTTGAGAAGCAGCGCGAGGCGGAGCGCCGGAAGATCGAGGAGCTCAAGAACAAGAACGCCGACGGGCAGCCCGGCCTCCTCCAGTTCGGCTCCAGCACCTCCGAGGTAAAATCGTCGCCGCATCCATCGTGGGTTTGGCTCGCGACCAAATCTTCGTCTGTTTTTGCTGGTGGATTCCCTTACTAGCATGCATGTGGAGTTCGATTTAGATGCTGTTGGACTAATAGAGACATTTGGGTGCGCTTTGGCATGAGTAGGTAATTGCTCGATTTGTCAGCCCTGTGGTATGTTGTTACTTTTGTTGTTGGAGAATTATCTGTTGTGGTTGCCATGGCATAGTTAGCTTTACTTGGATAACTGCACTCAGAAGATGTAAGTTTATAGCCTTGAAGGACATGTGGGTACTTATATATTTGGTAAACAGTGTTGGTCGATGCCTTGCAGTATTGTTCGGCTGGTGTTTTGTTGGATTTGATGAGAAGTTGATAAATCCTGGAGGGTGTAGGACCTGCACGTTGGATTTTGGCACTTGAATGATTCGCTTAGGAATACCCAGAACTAGCAGTACTGATTCTTTTTTCAGAATTCTATGTATGTATTTTAATTTAAGTCACTGAGTGGAGTTATTTCATTGGATCTTTGACATGGCTTCTTCACAGGATTATAGAGGTTTTTGCAAGTGCCGTGTAAATGTATACTGTGGAGCTGTATTTTAGTACAAGCTAACACTAGGAATTGTGATTTTCAGATTCTTGAGACTGCATTCAAGAAGGAAACTGTCGGCCTAGTTACGAGGGAGCAGTATGTTGAGAAGGTAATAGACAGACCATTTATGTACCTTTCCTTGTCTATTCCCGGGCAAAGTAAATTTTGTTCACTTAATTTTCACCCATTGCCTGAGCAGAGGGTTAACATACGAACTAAGATCGAGGAGGAAGAGAAAGAGAAGCTTCAAAAATTGCAACAAGAGTGAGTTTGAAATCCTAGCTTGGCTGAATCAGAAACTTACTTTAGTTTTTTTCCTTATGCCAATTTAAGTGTTGTATTGTTGGTTTCAGAGAAGAAGAACTGCAAATGCAGAAAAGGAAAAAGAGGAGAGTGAGGGGAGATCCACGCTTGTCGTTCTATGATGACATTGGGAACGGAAGTGACGAGGATGAGTTTGAGAACCGTATGATGTTCCAACCTTTTCATTTTATTTACTCATGTTCTGTTGGCTTTACTAGTGTGATTATTTTTCTCAATAATACATCGTTTCAGTTTGTATAATCAGGTCATCTGTTACCTTTCATATTGACTGTGGATTTTCTGTGTTTGACTGTTTATGTACTTTTGTGATCAAGATTGTTGCGTGCAGTTTGGATATCATATTTCTTTCTTTCTTTCATATGCTAGCACAGCTGAGACTTTGTAGATGAATTTCATTTAATAATAGTACATATGTCATTCCTTTGTATGCGTTGCTCTCTTCTGTTCACAAATTGGTGTTGTGTCTTAGTATTCAAATTAGACCAGTCATTCTTTCGTTTCAACAACTCATTGTTGACGATCCCTATGTTGCTATAACCTATATGTTAATGAATTGGAATAGTAGTATACAACCTGATGGAATTTTTGTATGATAATACTACATTCTAAATGAAATGTTGCTTTGGTCCTTACTTGATTGGTATTTAGTCTTTCACATAAAATTTGGAATTCCATACCGGTATGGTAATGCTTACTTTGGAAGTGAAAATGTGCACTGATTTCCCTTGACCTCAATTCTTTGCAATACTCGTGGTGTTCTATTTGTACGTTTTTTTTTTGCGAATCTGCAAGGTTTTAATTCTTGTGGACCAATAGTTTTTTCTTCAGCTGCACGTACTTCTTTGCAATTTACTTTGCTTTCAAGTGCTAACGAGGCAAAGCAATCATTTGATTGGTTCCACTGTAGGCTGCAATGTCACCTTGTTGTCATGTCCTGAGTTTTTGCATAGAAAGTTGTGTGTAGATGGCCTTGCATGGAAAGTTGGAAATAACTGAACCTAGACTAGACAAAGCCAATGGTCGGTTCCTGGTGATAGCAACGGAACATGATTATGTTCTCTTTATTTACAGTCTCACTGTTTGTGCTCATAGCGCCCTGGGATATGTATTGACCTATCGGCACTGTTTCTTTATGGATAGACCCTTTGAACTACTTATGAATTATCAGTGTATGAATATTTTGCTCATTATTCATTACAGAAGAAACTCAGAAGAAACAACTTGGAAAGGATCCCACAGTTGAGACAAGTTTTCTACCTGACAGGTATATCTTTTAGTTTATGATTCCTTGGAGTGTTGGTTGTCGGTTTCCAGCTTTGTTTAACCCTCAAGCTGTTTGCTAAGAATGATACTTCAGAGAGAGAGAGGCAGAGGAACAAGCAGAGCGAGAACGCTTGAAGATGCAGTGGTCGCGTGAGCAAGAATTGATCAAAAGTACTGCCACATTCTGATAGCATAATACCTTTTAATCTAATGTGTATCTCTCTTTTGGATTATTCTTGTATCAGAACTGAATAAACAAACATATCCCTGTTTCAGATGAACCTCTTTCAATCACTTACAGTTACTGGGATGGTACTGGTCACAGGAGAGCTATCCAGGTGCATTTTTAGCACTGGAAAATTGTTCCTCTTTTGATTGTTCTAAAGATGTGAACTGTACATTTCAAACAAATTATTCTACACCCCCAGGTGCGTAAAGGTGACTCTATTGGAGAATTCTTGAGGGCTGTTCAACAGCAGCTTGCTCCGGAGTTCCGTGAAGTACGGACAACATCAGTTGAGAACCTACTCTATGTGAAGGAAGATCTCATTATCCCTCATGTATGTAAAGTTTGAGTTTGTTCCCCAATAAGTTGCGCCTTTTGTTTTATTTTAGTAAGTTTTATTCTGTTCCCATTTCATGTTTGTTATTTTGATTTGACAGCAACACAGCTTCTACGAGTTAATCATTAATAAAGCAAGGGGCAAGAGTGGACCGGTAATGCCTGTTCCTTAACTACCACTGTTTTCTTTTCTTTCCTCTAATATGTTTATTGTTATTCTGGAGCTTCCCCTAGATTTTAAAACATGGATATATGCAAAACTGATACGCTTCTCTTAGATGTTTGAGTTTCTGGCTTGCATCACCGTTATCTTTTAACTGCTCACTGTTTTTTTATCACCTATCATCAAAGCGCAGTAATATCATATGTGCTGTCTCAATATAGTTTAGCGCACTTATGAATGCTGATGGTGAGACTGCAATGTATAAAAGAAAATCACGTGACACTTGTTTGTGTTCAACCACACAATAACCTTCTGGTTTTCTATATAAACTCTTCACGATCTAATGAGTTGAGGTATTAATCACTGACGCTGATTTCTGTTTCCAGCTTTTCCACTTTGATGTTCACGAGGATGTGCGTACCATTGCTGATGCAACAAAAGAGAAGGATGAGGTGACTGACCAATCTCTTCTATTTTTGGTGCCCACATGCGGCATTCCAGAACCCAGATGTCTAATAATATCATTCTTGATGGTTGCAGTCTCATGCGGGGAAGGTTGTGGAGAGGCACTGGTACGAGAAGAACAAACACATATTCCCGGCCTCGAGATGGGAGGTTTGGCACCGACCCTTTTATCTTTTCATTCACTTGAGGATGATCTGTCTGCATTGTCGGCAAATTCGTCCAGACAAGTAACCACTTGTATTTCCTTGCAGATCTATGACCCGACTAAGAAGTGGGAGCGCTACACGATCCATGGAGATTAGTGTTTGTAGCATGATGCAGCATGGTTTGAGAACTGAAGTGTTTCTACTTTGGATTTATGTAGCAACTAGCACGGTGATTTTGCTAATGCCATCAGTGTTGTTGTCTGCAACGATTTCCCTTACTGAACTGTAGTAAAGCTGTACACCTGTATGCTCCTGAAAATTTTCGTGTAATCATTTGGTGCACTTGGATATGGTAGCCGCACATCTTATTTTCGACGACCATGTTCCAGTTAGTCTTCTCGGTGCTTTTGGCGCCTGCACAGCGGGCCATGGAACGCCTCGCTATGGTGAGGGACATGTGTGGTTGCATGCTGCATGCTGTTGAAGGACATTTTCGTGTAGTATCATGCTTCTCGGATGCAGATATGGTTCACACACAAGTTTTTCCTGACCATGCATCACTCATGCCTGGGTAGGTTATCACCAACAGTTTGACCATCTGCTGATTGAAAGTAGTAGTTTAGTACTCCCTTCGTTCCTAAATATTTGTCTTTTTAAAGATTTTAATAAGTGACTACACTTTAAAATATGTCTACATGCATCCGTATGTGGTAGTTCATTTGAAATCTCTAAAAAGAAAATATTTAGAAACGGAGGGAGTAGGTTTCATGGCCTAATGCTCTGTCAATCCAGTGATGACACATCATAAAACTACTAGCTGTATCCTGAATTGTTCTGTGTTAATATTTTTAAGGAGAGGTGGCAGCAAGGTTAGAGACCTCCAATGCATCTAATGCCCTAGCTGTTGGAACAGGTGAGCACACCCAAAAAATTCCATCTGACTGAACGCAGCATCTCAATTTGAAATCATATCCCAAACAGCCAAACTGGACTAAGATGCTCTCCACTCCATGCAACGCACACCTTTCTCCTACTACCCCACTACACACTGGAGTTGCTCCACAAATTGAGCTTGCACCAAACCCTCTTCCACCTCCGTTAAAACCCTACACCACCCATCGCCAAGCTCCTCACACCATCATCGCCATGGCCTCTTCTTACCTTGCCATCCTAGTGCTACTCTTGCTGCGGCTCTCCGGCGGCGCCTTCGCCGTCCTCTCCAGCTACATCGCAAGGACCACCGAGCAGCAGATCATCGCGACCGTCGCGCCGGCCGCCTTCGCCGACGCCGATGACGGCGGCCAGAGCGCAGCGCAGCCTTTCCTCGCGTCCCCCTCCGGGTCGTTCGCCGCGTACCTCCGCCGCGCCGCCGTGGGCGATGGCGGTAGCGGGGACGTGTGCTACATCGAGGTCGTCCAGCAGCAGGGGGGCGGCGGCGGGACCAGCAGCGTGTGGGAGTCGGAATGCACGCCGGTGGGCGGCGCCGAGACCTGCGACCTGGCCTTCTCGCCGGTGGGGCTCGAGCTCTTCGCCGGCGGGCACTCGCTGTGGGACACCGCTGTCGACTCCGACCCCGCGATGCTCAGCCTCGACGGCGCCGGAGATATGAGGATCGTCAGCAGGGACGGCGTCACGGTGTGGAGGACGAGGGATGAGCCGTGGACGGGGCGGAGGTGCGGCGCCGCGGCCTTGCCGGTGTCGTCGCCTTCGATGGAGGACGTGCTCCCGCCGCCGTCGGCGACGTCGACTCTCGCCAGTCCGTGGGGCTCGGGCTTCACTTTCGGAGACCAAACGGCGCCACCAGCAGCTGACACGTCGCCTGACCAGATGCTGCCGCCGCCACCGCCAGCTGACGACGACGACGATTCCGCCGACTTGCCCGACCTGCCGCTGCCACCGCCGCCTCCGCTGTCTGACCCGTCAACGGACTGGCCGGACCTTCAGCTGCCTCCACCACCGGCGGACATGCAACCGACCCCCGAGACGCCGGACCAGCCTCTGTACTCGTCGCCACCACCGGCGGACATGCACCTGACCCCCGAGACGCCGGACCAGCCTCTGTACTCGTCGCCACCGCCAGCAGTCAGGCACCCGATCCCCGAGTCGCCGGACCAGCCTCTGCACTCGTCACCACCTCCAGCTCCTCCGACCCCCTTTGTCCCGCCTCAGACGCCATCGCCGCCCGTCGACACGCCCCCACTCGTGTCATCTCCCGGCGCGGGCATCGCCACGCCACCAGCTTCATCGGACGACGACAACATGGCATTCTCGCCACCACCTCACGGCACGCCGCACCCGCACCACCTTCCCCTGGGAAGCTCGCCGCCGACGGCGCCGGGCGCGGTGGCGCCAATCAGCGGCGGCCATGGCCCGCTCCCGTTCGGGCAGGGGCAGCATGGGCAAGGGCAGGGGGTGTTCGGGCAGCAGCAGAACCAGCTGCTGAACGGCGGGGGGCAGCCGCTGGATCACAGCGCCGGCGGGTGGTCAGTCAGGGGGCGCGGCGGAGCGGCCGCGAGCTTGGCTTTGGCTGCTCTGGTTTTCGCGTAGTTTTTCATTCTCATTGGCAAGTTTGTATCACATTCACATCATATCGCTCACTTTTGTAATTTTGTATTTGCTGGCCGGGTTGGGTTCGTTCATGGGCTAAGACATGTCCTTGTTGCTGAATTAGTTAGGGATTTCTGGTCAGCATGGCTGGTTTATTCATGTTATGCTTTGTGTTGATGTGTTCCATGTATCGGCAGTACACTCTCTGGTGTTTTCTATATTTTCTTTTAACTATATTTTCTTTATCTATCCTTGATGCCCTGCTTGACAGTGTGTTGCAACAAACCAAACAATGGCAGCCAATTTTTCGGTATGGCCTGTGTGAGCAGCTAGCCGGACAGAGTGGTAGACCAAAACAATGCAAACAAACATAATTCACACAAACAAACAATGAATCGACAAGATTCGATAAAACAGAGACACCCATTGCCGATCTGGTTTCCTCCATCAAGGATGACATGCGTGCTTGGGCTAAGGCCGGCGCCACATGGCTACAATCTATTATCAATGTAATGTGAATTGTAAGGTCCTGGAAGAGACACCCCTGAAATATCTTGGCTCACCGGTGTCCAACAAAAGAATTGGTAATAAAATGTTGAGGAATGTAACTGAGAAAATTAAGAAAAGATGTGCCTGTTGGCAAGGTAGGTTACTAAATATTGCAGGTAGAGTCACTTTGGTGCACTCCTGCTTGTCCAATATTCCTATATACATGATGTCCCTTTATCTTTTACCAGCTGGAGTTAGAAAAAAAATTAGATTTTTACAGAGCCAGGATGGTGTGGCAATCAGAAGAGAATAAAAGGAAGTCCCACCTGGTGAATTGGAGAACTTGTTGCCTTTCAAAACAGCAAGGGGGGCTGGGGATTACCAACATTGAAATGTTCAACATTGCTTTGTTAGCTAAGTGGTTGTGGAAAATAGAGAACGATGTCTCTCTGGGATCAAACACAAAAATGGGGACTCCCAGTTTTGGTCTAATATCTTGAAAGTGAGAAAATACTTCTACCCACATATTAAGAAAAAATTGGGGGATGGAAAAAATAGTAGGTTTTGGGAAGATTGGTGGGTAGGGGATAAACCTCTCAAGGAGGCTTACCCTTCTTTATTCTTTATCAGTAATGATCAAGGGATAACAGTTAAAGAGGCTGTTGATAAAAGTTGGAGTGGTTTTACTTTCAGGAGATCACTCTATGGTGACACTGAACAACTTTGGGAGAGTGTGAAAGTGAGATGTGAGGAAGTCCTGATGCATGGGGGTAGAGATAAACCTATGTGGATGCTGACCACTGATAGAAAGTTTTTTGTCAAGTCTTTATACAGATATTTGATCACGACTGATGTGGGGTTCCCCAGGAAATTCATGTGGAAAATTAAAGTTCCTGCTAAAATTAGATTCTTCTTATGGCTTATGGCAAGGAAAAGTGTTCTTACTAGGGATAACTTGCTAAAAAGAGGTTGGAAAGGGGATAAACATTGCGTGTTCTGCGGGAAGGATGAAACAATTGATCACTTGTTTTTCTCTTGTTCGGTGGCCAAAATTATCTGGGCATTAGTAAGATGTGCGTTTGATTTAAAATGTACTCCTAGAGACCTTGATGATTGTCTCGGAAACTGGCTTAAAAATTTCCAGAAAGATAGTAAGAAGCTTATATTGGTTGGCGTCTCAGCGCTGTTATAGGCGATTTGGAGATGCATAAATGATATTGTATTTGATAGAAATAAGATTTCTGACCCAATGGGAATTGTTAAAATGCTTTGTGGTTGGATCTCTGACTGGGCTATTTTGCAGAAAAGGGACCCAGAGGAAAAAATGTTGATGCTGGGGGCAAAACTCATCGTGCAAGTAGCAAGTGATGCCTACAAGGCTGCGCAAGGTCGGCGTTTTGGGGTTCTTTGTATTCAGCAGTGACAAGAAAATGAAGATCTCTCTTCTTTTGGCGCTCCAGCGAAGTGAAGCAGGGGAATTGCGCGTGCGACTCATCCTTTGGGGCCTGACTCCGGGCGTCTTTTCTTTATGTAGCTTCTGCTTGATTATGGGTTACTTTGAGACTCCCCCCTGGCATGTAATAGGATTAGCTTAAGTCGTGTGTGATAACAACATATCCGGATGCTGTTTCGCTGGTTTCTTTAATGGAAATCGAAGAGGAAACCCTCTTTTGCTAAAAAAAGTGAATTGTAAGGACTTCGGCCGAGCATCCCCTTCCTTTGCTCTTCGGAGACTCGCGCACCTAGTGGTTTACGTGTTGGAGGCTCTCCACCCCCTGTACTGCCTTTCTATCTATCTATGAAGCAATGATACACACTCACCTTAGTGGCGAATATAGGACGTAATTTCAGGGCAGGCTCAACTTCAAGGATACTAATTTTTTGGTGTTGGATGCCATTTTATGCGCTGCACCTAACTACTAGTGTGCTGACCATTGGTGGTGTTTTTGTTATGGAAAATGTAGGATGACTAATGTTTGTTGTTGTTGTATTGATCTGACCCTTGTGGGGGTATATATAGAGGTACAACGGAGGGATAGAGACTTGGAGTAGAGGACAAGTAATACATGGTTTAAACCTATTCAATCTCTACTCCTTATCTCTATATTTAACCCAACTTATATTCTAACATTCCCCCTCAGTCGTAGCGGGAGTGAAACGGATGATTACGACTGGATTTGAAGTATTGTGCTTCTGTCGTCTTCTCCGTTGCGCCATCATCAACTGCGTCTCTAATGGGTGATGGGTCAGCACCTAGGGTGGTGACTGCGTCCCCTTCTGGTGCCTCCCTGGACTCTCCTCT